>NC_090444.1:1849064266-1849372599 GCF_031143425.1 Pleurodeles waltl | reverse complement strand
CAGTGACTAGCGGTCCCTCTCTGTTGAGTCAGTGTGTGAGACAGTGACTAGGGGTCCTTTTATAGTGAAGGAGTGTGTGAGACCGTGACTAATGGTCCTTCAATACTGAAGGAGTGTGTGAGACAGTAACTAGGGGTCACTCACTCAATAGGGAAGAATCCCGAATCACTATCTCACACACTCAGTCTATAGGGAAAGAACCCGAAATTATGTCTCACACACTCACTGAATAGGGCAGGACACCAATCACTGTCTCACACACTCCCTCTATAGGGAAAGACCGCTTAATCACTGTCTCACACACTCACTCAATAGGGAAGGATCTTCAGGTTCCACCTACCATGCTCACTTAATAGGAAGGACCTCTAGTCTGTCTCCCACACTCTTTCAATAGGAAAGAGTCAATGTCTCACACACCTGCTTAGTTTGAAAGGACCCCTTGTCACTGCCTCACACACTCACTTAATAGTGATGGACCCCTGGTCACTTTCTCACCCCATGGTTCAATAGGGAAGGACCCACAGTCACTGTCTCACACATTGGTTCAATTTGGAAGGACCCCTATTAGGTGTCATACACACTCGCTTAGTAGGGAAGAGTGAATGTCTCACACATCTGCTTAGTTGGAAAGGATTCCTAGTCACTGCCTCATACACTCACTCTATAGGGAAGGACCCCTAGTCACTGTCTCACACTGTCGCTTTGTAGGGAAACACTCCTGGTCACTGTCTCACAAACTTGCTCAGTAGGGAAGAGCCAATGTCTCACACTTTCACTTAGTTTGAAAGAACCCCTAGTCACTACCTCACATGCTCGTTCAGTATGAAAAGGCCCCTAGTCAATGTCTTGCACACTCGCTTAATAGGGAAGAATCAATGTTTCACAGTGGCGCCCAATAGGGAAGACTCCTAGTCAATGTCTCACACACACACACTCTGTAGGAAAGAGCCAATGTCTCACACATTCACTTTGTTTGAAGGGACCATTAGTCACTGCCTTGCACACTCGTTCACTATGAAAGGACCGCTAGTCACTGTCTCACACACTCACTCAACAGAGAAGGACCTCTAGTCAATGTCTCACACACTCACTCACTCAAAAGAGAAGGACCCCTAGTCACTGCCTCACACACTTCTTCAGTATGAAGGGACCATTAGTCACTGTCTCACACACTCACGCAACAGAGAAGGACCCCTAGTCATGATCTCAAACATTAACTGAACAGAAAAGGCCTCCTAGTCACTGTCTCACACACTCACTCAACAGAAAAGGACCCCTAGTCACTGTCTCACACATTCCTTCAGTATGCAAGGACCCCTAGTCACTGTCTCACACACTCACTTAACAGAGCAGGACCTCTAGTCACAGTCTCCCACGGTCTCACACTCTCACTCAACAGAGAAGGACCCCTAGTCACTGTCTCACACACTCCGTCAGTATGAAAGGACTCCTAGTCACTGTCTCACACCCTCATGCAACAGAGAAGCACCTCTACTCACTGCCTCACACACTCCTTCAGTATGAAAGGACCCATAGTCACTGTCTCACACACTCACTCAACAGAGAAGGACCTCTAGTCACGGTCTCCCATTCTCACTCAACAGAGAAGGACCCCTACTCACTGCCTCACACACTCCTTCAGTTTAAAAGGACTCCAATTCACTGTCTCACACACTCACACAACAGAGCAGGACCTCTAGTCACTGCCTCACACACTCCTTCAGTATGAAAGGACCCCAAGTCACTGTCTCACACACTCGTTCAGTATTGAAGGACCATTAGTCTCGGTCTCACACACTCCTTCACTATGAAAGGACCCCTAGTCACTGTCTCACACACTGACTCAACAGAGAAGGACCGCTAGTCACTGTCTCACACACTGCTTCAGTAGGAAAGGACCCCTAGTCACTGTCTCACACACTCCTTCACTATGAAAGGACCCCTAGCGACTGTCTCACAAACCCACTCAACAGAGAAGGAGCCCTAGTCACTGTCTCACACACTCACTCAAAAGAAAAGGACCCCTAGTCACTGTCTCACACACTTGCTCAGTATAAAAGGACCGCCAGTCACTGTCTCACACACTCACGCAACAGAGAAGGACCTCTAGGCACGGTCTCCTACTCTCACTCAACATAGAAGGACTCCTAGTCACGGTCTCCCACTCTCACTGAACAGAGAAGGACCCCTAGTCACTGTCTCACACACTCCTTCAGTTTGAAAGGACTTCTAGTCATTGTCTCACACTCACAGAACAAAGAAGGACCTCTAGTCACTGCCTCACACACTCCTTCAGTATGAAAGGATGTATTGGTCTTTCCCTATAGACTGAGTGTGTGAGAGTGATTTGGGGTCCTTCCCTAAGGAATGAGTGTGTGAGACAGTGAGTTGGGGTCCTTTGCTATTGAGTGAGTGTGTGAGACAGTGATTAGGGGTCCTTCCCTATTAAGTGAGTGTGTGAGACAGTGATTTAGGGGTCTTTCCCTATAGAGTGAGTGTGTGAGACAGTGATTAGGGGTCCTTCCCTATTGAGTGAGTGTGTGAGACAGTGATTTAGGGGTCTTTCCCTATAGGAAATGATTCCCTATTAAGGCCGGACTGGCCGCATCAGGCGGGAGACCGCAAGTGTGGTGGCCGCTGTTGTTACTGGGGCCGGTTTTGTAGCACTGCAGAGTTCCTTGTAGATCCAGCAGTTTTCAGACAACAATAAAAGTGATAAGGTAATTCTGGTGATTAATGTACCTGCAGGGCCAGACTTGGAACCCATAACAGCCCTGGCAAATTTTGTCAGACCAGCCCCATGGGGTGCATAGCAAGCGAGTCTGACCACTACAATGGGGCTTGGGGGCTCCCCCCCCCAAAAAAACAAATTGGAAAAAATGGCAAAACGGTGCATTTTACAACACATTTTCATTATATATTCAATTGGGAATGACACTAGCGGAGGGCACACAGCAATCCAATCGTCCCCCATGCAGTGCTTAATTTGTAAATAAAGACGTGCCGGTGCCCAAAGCCCTCCTTTTAAACTTCCGGTGCTGCAATTAATTGTGTGAGCAGGGAATACTGAGGCGGCGTAACCCTGAAGACACCTCGGGCCTCTTCAATCCGTTAAAGCCACTCACGTCCCTTCAGCTGACTCTTGCAGCTTTCTACTTTCTCCCTTTGTGACGCTTTTTCCCAGGACTCATTCGTTGGTGCCTGTGGCATACATGGCAACATTTTAAAAGAGGAGAATGGAAGATTTTTTAAAAAACATAATCGGGAGAATGTATCTCTCCCACTGACTTCTACTGATGAAGAGGAAATATCAGGTGGGAGACTGCCAAAATAAATCCGGTTTTTTTGCTTAAAAATCGGGAGTCTCCCGCCTGAGTCGGGTCTATTGGCACGTGTTCCTTGGCACTGCCCTCTCTGCCGTAAGGGGTAATGAGACAGCAGCAGAACAGCCATTTCTACTCCATACACCTCTCTAGCGCCTCGGAGTAAACAGGAGACTGTTGAGGAGCTAAAGGAGGGGAAAAGTGTCGATCCTGTGACGTCAGATGAGGAACGTAGATTCATCTCTGTACGGGGAATCTGCACCTGATGTTGACTGCTCCATTTTATCCCCCTGCCCCAAAAAACGTGGAACAATCCACGTGAATGCCGTCACTCGTCCACGTTCTTGACCCATCTGAAGGGAAGAAGAAGAACTTGGTGCCTCTCAGCAGCCATAGCAGGTGGCCTGGCTCAGTGTCCGACTGCTAGGACTGTGATGAAGGGCTTCTGTCCCCGCAGTAATGCGGAGTAACCTGTTGTGGGTGTTGTAAGGCCCAAGCCCCGCGGTTCTTGCTTCCATCCACCCCAGTGCTTAATTTATGCTTGTTGTTGCCGGTGCGGATCACAGGCGCTTAGTTTTTTTTGCCTCGAGCATTTACTGCGAACAGAAGACACATATGGAAAAGACGGAGGAAGAGAAAAACGAAAAAGCGTCACAACGGGAGAAAGCTGCAGGAATGAGCTGAAGGGGCAGGGAGTGGCTGTAAATGGATTGAAGAGGCCCGAGATGGCTTCAGGATTACGCTGCCTCAGTATTCTGTGCTCGGACATTTACATGCAGCAGCCCCTTGATTCACAGGAGAGCTCTGGGCACCCGCACGTTTATATTTACAAATTAAGCACTGGTCCACCCTCCCTGCAGTGTTTTAATAACCTGCTGCTTCTGAAGGGATGCTTGACCTACTCTGCACACAGCCAGGCGGGAGGGTACTGAACGTCTCACACTTCATGGGGGCTCTAATCTTCGCAGTGTCATGTGATTGGCAGGTTCATGCCCTTGGATTACATGTAAAATGAGAAAAATATGTGTAAACTCAGACACACTCATTCAGGCAATTCAAAACAGTTCCTTTTGTGGGTGAACACAATGGCAGCCATATCAGTGCACACGAACAAGCCCTTTCAGTGTCTTTTCACGCGGATTCCAGAAGATAAACTTTGATAAAATGACATATTCTTTTCTTGCAGCTGTGCAGAAGGGGGTATGATTTATTAATTATCTTTGAAGCAGAGTGGAGAGATGTTTCACCTCAGGTCTTGGGAGCCAAGGCCCCTATATGTTTTGTTTATGAATTAATCTGAAAACCCACTGAAATTCGCCAGTAATGGTAAACCCCACAAACCTTACCTCACACAACAACGATGCAAACCACAACTTGTACACCAGGTGCAAAGCTTGTGACCTCTCAGAGTTTATATCCGAATGTAACACCACCTAAAAGAGCAACGTCATTAAATACCAACACATACTCAAACCTATACACAGTACAATATTCACAGTTGTTTCAGTATTATATTGTAATGTGATGCATAATTCACATGCAAGCTTTTTTATGTCACTTGTGATTGCACCTGTTACATGAAGTGTGACGTCATGAGCATTGTACTGGTTTGTATGGCTTGCATCGTGGTTGCGCAACTTCAACTGGTGAATTTCAGTGGTTTTCAGTTTTAATTTGTAACCCTACATGTACTTTAACTGTGTTTTTTAAAGTTTGTTGAACCCCTTGTGTGCGGAGGACGTCCGGGAGCCGTCTGCGCACACAGTGCTCATGTGTGCAGGACCACTTCTGGCTGTCCTGGCTCACAAGGCAGGGAATTTCCTGCTCAGACAGCCTCAGGAGCTGGGGAACTGCTTCCCCAGTTCCCGAAGCTGTTTCTTTGTTTTCAGTGAAATGACGATCAGCCCACATGGTGCACTGACATCATTTTCACTTTCACTGCCTAAGTGCTGGCAGGGCTTCTCAGCTCCTCCAGCACCCAGGCAGACAGCAGAGCTACCACTGCAAAGGGAGAATCTGCACTCAGGGCTGGCTTTAAGGAGGAATGACTGGTGTGGCTGCACCAGGTGCTGACCCGGAGGGGGTGGGGCGCTGACCCCAGTGGGGCAAACTTACCAAACCTGTGATTTAAAAGCACCTGCTGAAAAGTTTCCTGTGAGTCCAGCCTTTAGGAAGCAATTAAAATGTCAAGCTAACTCTTGTGAATAATGCTTGTGCTAGGGAGAGAAGGGGGGGGGGGTGCAGAAATTATACTAGGTACCAGAGATGATTGTTTTCATTCATGGGGTGGGAGCTGCCCAAAATAGGCATGCCAGTGCCCCCACTGCCCCAAAAAGAAATGGAAACAGTTTTTCTGACCTCCCTAGGGGGCAGATAGGGGTTTCCCACTAGACACCAGAGATACATGGGCAAGACCATGCCCCCACCTAATATAAAGGGGTACTAAAGTCTTTCTGACCCCATCTTCCAGAGGAAGATGGGGTCATATGCACCCTACATCATTATCTTACCCACAGTGCCCTGCAAACCTCCAACTGTGCCTGAGGTCACACATTTTCCCTACATTTCTGTGATGGAAACGTCTAGAATCTGCAGGAATCCACAAAATTCCTACCACCCAGCACTGCCCCACCTGTGCCGATAAAAACTCTGCCCCACTTGTGTGACTGGGCCTAGCATAGGTGACAGGGGCAGATCTTATCGAGGCCAATAGGAGTCTCCACGCTAGGGCTCCCATTGTCCTTGGTTTGATTTGCTTCTCTCGCGGCACTATGAAGAGGAGGGCCAATCTTCTAGGCTCTTCCCAGGTCTCAGCAGGTTCAACTTTAGTCCTTTTCTCAACTTCCACAGGTCCAGGAGTGCTTTGAGGTGGGTATCTGGAGATGCCACATATGTGCCTGGCACAAACTAGTGGGCAGGAATGACCCCTGGGAACGCTTAACCAATGGGATAAAGGTTCCCGGGGCTAACCCTACCCACTTTGGGCATTTTTGAGATGGCAGAAGTCTGCAGCCACACTAAACATGGGCCTTGAGTGTTGGGGATGTGAGTGAGGAGTGCACTATGGTAATCATTGTATCCTCTTGAATCTAACACTAAATTCCAGTTTTCGGCACTGCCTGTACCCCCAACAAACTAAGACACAGACGTCTGGTAGAACAAAAGCTGAGTTGTTAGCATCCAATCAGTGAATACACACAAAGCGTTTTGCCATTCTGTTTCCCTCCTTTGAAGTGTACCCCAAATGTTATAAGTGACACCCCGCAGACCTCTCAAACAGGTTGTGACATTGCAATGTCAAAAAGAGGCCCACTGTGATTTGGGCCTGACTGGCTGCAGAGGACAAAAGAAGGCCCCTGCCCAAGTGCCAACTAACATTTGCCTATGATAGGAGAGGCGTGTTTGAAGTGTGCCCCAGGTGTCATATGAAAACCCCCAGCAGGCACGTCAAGCAGGATTTGGCATTTTAAAGTCTCCTCCCAGGCTCCTTGCACATTCAATCTGGCTGAGATGGTTCATATAAGCCCATTTAGGTCAGCCTATTGTTTGCTCCTGGAGCAAGTGCACACCTCATTCACACCTATTTAAATGCTAATTACTGGGACCTCAGGAAGGCATTCAATACGCTGTTGTTGCCTCATCTCTTCCTCGTGCACACCCGCATGGGGTTGGGCCCTAGATTGTTAGCCTATACCAAAGTACTTTATACCAGCCAGACCTCTGGAGTGCGGCTGGGCCGCTTTGTTTCTGCCACTTTTGCGGTTTGCTGGGGTACTACACAGAGTTGCCCCCGTTGCCTTTGCTTTTCATTCTTGAGATGGAACATCTGAGCATTCCCTTGCGAGCAGAAGACCGCGACTAGGGTGTACCTCTGGTGGATAGAACCCATAGTGTGTTGCTATATGCAGGCAACCTACTGATATATCTCCAGGATGTCACCTCGGACCACTCCCTGATACAAACCACCCTGATGGAGTTTACTGCAGCTGCGAGTGAACTGGGAGAAATCAGCCATGTACCCCCCTCAGCTTGGCCCAATCTGAGCTACCTCTACCAGGGTAACACCTCTCTGCTAGCAGGGAGCAGCACTCCGCCACCTGGGGATCCACTTATCTCACACACCACTAGACCTCTACAAAGGCAACCTTCAGCAGCATAGGGTGCAGCACTCTACCACCTGGGGATCCACTTATACCACACACTACTAGACCTCTACAAAGGCAACCTTCAGCAGCATAGGGTGCAGCACTCCACCACCTGGGGATCCACTTATACCACACACCACTAGACCTCTACAAAGGCAACCTTCAGCAGCGTAGCGTGCAGCACTCCACCACCTGGGGTTCCACTTATATCACACACCACTAGACCTCTACAAAGGCAACCATTCAGCAGCGTAGGGTGCAGCACTCCACCACCTGGGGATCCACTTATACCACACACCACTAGACCTCTACAAAGGCAACCTTCAGCAGCGTAGGGTGCAGCACTCCGCCACCTGGGATCCACTTATACCACACACCACTAGACCTCTACAAAGGCAACCTCCAGCAGCGTAGGGTGCAGCACTCCACCACCTGGGGATCCACTTATACCACACACCACTAGACCTCTACAAAGGCAACCTCCAGCAGCGTAGGGTGCAGCACTCCGCCACCTGGGTATCCACTTATATCACACACCACTAGACCTCTACAAAGGCAACCTCCAGCAGCGTAGGGTGCAGCACTCCGCCACCTGGGTATCCACTTATATCACACACCACTAGACCTCTACAAAGGCAACCTCCAGCAGCGTAGGGTGCAGCACTCCGCCACCTGGGGATCCACTTATATCACACACCACTAGACCTCTACAAAGGCAACCTTCAGCAGCGTAGGATGCAGCACTCCACCACCTGGGGATCCACTTATATCACACACCACTAGACCTCTACAAAGGCAACCTTCAGCAGCGTAGGATGCAGCACTCCGCCACCTGGGGATCCACTTATCTCACACACCACTAGACCTCTACAAAGGCAACCTCCAGCAGCGTAGGATGCAGCACTCCGCCACCTGGGGATCCACTTATACCACACACCACTAGACCTCTACAAAGGCAACCATCCAGCAGCGTAGGGTGCAGCACTCCGCCACCTGGGGATCCACTTATACCACACACCACTAGACCTCTACAAAGGCAACCATCCAGCAGCGTAGGGTGCAGCACTCCGCCACCTGGGGATCCACTTATACCACACACCACTAGACCTCTGCAAAGGCAACCATCCAGCAGCGTAGGGTGCAGCACTCCGCCACCTGGGGATCCACTTATACCACACACCACTAGACCTCTACAAAGGCAACCATCCAGCAGCGTAGGGTGCAGCACTCCGCCACCTGGGGATCCACTTATACCCCACACCACTAGACCTCTACAAAGGCAACCATCCAGCAGCGTAGGGTGCAGCACTCCGCCACCTGGGGATCCACTTATACCCCACACCACTAGACCTCTACAAAGGCAACCATCCAGCAGCGTAGGGTGCAGCACTCCGCCACCTGGGGATCCACTTATACCCCACACCACTAGACCTCTGCAAAGGCAACCATCCAGCAGCGTAGGGTGCAGCACTCCGCTACCTGGGGATCCACTTATACCACACACCACTAGACCTCTGCAAAGGCAACCATCCAGCAGCGTAGGGTGCAGCACTCCGCCACCTGGGGATCCACTTATACCACACACCACTAGACCTCTGCAAAGGCAACCATCCAGCAGCGTAGGGTGCAGCACTCCGCCACCTGGGGATCCACTTATACCACACACCACTAGACCTCTGCAAAGGCAACCATCCAGCAGCGTAGGGTGCAGCACTCCGCCACCTGGGGATCTACTTATACCACACACCACTAGACCTCTGCAAAGGCAACCATCCAGCAGCGTAGGGTGCAGCACTCCGCCACCTGGGGATCTACTTATACCACACACCACTAGACCTCTGCAAAGGCAACCATTCAGCAGCGTAGGGTGCAGCACTCCGCCACCTGGGATCCACTTATACCACACACCACTAGACCTCTACAAAGGCAACCTCCAGCAGCGTAGGGTGCAGCACTCCGCCACCTGGGGATCCACTTATATCACACACCACTAGACCTCTACAAAGGCAACCTCCAGCAGCGTAGGGTGCAGCACTCCGCCACCTGGGTATCCACTTATATCACACACCACTAGACCTCTACAAAGGCAACCTCCAGCAGCGTAGGGTGCAGCACTCCGCCACCTGGGGATCCACTTATATCACACACCACTAGACCTCTACAAAGGCAACCTCCAGCAGCGTAGGGTGCAGCACTCCGCCACCTGGGGATCCACTTATATCACACACCACTAGACCTCTACAAAGGCAACCTCCAGCAGCGTAGGGTGCAGCACTCCGCCACCTGGGGATCCACTTATATCACACACCACTAGACCTCTACAAAGGCAACCTCCAGCAGCGTAGGGTGCAGCACTCCGCCACCTGGGTATCCACTTATATCACACACCACTAGACCTCTGCAAAGGCAACCTCCAGCAGCGTAGGGTGCAGCACTCCGCCACCTGGGGATCCACTTATACCACACACCACTAGACCTCTGCAAAGGCAACCATCCAGCAGCGTAGGGTGCAGCACTCCGCCACCTGGGGATCCACTTATACCACACACCACTAGACCTCTGCAAAGGCAACCATCCAGCAGCGTAGGGTGCAGCACTCCGCCACCTGGGGATCCACTTATACCACACACCACTAGACCTCTGCAAAGGCAACCATCCAGCAGCGTAGGGTGCAGCACTCCGCCACCTGGGGATCCACTTATACCACACACCACTAGACCTCTGCAAAGGCAACCATCCAGCAGCGTAGGGTGCAGCACTCCGCCACCTGGGGATCCACTTATACCACACACCACTAGACCTCTGCAAAGGCAACCATCCAGCAGCGTAGGGTGCAGCACTCCGCCACCTGGGGATCCACTTATACCACACACCACTAGACCTCTGCAAAGGCAACCATCCAGCAGCGTAGGGTGCAGCACTCCGCCACCTGGGGATCCACTTATACCACACACCACTAGACCTCTACAAAGGCAACCATCCATCAGCGTAGGGTGCAGCACTCCGCCACCTGGGGATCCACTTATACCACACACCACTAGACCTCTACAAAGGCAACCATCCAGCAGCGTAGGGTGCAGCACTCCGCCACCTGGGGATCCACTTATACCACACACCACTAGACCTCTACAAAGGCAACCATCCAGCAGCGTAGGGTGCAGCACTCCGCCACCTGGGGATCCACTTATACCACACACCACTAGACCTCTACAAAGGCAACCATCCAGCAGCGTAGGGTGCAGCACTCCGCCACCTGGGGATCCACTTATACCACACACCACTAGACCTCTACAAAGGCAACCATCCAGCAGCGTAGGGTGCAGCACTCCGCCACCTGGGGATCCACTTATACCACACACCACTAGACCTCTACAAAGGCAACCATCCAGCAGCGTAGGGTGCAGCACTCCGCCACCTGGGGATCCACTTATATCACACACCACTAGACCTCTACAAATGCAACCTCCAGCAGCGTAGGGTGCAGCACTCCGCCACCTGGGGATCCACTTATATCACACACCACTAGACCTCTACAAAGGCAACCTCCAGCAGCGTAGGGTGCAGCACTCCGCCACCTGGGGATCCACTTATATCACACACCACTAGACCTCTACAAAGGCAACCTCCTGCAGCGATGCTTGGAATCAAGGCACAAATCCAGTTTTGGCAATCGCTCCCTGTATCCCCTATCGGTCGAATAGCCGTAGCTGAAATGGTTCTCCTGCCATGCTTACTCTATTATTTTGGCAATCTTCTCATAGTCCCAGCGTGTATACTCTTTAAAGAATTGGATACCTCATTGGGCAACCTTATTTGGGATGGCGCGCGACATCGAGTTGTCCTCCGGAAACTGCAACTTACCCTATATCGCAGAGGGCTGACCGCTCCCTCGTTCGAAGCCTCCTATCTCGCAGCTCAGTTGCAAAGGATCTCATGATGGGCCGCCGGGCGGTACATGGATGAGACAACTGGCGAGGAGAGAGCCCTCCTCCCATGTCAAGTATGTAGCTTCCTATTCTGGAAATCCACACCTCCCTTCACACACACACTACAGGTGTCAGTGGCCCGAATATGCCTATCTCGCACATATTGTTTAGCAAAGAGCACCCTCCTGTATGCTCCAGCATTCCCCTAGTAGGTCTCCCCCGCTTCCCAGGCACCTACACCCACTGAGAATTAACATCTTGGACAGCTCAGTTGATTCACACCATAGGTGACCTGTTTGTGGACAGCCATCTCCTCTCGTTTGACCAATTACTTTCAGACTATAACCTTCTGTCGGGCCAGTTCCTTCTGCACGGACACTTAGCCCACACCTGCCACACCCTATGGAATACCAGAGATGCAGATTCTGCCACCCACCCTGTCGTTCAGATGGTCCTAGTAATGGGGAGCAGCCAACACCTGGCTCTATACATCCATCAGGGACCTGTCGCTGGTCCACCTAGATTCCCTTCGACAAAAATGGGACGATGACTATGGGAGGGTATTAAATGACAAGGGGTGGACGCAAGCCCTAAAAATCCCTCAACAGGTTTCTCAAAACTCCAGATTCAAGAACATGCAATTCTTCATATTAACAGGGCATACCTCACCCCGGCTCAAATAAACCGCTATTTCCCTGGCACCCATGTGAGTTTCCTCCGCTGCCAGATGTTCGACACAGACCTCCTCCATATGTTATGGTGATGCCTGACTCTGCAACACTACTGGAAGACTGAGCAAGACACTCTACCCGAGGTCACGGAACTGCCTGACATACACACATGGGACGCATGCGCGCTGGGTGTTTAGAGCACAGAGCACAGTACAAGGTTAGCACGCGATTCCCTTCTCTAGCACTTTTACTTGCAAAAAGCACACTAACCCAACAGTGGCGCTCTCCCACAACCCCAAAACTGGAAGCCTGGCACGGTGCAGTGTGTAACTAAGTAACAGCAGGGAAAGACACCCTCTGTTAGGAGGAGGTGTGACACCTACGCAGGCAACCCATATCTCCCCTCTGGGCGACCTTACTGGCACAATTCTTACAAGATACAAAGAACGACAACCTTCCTCCTTAGGTTTATAGAGCTTTCTTAACACCCTCAACACCGCCAACACCACTCACCCGCCTTTCACATGTCATACACAACACTATGGTGTACCCCACTAGGCCTGCCTTGCAGCACACGTCCCACTCCAACCACTTTCCACTCACTGCGGACTGACGCTCCAATCTGCCACCCCTGGTCTCAGCCCTTCCTCCCCATCTCCCCCTGTTCCTTTTATTCCATTCGATGCAACAGACAATCCTCGGTTTTGCCGTGTGCTTGTTCTCGCCCCTGTTACGGTGCATTCATTGCTCCTTCGCTGTCTGTGGGGCTTTTTGATGGGCCTACCACTGCAGTTTGCTTACTGCCAAGTGCCAACCAATGGAGAACTGTTGATTTGTTGCTTCCCAATGCCAGCCTGATCAATAATCTCATGTCTACCTCATTGTTTTGATGTTTTATAGGATTGTGTAAAGCAAAGACGATTTTGTGGAAATCTGTTAATGTTTTTAAAAACTCATTAAATATGATTTTAAAAAACTGCTAATTACTGGCTGGCAGAAGTTGGAGAGGAAAATGCAGCTATGGCTTCTAGGGACTTCAGGCAGGGCAATAGTAACTTTCATAAAAGTAATTTTGATGGGTAGAATTTGCAGTTAAAACTTGCACGGCCTAGCGACTTGAGACCCTAGCGGGTGACTAGCCGCGCTCTACAAATCTGCTCATCGATTGATCGATTGCTACTGGTGGCAGGCCTGCAGTCATGGTTACATTGTCACGGTAGTGTATGGCACAATGGGTGCTGCAGTCCACGTATGACGTTTAACTTACAGACCCTGGGTACACCTTGGTACCACATACAAGGAACTTACAGGTAAGTTAAATATGTCAATCAGGAGTATACCATTTTTACCATGTTGAATGGAGGAGCAGACACACTTTACCTCTGGGTAGCAGGGAAAAGTGCACAGAATAGGGTTCAACAAAAAGGCAAAAGAAAAGTCGGGGTAATCCAGCAGAAAGGGCAAATTTCCAACTGAAGATGGTCCAATTGCACCACTAAATCTAAGAGCTGCACTTTTATTAGGGGGATTTACCATTTGCGTCAAGACATCATTTAATTCTAAATTTAATTCTAAGGACCTGATTTAGATCTTGGTGGTGTTACCGCCAAAACGCAGTGGCGCCCGGCCCACGAAGACTGTCAATTCAACTGTGTTTCTCTGGATGTATTTAGATGTTACAGTTCTGCAGGCAGCATCCTGGCGGCGGTTTTCTGATGGATGGAGGACATTGCGGGACCCAATGGATATCGGAAAACGTCAGAAGCTGTGGAATACCGGTAAATCCCCCACACACCGTACCTCTGTCATATGTGACCCCCTGCATCACACATGATACAACAACCACAGACACATTAATATCCATTGCTATTCCACCACAATACAACACATACATGCTGCAAACACACATTACCATACATCCATGACACAACATACACACACTATAGATGCTGCATCAAACACGACACAACCACAACAACCAACACAACTACACACTCATCTACACACACTCACACAACATCACATCTGCATACATCACAACTGCCACACAACAATCAACATACACAACAACATCAACGCCATACGCAAGTGGCACACATTCTCACACAACCACAGCACCCACTCCAGCTCCCCCACCTCAACCAGCCAAACGCATCACACACACATACATGCACTGACTCACACACACAACTCGAAGAACAACATGACAGGTACAGGTCCCCTTGCAATGTGTACACATGGACACAGTTGACAGGTGTGACTGCACAGTCAGTGTGGTGCCAGCATTCATTTGCCAATGAATACTGACATTTGTGTATGTGTGCAATATGTGTTGTGTACCATTGTGTCTGACCCACTGGTGTCCCCGACTTGTGTCCCCAACATATGCATGTCACAGTAATCTAAAAACATCACTGTGACATTTACATGTCTGTAGTGGTCCTAAGCTCATGTGCAGTGACCCCCAACGTACACATCTAATGCAGGTTCCCTAACTTTGTGTTCAGCAATGGGAGGTCATGTTTTCTCCGTAATCCAGTGGCAGCAAGCGAAAGAGGGTGTTGTCCAGTCATGTCCAGCTGGACACAGAAGTGAAATCAGTAAAAAAAGGTGAGTTTTCACCTCTTTTCTGCCAAGTCAGAAAGGTAGGTTGGACCGCCACATTTTACTTGGCACATCCACAGTGGGGGTGGAGTCCGGCCCCAAGCCACTCTTTCCTATGGTGCCGTGGCAGCAGATGGGAATCCTTGGCAGAGTCGGCGGGACTCAGGTTGCCTACGGGACCTCCAGCATCTAAATCAGGCGGGTGGACCGTCAAGCCTGCACACGGGGTTTCTGTCCAAAAAGTGGCGGTGGACCTGTTACCGCCAACATTTAAATCAGGCCCTAACAAATCTTGATGGTCCTCATTGAATGTTATCAAGTCGTTATTCAATTGACTTTCTGTCAAATATTTTCATCAGATAAACAAAGAATCATTTCTCTCTACCAATGAATGCTTCAATTCGAAGCATTCCTATTCAAAGGTGACAAGATGGAAAGCTATTTAGTTTGATCAACCCGAAAGCTCATGAGGCTACATTAAAAGTGTAACTGGCACTGATTAAGAAATAATGTAAATTTCTTTGCATCTCCAGAAAACCTTTAAGCAGGTGCTAAGTATAGGTTAGGGAAGCTACAATATGATTTTGTTTTTCCCGGCAAGTACTAATGAAAACAAGCATTTGCAATGCAAGGGGTCTCATGATTGCTCGAGTTAGAGCTATTAGCGCTGTAAACTCCTAACAAGACTTTTCTTGCCACATAAACTAAAAATGAAAAGTAAAACAGTTTCACATAAGCAAGCCGATGGCCGCCATGAGCACGAAGCAGACACAGAGGGAAACAGAAGTTAGCTCACAGTGAAATGTATCGGCAAAAGTGCAATTATCCATGTAACTGGCAAAAGTGCAATTATCCATGTAACAGGGTCTATGTCGTGAAATGCGCTCGACTACTGCCCAACGAGATTACACACTGCCTGCGAAAAAGAAGTCCAAAAACCATACGGAAAACATGGAGCCTCGTATGTTTTCAGTAGTTGGCTGGTGCTCTTGAGGCAGGCTAAACACCAGAAGAGGCATGACGTATGCATTCCTTCCACTAATGAAATCAAGTGAATTTTAAAAGGCAAGCCCACAAACCAACCAAACTGATGGGCTTGCCATGGGCGTGGTTAAAAGCCCACAGAGAGATTACACCAGGGCCAGAGCGCTTTGGGCGCTCAACCCTAAAAAGAAAGGAGAGAATAATGAGAGGACATGATCCTTTAGGATTGAGGTACTTATGTGTGAACAAATTAGAGGTGATGTTTGCACATTAAGCTGATTTCTAAAGAAGAATCTAGAGTTGTCCGGTGTTTATATCTTTGTCTTGATGACACCAGTGAGTTGAGTTTTGGCTCAAATACTTCAGCACTCCAGACATGATGATGTTAAAAGACTGAGGAAAAGTACTTCTTATTCCTGAAGGCATCAAGAAAGACGTTGTACTCTGATCTAGATATAGCCTCGCTAGCCAACCCACCATAGTGCAATGTTAGTGTTGTACAATGAAACAAGTGCCAAATAACTTTTTGAGAAATATGTTCAAGTGTCACAGAATGCATTTTTAACTATTGTTAAGTATTGTTGTAATGTCTAATTACCACTTACTTAATCTGTATACATAAGGATGAACACAAAATATTTTTCCAAGAAAGACAAAGAGTTTGACATGGCTTAGTACCAAAGGAGTGGCAGTCAATTAACTGCGATGTTAAATTAAACAAGCATTTCCAATGCAACGGGTCTCGCATTACGTCGAGTTAAAGCTATTAGCGTTGTAAACTCCTAACCGGACTTTTCTTGCCACATTTAATGAAAAAAAAAAACGAGTGCGATCGTGCTGCGAAATAAAGAGAAAAAGTAGTCTATAAATCATACGGAAAAAATGTAGCGTCGTATATTTCCAGTAGTTTATTGGTGCTCTCGAGGAGTACTAAACACTGGAAAAGGCATGACCTATGCATGCCTTTCACAAATGAAAACAAGCGATTTTAAAAGGCAAGCCCACAAACCAATGAAAGTGACTGACGTAACATGGGTGTGGTTAAAATCCCCCTAAAGAGAGATTAGAAGAGGGACGGAGCGCTTTGCGCTTGCCCCTAAAAAACAAATATTGCATAAGTGAAAATGCTTAAGAGGTAACAACATTTAATTGTTATTTCTAGTTGAAGGAAAAATTTATCCCAACGAACTATGATAAAATCACAGCAGAAGAAGGATGTGTAATTGACTTAGGGCCAAATGTACAAAGGTTAGACATAGGGATTTCCAAATACCGATTTGCATTTCAACTAAAAAAACCTTTATTCAAAAGCAATGACAGACATGGTGATCTGCTGGCCTCAGCCGGCCACCACCCCTGTGATGGCGGGCATTCTAATGGGGCGCAAACTGCGACCCGTCTTATTGTTATTCAAGGGGTAGGTCTCCTTGAGACCCACTAGGAGTCGCAAGTATGAAGCAAAAAGTTTCGCACATAAGGGATAAAATCGCTATTTGGAAATCGCTATTCCTAATCTTTGTACATCTGGCCCTTAATGTCTTAGAATTAAGGTGGCAATGACTAAGGGTGTGGCTACCGTCTTTCCTTTCAGCTCTGTGCATAGAATCTATCTCTTGTTTAACTGCATTACACCCTGAGTGCAAAGACCTATTCTCAGACCTTACATAACCGACCCCCTACTGGAATTTGATTACAATAGCTATAATTTGGACAGGATAGTGTCAGAATCCATCCTCGAGGTAGGATGATAATGTGGGCTAGACAATCTGTCAGAAAGCACTAACTTCCTATTTTGAGCCAATTGGAGTGATGCACTCTTCCACCCCTCACCGTCTCCACCACTGACGTCAGACAATAAGAATTTTGTGGCTAATAGTAGAAACGGGAAAAGGGAATGGGATACGACAGGAAACAGAGACACTGCATAGCCCCACTCTGACTCGTCGTTCTGCTGGGCACTGACGCTTACAGGTCAAAGTGGATCTCTAAACGTAGAAGGAGATTTCTTAGTGATCTGTCATGAAGGTTCTGCTTCTCACCACAATAGTGAAAAGGATCTACCGTTAATGCATCTCTGTGTAGCCAACTCTCTGTTCCAGTATGATAATGATATTCCTGAAACTGAAGCGTAACCCACCTCTTCCTCTGTTGTCACAGTAACTACACCAAGCCAACCTTCTACCTAACTCATATGCAATGGTTTTATAATTAACAGGCATTAATATTCTGGAAAGAAACCCCTGTAACGTAACGCTTTGGGCCTGATTTAGATTTCAGTGGAAAAAATACTCTATCCCACTCGCCGTATTACGATCCCCATAGGATATAATGGGGCAATACGACGGTCAGGATATGCGTCACGTTTGTGACAGAGTAACCCCCTCCACCAAGATCTAAATCTGGCCCTTAGTTATATACACATATCACTTGTAAGTTTTATCTTACTGTCAGAATTCATCCTGTTCCTTCCAAAGTCTTCATCAATGTTTAATCCAATTATTCAAATAGTTCAAAGTGTATTTCCCAAAGTGACGTGATTTTTAGACTGGAGCTCTACAGGCAACGTTATAGTATGATGGCCTGGACATGACACTGGGGAACAAGAACAGTCATACCCAGTGATCTAAGAATGGTGCAGCTATCTCCGAACTACTGTGAAATGTAATTCCTGGATGGGACACCGCACTATCATGTGTTTTTAACAAAGCCTCACACCCGCCAGCAGCAACGCTCTCTGAACACAGTGTAAGCGGGGTGGGCTGGGTATTAATGAACGACACAAACTCTTTTAAGTAGAAGAGCAAGGGCCTGATTTAGAGTTTCGCGGATGGGGTACTCCATCACAATGGTGACGGGTATCCCGTCCGCCGTATTACGATTCTCAAAGGATATAATGGGATTTATATTTCGGTGGACAGAATATCTCTCACCGTTGTGACAGGGTAACTCGTCCGCTAGACTCTAAATCAGACCCTAAGTCTGGTGATTAAAGAGAGTCGTTCATGGCCATAGCTGTCTCAAAGTTTCCTTTTAGCAGGTTTTATTGAAAACCATCTTGAAAAGTTCTCCTCATTTGCTTCTGCCTGGTCTTTTGTTACGAATGGATATGCCCACCCGGAGTACCTTGGAAAGGGAAAAGTAAAACACAGGTAAGTACTCGGTCCTAGTGAGGTTTTATATGTCTCTTTATTCTCTTCCTATGACACTCTCTGTGGTGCAAAATGTCCTGTCCCATCTGCAGAACTGGCAGAATTTTAGCCACTCCGCATTAATCTTTAACACAGAGTTCTGGCCAAATTCGCCAAGTGGGAGCAAAACCAACTAGAATGACCCAGTGCTCTTGTGCAACACATGGTGCTGTTTGTGCTGATTTGCTTGGGCTACTGGTGCTAAATTCAAGCATAAGCTGCATATTTTCGACCCGTTGGCGGAATTCCGAGGAATCTCGCAGAGTTTTTCTGTAACTCCGTGGATTTCCACAGAATGAAACACCGCGAGTTCTGCTCATCCTTATTATTTTGTCACTTCCTGTGTCCTTCCTTTGTTTTAATTATCTTAATTTCCTTTTGTATTATAGATGCGGAAGTCGGCACAGACCATTGCGGAATAACAGGTAAGTTCCTATCTGCCTCTTCCTCCTGTCCTATCACCATGGGTCGCTCACACACAGCCAACATTACCTTCCGTGAGTTGAAGTCCACACATTGCAGGTGGATTTAGAGTATACCTACACCGACCAAGCTATAAGAGGTAAGCCATGCCTTCCACAACGCCTCCTGACAATCCCCCACTGCACACGGTTTTCATCCATGAGCCGTGGGAATTGACTGCAGAGCCTACCACCAGTCCCTGGAATGGCAAACACCAGCTGCGCACATCACAAGACTGTGCGCGCGAGTGCTTGGACGTGGAGCCTGGCTTTTGGTCGGGCACTGCGTCTAACTGGCCAGCAGCGGCCGACCTACACTGCACGTGGCCTTCAGCCACATGTAACTGGGGCAACCTTCTGTGGGTGTCAACCCCTCTTCTGCCCCATCCCCCATTGCTCACAGCAATCAGCTGTTCAAGCTGAAACTTGGCCCCCTTTTTTTAATTCTTTAAAAAAAAATCATTATTTATAACATTGTTTAAAATTACTTTTAAGTGTTTCCAGAGCCTGATGCAGGGTTCACAAGCTCTTGCAGGATTGTGGAACCTTGTTGGACTGCTTGCAGTGTTTGCAGACTGTATGTGTACTCAGTGGGAGGTTCAACCTTGGCTGTGAGTCCCAGATCCTTAGCCAAGGTCCAGGAACCTCAAGGATTTGCAGGTTTTCACAAACCCTGCCCCCAGTGTCTGGGAATCCAGCAACAATTGCTATTTTTTTCTTTTAGCTTTAGATGGGGTCATTCCACCTGCCCAACCTGAGCTGGGGGGGGGGAGGGAACGCTCTCCCTGGCCCCTTGTGGCTTCTTTAATTTTTTTTCCAGGATGCGTGGACTGAACTCCACGCCTTGAAATGTCAGCTGTAAGTGAGATTTCTCTGTTGCAGTCGGCCAATCAGAAGCGTCGCATCTACGGAGCCTGGTTGGGTCCACATTCAGGTATTAGTATTGTTAGAATCATTGTTATTATTATAGTGCTGTAGTTTTTCATTTAAAATGTTTATTTTTTCAAACTAAGATGGTAATTTATAATGTAGTAGTGGGTTGTTTGTTTGTTAGGGAAATATGGTAGGACGTAATTTAAATTAGAACTAATTTAATTTTATTATTAATTCTGTCGTGTAAATTAAATATTTAATTGATTGATACTTATTTAAATTGTGTAATTGACTAATAGTTATTTTATGTATTTAAATTGATTTTGTTATTTTAATGTACATTTACATTTTTAAGTTTTGATTCATTATTTTGTTTAGAAGTGGGTTGTTGGTTTGGTAGGGAATAGGTTGGGAATTGTTTAGGGTGCACAAGGGACCAACAGTGGCGTGGGTGGAGAAGTGGAGAAACAACTAAATGGCTACTGATGGTGGGAGAAACCATGAATGGGGAGGGGCAGTGAACAGTGGAGGAACTGGGTGGGTGGGGTTGAATTAAAGAGTTGAGTTGGATGGAAAGGGGCGATAGGAGCAAAGGACTAGCATGAGGGGACGAACACAAAAAGCAAGACTGTGGAGAGGTTTGGGGAAGCATCAAATGGAGGAGAGAAAACACGCACTCCTTTGGAGAGCTGACTGAAAACAAAAAAAAGAGTTCCCTGATGTGGAGCTGAAGAAAGATATACGTCATCCAATCAAAAGAATGTTGACAAAGCTATGCACCAGTGAGGCATAACAGAAGAAAAAGAAGGAAGCTCATCAAGTAAGAAGCAAGCAAATGAGATTGACAAGAACACCAACCAATGGTAAGCAATGGCCCACTGTAAGTTTTGGTATTGGCCACAACAGGTCTTTGACAACAGACAGCTAAAGTTATCCATTGGCACAACCCAAATATAATGTGTCAGAGGGGGGCGAAGGTAAGAGTTCTCTGTCAGCTGCTGGGTAGACTACTGAAGGTGTGCCTCCTCACATGGTGTGGCTGGGCAGGTCCCAGGCCCAGGTCTCCGTCTGCTGCATCGCTCTTGCTCCTGTCTTCTCCTTGTTTCCCCCCGTTTTTGTGTGCCTTCTCCTTGCTTTTACCTTATTTTCACTGTTCTCCTTGCTTTTTCCCTCATTGGCGCTCCTGCAAGTCTCCCGCTATTTCCTGCCTACTGCCTCATCTCTCCCACTGCCTCCTAGTGCCTGACCCTCCTCCCAGGGCCAACTTAATGGAGGCTGCAGCGCGACCCCATTGAGTAGGTCCCAGGCCCGCTCTCCCCATGTTGTTGCATCGCTCTTCCTCCCGTCTTCTCCTTGCTGTTACCTCGTCTCCACTGCTTTCTCCTTGCTCTCCCCCCGATTTTTGTTTGCCCTCACCTTGCTTTTCCCTCTTTTTCACTGCTTTCTCCTTGCTTTTCCCCTCATTGGCGCTCCCACGTGTCTCCCACTATTTCCCATCTACCGCCTAGCCCCGCCCACTGCCTCCCAGCGCCTCCTAGTGCCCAGCGCTCCTCCCAGGACCATCTTAATGGAGGCCAGAGCGCGACCACATTAAACAGGTCCCAGGCCCGCTCTCCCCGTGTTTCGCTCTTGCTCCCGTCTTCTTCTTGCTCTTTCGGTACGTTGAGACCCTCACGGGTGATTTGTTGCCCTTTATAAATCCTTGATTGATTGATTGTGTGACACACAGTCTCATCCCTCGTCACACCGCACCCCAGTCAACAGCCATTATCACACGATGAGATGGAAAACCTTGCACAAAAGAGGGTTCCACCTCGGGCGTGAATTCGCTGCACAGCTGGGCTCCATTTAACACCTACCAAGGGCATGGAAGGCGGGTCTGGATGATTTCATTCTTGCTGTGGGGAGGTAGTGCATGGGGTCCAAAGCCCTCTGTCCATGGCCAGGCCCCCTCTCCAAAACCCCGCCCCCTTTCACACAGCGGAAAGTCTTCTGTGGTTGCCAGGTCTCCTAGTTCTTCTGAAATCCCCACACCGTCTTTATGAGTAATGCGAAAGATGGGCGAGTCCGCTGCATGTCCTTCTGACAATGTGGCTTTTTTGTGTGGTGCGCATGATAGGATGTAAGTAACCAACCGGCCTTTTTGGAGTACCACTGAAAAATGGCTTCACGCTTGTACTTAGAAATCACAGCATAGCAGGGCACTGGTGTGGCCTTCACCACTGAACCTCCTACCAATGATTAGAGCTGGGTGAGCCAATAACTACACTCACCGAGCCGCAGGGGCGGAGCTTGCTACATAAGGTTGGGGATGGGGGTGAGATTCAACTTCTACTTTCAAAGCACATGATAAAACAGCACAAACCATATTTTTTAAAAATACTCATAAATAAAATAAACATTCAAAATCCATTACCTGAGATGAGTTTCAGATTTCCCAATAATCAGGCTGGCACATAATATTAAAATACATCAGACGACAAGCAGGAGGCATGAGAGGGGCTTAAGGGGCGGTACAAAGGGAGAGGAATGCTCTTTGGTAGAGACACTAAGGGGCACATGTACGTACCATTTTTCCTGTTGCAAACGGCCCGATTCACATAATCGGACCGTTTGCGACAGGAAAAAAACATTTTGGTATGTACATACCCTATTTTGCGATTCGGTAATCTATTTACCGAATCGCAAACAGGGAGTGCGAGTCACAATTAGGAGTTGCAGTCCAATGTATCATTTGCAGTCACAAAACAATCGCAGGTAGCACCAGTGCCACACTGGTGGTATCTATAACAAAAATGTGTACACTGTTCCAAGGAAAGTGTATTGTTAATGAGGACGAAAAGTAGACTGAAAGAAGATGTTGTAGGAGTGCCCTCAAGCATCACAATAGGATGCCAGGCATCATCATCGGGCTGACTCCTCGCCAGACCGGCACTGCAACGTCTGACGGGCCACCACGCAAGAGGTGGTGGCTCTTCAACCGGAAAACGGTTCTGCAGATCAAATTAGGTCCGCAGGACGTGCTGACAGAGGAGGAAGGGAGAGTGGAGGGTATCTAAAATTGACTCTGAACACCTAATGACTAGATTTATTATTTATAGGAAGGGTCAGGCCAAGATTAAAAATAAGTGAAGGAGTATCAAGGGAATAATGTCTCCTATACTCCTAAAAAAGGGAAGGAGGAGAGAGTATTCACTCCTAACGCTGGGTCGACATGTTTCGCGCCTACTCGGTCAGAAATTGATCCACTGGCGCTTCATCAGGACCGTTTAGTTGTAACTTCTCCTTAGTAAACAAAAAAACAACAAAAACCGTAAATGCTGGGACGTCACTTACAGTCTGTGGAACAGTCGTCACAGTCAGTCTAGTTGTGGTCTGCTGTGTGCCTACCCGAGGCACGCGACCTCGGGTGGGCACACAGCAGACCACCGATCGGGTTTAATGAACCCACCTTGGTCATGAGGTTTTACGCGTCCCTATGATGCCCTATCTTTACATGGGATGGGCGACCTACAACTAGACTGACTGTGACGACTGGTCCACAGACTGTAAGTGACCTCCCAGCATTTACGGTTTTTGTTGTTTTTTTGTTTACTAAGGAGAAGTTACAACTAAACGGTCCTGATGAAGCGCCAGTGGATCAATTCCTGACCGAGTAGGCACGAAACATGTCGACCCAGTGTTAGGAGTGAATACTCTCACCTCCTTCCCTTTTTAGGAGTATAGGAGACATTATTTCCCTTGATACTCCTTCATTCATTTTTTAATCTTGTCCTGACCCTTACTATAAATAATAAATCGAGTCATTAGGTGTTCAGAGTCAATTTTAGATACCCTCCACTCTCCTTTCTTCCTCTGTAGCACGTTCTGCGGACCTAATTTGATCTGCAGAACCGTTTTCCGGTTGAAGAGCCACCACCTCTTGCGTGGTGGCCCGTCAGACGTTGCAGTGCCGGTCTGGCGAGGAGTCAGCCCGATGATGATGCCTGGCATCCTATTGTGATGCTTGAGGGCACTCCTACAACATCTTCTTTCAGTCTACTTTTCGTCCTCATTAACAATACTCTTTCCTTGGAACAGTGTACACATTTTTGTTATAGGTTCATGTATAGGGAGTAAGGACACTGGACCAGTAAAATCTCCCAGTCCTCCTTGTGTTGATAGTACCACACTGGTGGTAACCCATTCGCAAAAGGGATGGTGTCCCCCTGGGATCCCTTCCGCTTTGTGAATGGCAGCAAAAACACGGACCACAGCCTGCTCTGAAAGAATGAAAAGAAAACTTTTTTTTTTTTTTTTAAATGCATCTCGTTTTCCTTTAAGGAAAACGGGCTGCATTTAAAAAATAAAATAAAAAACTGCTTTATTTAAAAGCAGTCACAGACATGGTGGTCTGCTGTCTCCAGCAGGCCACCATCCCTGTGAGGGCGGCCATTCCCAAGGGGGTAGCAAATTGCGACCTACCTCATGAATATTCATGAGGTAGGTCATTTGCAACCCCATTGCGAATCGCAAACAGTGTCATTGACACTGTTGTACATCCTGTTTTGCGACTCGCTAAGACTCGCAGTTTGCGAGTCGCAAAACGGACCTTCGTACATGTAGCCCCAAGTGAGAGAGAACACAATATTTTGTAAAATAACAAACATTTTTGATGACTTTCAAAACAGAGAGAGGTAGAGAGTGTGTGTATGTTTTTGTGTCACCATTCCTGATTAAAATCACCTGTATCCAACTATGTACCAGGAAATACACTTATTGGAGGGGTGTAACACCCCAAACACGGCCCCTGAAGCTACGCTCCTGTCGAGCCGAGCCGAGGGTCTAGCCCGGCTCTAAGAGCCTTAACACCAGCCCAGACATAAAAAGATTTTAAATAACCAGCAACCTCATGCAAAAATGTGGCAAAGGCTCTTCAAAAACTTTTTAATAAAAATTATTTATTTACCATGTGTTTCGTTTTTTGGGCAGATTCGTTAAAAACAATTGTTTCTAGACCCTTAAAAAAAACTGCATCACCCTGATGACACTGCCATCAGTGAACCAAGAAATGGCTTTATCATGTGGACTGTATATAGCTGATGTTATATGTTAGATGTTATATGTAAACCATATATGTAAACCATATATAAATGGGGTTGTTTGTATAGCTACACCCTGACCTAAGTCAGCTGCTCTGATGCTCCGATGCTCTGCCCCCTAACAGCGCCTTGAGACCCTCCGGGTGAGCAGTGCGCTATACAAATGCCTTTGATTGATTGATTGATTGATAAGTGACTCCAAGGTGTTCCCAATTGGTGGCTCAAAAGAAAATGAGTCACTGTGAAATAAAAAGATTTGTCTAAACTCACACTATTTGTTCAAGCGAAGAAGCTGGGATTTTAGCCCATGTTTCTTTGTTGTACATTGAGCAATTTAGCCTGTAAGAGGTTTGTGTCTTCACTTTACTATTTAACAACAAACAGCACTGTTTTGTGTTGAGTTTTCTGATGAGCAAAATTAATACCTTATGTTTAATGAACATATGTATCATGTGAATTAATTTTGAACTCGATATTTAAAGTATTTCTGGAAAACAAACTGAATGTGAACTGGTGAGGGAAGGCAGTGCCCTCCAGGTTATGTCAATATCTTTAGCTCCCTTTACCTTAATAACAACAGACCATTAGGAGCCGCTCAACCCGGAAGTGAAGACAATTAAAGTTCTCAGCAAAACAAAGCAGCCCAGAGAGGATTGTGCCACAGGTCAGAGGTCACAGGTCTCCATCACATACAGGGCAAGTACAGGACACATGATTATGGAAAGCCTTTCATTTCCCTGGACAGCAGTGTGGGCCTAAAGCAAGCACGTCTCCTGCCTGGCCCCTCGTCTGCACACTTCTAGTGCTTCAGAAAGCCCAAGGCGCTATAGGGGAGCTGTGAGTGACATAGAGACGTTACCTCTGCGGCCTTTATTTGCTGCATGATACCATTTGTGTGACCTTCTGGACTGCACAGGAAAGCCTTTCTTAGCAGAGGGGACAGTGGGGGCTGGGGGTCTAACATTAGACAGCATCTCTGTCAGGACAGCCCCTTACTGGTGTTTAAAGAAGAGGGGAAAGGCAGATGCTCTGCCCCCAACAGAGGCACAAAAAGAGATTTGCCCAAGATCATACAGCTTGGCCGAATGAAGTGCAAGTTACTTTGTTGTACATTGAGCAAGTTAGCCTGTGTGTGGAGTTGGACAACGCCAAGAGACTGCGGGGTGGGGGCTGCGCGAGGGGCGTGGGGGGGGGGGGGGGGGCGTTCTGGAGGCAGCAGGGAGAAACCACATTAAAACTCAGCTCAGAATAGTATTTTTGCTTTTATGGAACCTTGGTGATAAAATGTGATCTTATGAGCTCTGTTCGTCTGTAGCTTAGAGTGAGGGGCCTGTCATCCATGTGACATGGATTCCATGAAAGATGTCGGTCGGCAAATTAGGTCATTCGTAATGACGCTTAATACGTCATGGGTGATGCCACTTATCACTATCGTTTACAGCCCCACCTTTCATTTCATGTGTCTTTGCCATTGTGGGGGGGGGGGGGGGGGGGGCCTTCTCTCCCCCGCCCTGCCTCACCCCACAATTGGAAACGCACGGGGCGGATTTAACTGACTTCATGGCATTCACTCCCAGGCTGTAAGCACACAGCACACTGACCTAGTTTGTCTGGAATAATAAAATATATCATTTAAAGACCCATTCGGGGAAAGCGACTTTTCATTTCTTCATGAAAGCTCGATCCGGTTTTAGTTGGCCACTTACTATGTTTTTAGGCAAGGAAAATGCAACGAAAATTCCAATAAAAGGAAGCGAAATGCAGAGATGACGTCAGGTTGATGCCTCAAATATGTAGTGCGGTCTCGGCACAGCCAGATACCCCCCTTTGATAACTGAAGGTTGTCGGGGCTGTGGTGGGGTCAGTCTCTGTGGCACGGGAGGCCGGGTCACCTGGCAGTATCTCTGGATTGCAGTCAGCTGTATGGTGCCAAGGGAAAGGTGCCACCGGAAGCGTGTGGGTAGTCAGTCACCTGTCAGAACAGTGTCTCAGTCGGTCAGGGGGCGGGGGTGGCTCCTTCGCGATGGAGGAGGAGAGCCCCCCCCACCAGCAGCAGGACTTGCAAACCTTTCAAAATAAAACAAAGTTTATTATCGTTTTATTTTTAAAGGTGCGGGGCTATGGGGGTGACGAGCAGTGAGGGGAGTGACTACAGCACCCCCCTCAGTGCGCATGTTTGTTTGGCCGGCCGTCTCAGGCACTGTGTTTCCGGGTTGGGGAGAGGAGGCCCAGGCTCCCAGGCTGCCTTGGAGCGCCCAACCAGGGAGCTCCGGCCAATCATAATGCTGCTCTGAGCAGCGCCGTTGCCGCAGAGCATGCTGGGAGCCTGTGCCTGGAGTGGGGTGGAGAGCGGCGGTACTTTTTAAAAAATATTTATTTTTATTTTTGTTTTGTTCCTCCGCCCGCCACTTTGCCCAGTCGCCAGCTGCGACTGCAGTCAGTCACATGCTGGACAAATGCTTTGAATAGGAGGGTACATGGTCACAACCTGTGCCTCTCTGAACGTGGAGGAGAGGGGTCAAAGGTTGGCAGACAGCTGCAGTATCTCTTCACTATGCCAACATAAGGGGGTATCCCTTTGAAATAGTGCTGCCCACTTAGAAATGCTTTATTTCACGACCGCCTGAAGAGGTGACAGTCGTCACAAAAGCTTACAAACAAATACTTTTGTGAGGTTAATTAAGGGTTAAATTTTTTACTTTCTATATTTTTATTTCGCTTTTAAATTGTTAGAAATCCATAATGATGAAAAACGAATTTGTCTGTATGTGATATTTTGTAGAATGAGAACCTAGCAGTGGTGTATAGAAACTTAGGGGAGCTCCCTGCAAAGTCATGGAGGGGCTCCTCTCCGAACTCACTCAGGAGCCAGGGTACTGTGCTGAGGGGGCCCCGGGGAGCTCAGGGGCCCCCATGCCCTGCAGGGGCTGCGGGGGCCTTTGTTACGCCACTTCAACCTAGCCAAAGACACAGCAGAGAGCAGGCCAGAGTCAACAGTAAGCATAAAGTCGACTTGTGATTGGATCTGGTGATAGGATTGTCACTGCTTTGTGATGTAGTGTTCTTTAAAAAGGTGCGACTTCAACTCTTTCCTAAATTTGAGCAGCATTGGAGTGCTCCTGATGGATACAGGGGTTTTGTTCCAGATTCTGGGTGCGTAGATGGAAAAGGCTTGCTCACTTGTTTTTTTCCTTTTTTACATTTCTTAATCTGCAGTCTGATGGTGTCCTGGCGGCAGATGCGCTGAAATCCTCTACAGACGATGAACTTGTCCGCAAAATAAGCAAGGGGTCTGGTCATGACAACTTTTCAGCTGATTTCGGCAAGTGAAGGTAAAGGAGTTGCACCAGGAGGTGGGTGATGTGATCATGGGCCAGATGTACGTTGCTATTTTCATTAGGATCCGGAGGCCTCCAGACGGCCCACACCCCCCCCCCGCCAGGAATGCACGAGACGACAAGCTTTACTCGTTGGAAGAAGTATCTTTTATTTTCAAAAAGACATCATTTAAAATAACTCATAACTTCAACAAGCCAAACATCAAATAGCAAATATAGCAAGGTTAGTCAATAAAGAAAACACTTTTATTTACATGTTACTGAGAAATTACTTGTGACCATAACCAATCTGACAGGATCCCTTCCTGTCCTGAACCACCATTTGGACCACACAGGTGACCCATGTGTCACCTGTATCCGTAGGAGGGACGGTTACCCTGACTACCCAGTACCTTGTCCTCCAGTTTAGGGTTCCGCCCCCCCTCCAAACACCAATCAGCCCTGGGGTGTAATGGGGGGAGCCAAGAGCTGGAGCCCCATGTTCTCCCCCAGCGATCTGAGGTCTCTTACCCCCTGATCTGGTGTGTACATCCGCTGGTTGGCTCAGAACTTCAGGATCCTATCCCAGATGTCCTCCTGGGGGCCCCACCTTGGGGACCCCCTCCTATTGTTTCTAGTCACATTTTTTATCTCAATTTCCCAACTTCTTTCCAAACTACTAACATAAAGGAGAGGGTGGGTGGGACAAACGCGGGCCGCACGCCAGGTCCCGCCGCCGCACACAGGAAAGAAGGGTTTAGCCTTCTTGGGGGGGCCTTTAAATAGCACCCCCACCAGCGCGCGGCGGCCGGAACCGGCGCACGGCGAACGTCGGCCCCACGCCATGCCCCCTGTGACTTGACTTCCGCCCTAACGCCTCGCGAGGCGTCAGGGCAGAAATCCGGCCGACTCCAGCACCCCCGGCAGAGAGAAAAAAGGGGGGAGTGCCCGAGGGCCTCGGAGGCCCCGTCCCCTAACGGGCCGCGCCCCCCCACTGCAGGGCGGGCGCTTTTCCCTAGGATCCGGAGCCCTCCAGACGGCCCACACACCCCCCGCCAGGAATGCACGAGACGACAAGCTTTACTCGTTGGAAGAAGTATCTTTTATTTTCAAAAAGACATCATTTAAAATAACTCATAACTTCAACAAGCCAAACATCAAATAGCAAATATAGCAAGGTTAGTCAATAAAGAAAACACTTTTATTTACATGTTACTGAGAAATTACTTGTGACCATAACCAATCTGACAGGATCCCTTCCTGTCCTGAACCACCATTTGGACCACACAGGTGACCCATGTGTCACCTGTATCCGTAGGAGGGACGGTTACCCTGACTACCCGGTACCTTGTCCTCCAGTTTAGGGTTCCGCCCCCCCTCCAAACACCAATCAGCCCTGGGGTGTAATGGGGGGAGCCAAGAGCTGGAGCCCCATGTTCTCCCCCAGCGATCTGAGGTCTCTTACCCCCTGATCTGGTGTGTACATCTGCTGGTTGGCTCAGAACTTCAGGATCCTATCCCAGATGTCCTCCTGGGGGCCCCACCTTGGGGACCCCCTCCTATTGTTTCTAGTCACATTTTTTATCTCAATTTCCGCCACAAGGGCGACCAGGGCCCAAAAGGTCCTTCGCCCTCCCCACCCAAAAAAGAGGCTGCGGGCAAAACCCCACATGTCACGGATAAATTGATCGGATCCCTCGTCGGACAAATGCACCTGGTCGTTGTGAAACATGTGCACGCCTTTCAGCAGTTTGTGGGGGATATTCCATAGGCGCCCAGGGCCTGGGCAGAGTTTTGCCATCTCGGCATTAAGCCGGCAAACTGACACATTGATGGTTCGAGATCTTATCCCTGCCCCCCACTTACGACGTGGAACCATGTGTGACCAGGCGAATACTGCCCCTGGGAATTGCTTTGCCACTCTTGTGATTTCAAGATGGAAACCGACAAAATCTGATTGTTTTATGCATTGTAACAATTTTGTAAACATAAAAACATATGCTGCAAGTCGACATCCCATCCTGTCCCAAATCATGATAAAAGGTAAACCCAGGGGGCCTCCTGCATCCCGAACACCTTTGGACCACACAGGTGAACCATACTTCACCTGCATCCTTGGGGGGGGGGGGGGTCCCAACACCTCACTGTCCCTTGTCCGCGAGCTCAGGGTTCCGCCCCCACCCCAACACCGAGCTGCCGTGGGGGTGCAAGTGGGTTGGCCAGGAGCGGGAGCCCCGTGCCCACCCCAACGATCTGAGCACCCTAACCCCCAAGCAGGTGTGAACATCCCCTGGTTGATTCATGACTGCGTGATCCTACCTTCCGTGTTATCAAGGGTACCCTGCCTTGGATATCCCTCTGCTATTTAGGGTGCTTTTATTAACTCAGCTCACGCCACGAGGGTGACCCGTGGCCCGGAGGTCCACCACCCTTAAACGAACTGTGGAAAAAAGGCCCAATCAACTTCAATGCAACGGTTTGTGCCCACATTGGAGAAATGCACCCGCTTCTTAGCAACTGTCTGTACCTTCCACCAACTGTGTAGGGTATTCCCCGCATGCCCTGAACCGGGGTATTACCATGGTATACTTGCCTCACCCATATCATATCCATATCTGGCAATGAGGTCCGGGAACAGAAGTTCCCCGCACCCCTTCACCCTCTGGACCAGTCGCTGTAGCTGAGTGATCCACAGTCGCCTGCCGGACAAAGTAGTGACTGAGAACCGATAACACGTTCTGCTACTGAAACAGAAGAAACAAGCATGAGTATGTTGTACCAAAGTGAAGCATAAGCCAAGCAAAATTGGCTTTTGTTATTGCGGCACAGGCCGATTATACCGACACTAGCAGACAGGGGACCACCGGCTGCTCCAAAGTGCCTTGCTTGCGGCCACCCTTAGAAATTAAAGTGCCACAAATGAGCTGCTCGACGTGGACTCAGCACAATGTTGCTGAAGCAACAGAGGTTATGGCCGGCCAGGCCTCCTAAGGAGTAGGGGCCAGGGGATCCCACTGACCTGGCGAGAGAGACGGGCCGCCAGTCAAGGAGAGAGAGGGAGCCATCCTGTGCTTGTCTCTGCGAGGGATTGATATGCCCCATGCCAGGCTAGCATTGGAGGGGAGGAGCCATGTGGCCCCGAGATGGGAGTGCCATGTGTACACTGTGCATTGGCACCTGCGATGTGAGTGCAGCACACTCGTGCCCTCCGATGCACTTCAGCCAACCCTGCAATGATGAAGCACCGCCATTAAACGGAACGAAGAAATATGTACTTGAAATACATACCTACCATCACTACTAAAGGGCAACCAAATGCAAAGGTATCACGTTAGAATGAATATGCGGGGTTCACCATTCCCACAAAATCACCGCGACGATTAGGCGCCTAGTGTGTAGCTTTTCATGCATGGAAAATTATGAAGCTCTAGTCCCTTGGAGGTCTCGAACCACCAACCTTTCAATGACTTGTGCCACAGAGGAGCAGGATCCGAACCCTTGTCCTGGGGAGCCTGCAGCACCTAAGGCAGAAGACATTACCATTGAGCTACAGCTCTTTTTAATGTGGAACAACCCAGCTAAAATCAAAATTAACATTTCCTTATCAGGCGGTACACAGCCAATGAGGGTTTCCGAGGGTGTTATGGTACATAATGCTTTCTGTCTAGTTGGAAAAGGCAGGAGAGTGATGATTTCTTCACCCACAGCAGGCCCATGTGTGCTTATATGCTGCTGCCAGTCAGTGGTAACGAGGCAGCTCTTCGTGCTAAATAATAGGAGGCCATTTCCTTTAAAGCTTGATCAAACCAATCTATGAAAACCTGCACCCTCCTAGGCGCGATATTTCACAAAAGAACACAGAATAATTGCAAAGAAACACTGGCTACTTAGGTACTGTAAAAAAGGGGTTGCACAGCAGCGCCGGGGCACCAAGGAAAAGACTTGACTGTTAATACAATGATTTAGATCGCTCAGCCACTCTAAAAGTGGGAATATTCGCGGAGCTACATACGTACCATTCCCACGGGTCCTGCACGGCCTCTTCCCATTCCCCAACACATTGCTTCTTTTCTGCTAGTCCCGAGAATGGAGGGCGCCCACAACTCCGACCAACACTCCAGCCGACAAACGCGGGCCGCACGCCAGGTCCCGCCGCCGCACACAGGAAAGAAGGGTTTAGCCTTCTTGGGGGGGCCTTTAAATAGCCCCCCACCAGCGCGCGGCTGCCGGAACCGGCGCACGGCGAACGTCGGCCCCACGCCATGCCCCCTGTGACTTGACTTCCGCCCTAACGCCTTGCGAGGCGTCAAGGCAGAAATCCGGCCGACTCCAGCACCCCCGGCAGAGAGAAAAAAGGGGGGAGTGCCCAAGGGCCTCAGAGGCCCCGTCCCCTAACGGGCCGCGCCCCCCCACTGCGGGGCGGGCGCTTTTCCCGTAGCAGATTTGGGACGTTTGTGACAAGAAAACAGCATTTTGGCATGTGCCAATGCTATTTTGCAATTCGGTAATCTAGTCACTGAATCACAAAATACGTTTGCGAGTGACTATTTGGAAGGTGCATGCCGAGGGCATCCCTCCCACACGAGAGCCGCAGTGGTATGTAACATTGTTTTGCGACTGTGAATGCGGTCGCAAAACAATCGAAGTTACCACCAACTTCAACTGGGTGGTAACCCATTCGCAAACAGGAAGGGGTCCCCACGGGGCCCTTTCCCTTTTGTGAATGGGGGCGCCAACATTCTTTCAGAGCAGGCAGTGGTTCCACGGATCACTGCCCACTCTGAAAAAATGAAAAGGAAACTTTTCATTTATTTTGTTTCTAATGCGTCCCGTTTTCCTCTAAGGAAAACGGGTTGTATTTTTTAAAAATGCTTTATTCAAAAAGCAGTCACAGACATGGTGGCCCGCTGTTCCCAGCAGGCCACCAGCATTGTCAGTGTAGCCATTGCCAATGGCATCGCAAATTGTGACCTACCTCATGAATATTGATGAGGTAGGTCATTTGCGACACCATTGGGGATCACAAACAGTGTGGTTAACAACAAATCGCAAATTGAGAGTCGCAAAACAAACGGTCATAAACCTGGCCCCATATTCCTTCAGGCCCTGGATGAGACATGCTGCGGTGTGAAGGATGCCTTGCATGTATGTATACATGTACATATGTTTGTTTGTATCAAGCCAAAACATAGCGGAACACTGTAGAGCGTCAAGCCTAGCCGTTATACTGACCAAAACCCATACCGGTACCCTTAAACCGGTAAACCAAACTACAGCCATCAGCTTCACTTTCCCATTATCTGGCCTCCATCTAAACCCCACTTTAACCACAGTCACAACCATAAACTTAACGAAAACTACATTGCTATGCATGAAAGTAAGACTAACCCGTAAGCCAAGCGCCAAGCACAAATCGACCCAGAACAAGTACTGGAACCTCTATCCTCACTCATAAATAAGGCTTGAATATTAAAAGGGAACTGACAGCTGCCCCACATTTTACAAATGAAATGACAACCACTCTATATTTTACAAATGAAATGACAGCCATCCCGCATATTAAAGGGAACTGATAGCTGCCCCACATTTTACAAATTAAATGACAGTCATTCCGCATATTAAAAGGAAGCTGACAGCTGCCCCACATTTTACAAATGAAATGACAACCACTCTATATTTTACAAATGAAATGACAGCCATCCCGCATATTAAAGGGAACTGATAGCTGCCCCACATTTTACAAATTAAATGACAGTCATTCCGCATATTAAAAGGAAGCTGACAGCTGCCCCACATTTTACAAATGAAATGACAACCACTCCATATTTTACAAATGAAATGATAGCCGTCCCACATATTAAAAGGAAACTGACAGCTGCCCCACAGTTTACAAACAAAATGACAGCTGTCCCGCAAATTAAAAGCGACCTGACAGCTGCTGTGCATTTTACAAGGAAAATGACAGCTGTCCAGAATTTTACAAAAGAAATGACAGCTGCCCCACATTTAAAAAAAGGAACCGACAGCTGTTTCCATTTTACAAGGGCAATGACAGCTGCACGCCATTCAACAATGACAGCTGTTCAGATTTTTTTCCACATCGATCAGTATCCTTCGTTCAAAGAGATAACTTCCTGTGATCCTCGCATGTGTATGTGTCTTGGTGATGTTGTGCTTCCCCTCTTTTTCTCCTCCATTGATATTTGACTGTATCCTGGAGGAGACCATTTTATGCAGCCCTAGACCTATGCGAAGGCCCCTTCACAAGTAACAAAGGTCTGTTTATGATTACTCAAACCATGCACTGAAGTGAAGTAGGGAAACAGTGCCCATGCAATGCATGACATCTTTTTATCCCTCTCTCCAGCTCTGTGTGCCTCAACAACACAACATGAGATAGCACACACCTGGAGGCAGAACACTTGTAAAAGTTGCAACAGCTTGAAGTGTCAATGAATGTGGCGCCTGCACATGTGCATGGGGGGGCTTACACAGGTTGTTTATTGTTGACAAACTGAAGAAGTGCATTTGCTAGATATTATGGAACAATGTGCATATGTTGTTTGTTTAATCTTCATTGCCACATAAGCATTAGGCTAGAAATGCCTGCAAAGTGTGAATGTTGAGAAAAAAGCCAAACTCTCACAGTAGTCTCCCTGTGTGCAACTCATTGTCGCCGAGAAATTGGATTGTTGGTTGACTGAGAGGTAAGCCCTGGTCAAGCAGTAGCCACAATCCTAGCCAGGGTAAGGCACAAGCAAACCCTAACTTAACCTGTGCTCACCCTCTGGAAGCTTGGCACAGAGCAGTCAGGCTTAACTTAAAGGCAATGTGTAAAGTATTTGTGCAACACTTCACACAGTAAAACATTGAAAACACCACACAAAAAGATTCCACACCAGGTTAGAGAAATAGATTGGAATTTAATAAATAAAACAAGACGAAAATGACAAAAAACTATGAGTAGAACTTGAGTTATACATTTTAAAGAATAAACTGTAAAATAGTGCTTAGAGGCAAGAAGCACCAACTGGGAATATCTGTTCACGCCAGACCAGGGCAAAGTCAAAAGTTCAGGCTAACTGCAATGGAGTGCGGATTGTCTACATGAACCCACTTAGGCCCTTTGAACCAAAGTAACTTAAATCCTGGTTGCAGAGTGTTGCGTAGATCTGAAACACAGATGCATCATGTAGCTGAGGCGATGCGTCGGTTCGGAGATGCAGTGAGGCTGTTGTGCGAGGTCCTGATGCGTCACCGTCAAGGATCCTGTTGATGGGGCTTTCAATGGGAAGACCAGTGTCAAGGATGTGTGGCGCAGTTGAGGAGATGCGTTGGCTCCAGTCCACGCAATAGCGGCAATGCGGAGTTTTGGCATTGCTGTTGAGGCTGCCATTGACGAGAGGCGCAAGAAGCTTGCACTGCAGAAAGCACCGCGCAGTCATGGTTCCAAAGGTGATGCATCGGTCCCAAGATGGGGCGATGCAAGTCTGTTGCATCGGTTCTGACCCACGCAGCACTGGTGATGCATCAGTTCTGCTCCTCACAGCAGCACTGATGCATCGGTTCTGCTCCCTCAGCAAAGGATGCGTTGGTTTCGTGGGAGCAAACACCTTAGGCCCACTTCCAAGAGTTCAAGCCTGAGGTGGCACCACATGGCAGGGCACACTCACAGATGGCAGAGCCCAGATGCTTAAGCAGGGTTGTTGTAAGTCTTTTATGTCCCTGAGACCTCCGATCAGGTGGCCGGCCAGCCCTTGGAGTCACTCTGGGTTCTGGGTTGGAGAGGTGCAGTTCAAGACGTTTTAAGGCATGAGCAAGCGGGCTCTGGCCCAGGTCCCAAGTCTTCCAGGAGGCCCCCTGAGAACCAGCTCTGTTCTACAGACAGTCCTTCCCCGATGACCTTGAATGATTCTTAAACATAGGTGGTTTTAAAAACGACTTTCCTTTAATTTATTTTTAATACAGGTAATCTGTGGGAGCCTGTGCAGGCACTTTGCAGAGAAATGGTGTGTTTATGTTTTTCAATACCATGCAACATCCATGAAAAAGTTTAGTTTAGTTCGAAACAGGACCTCACATATTGGAAACGTGAGAGGGTCACGCAGATTAATAGCAATAATATTAATTGGCTGCTGCTGTATTACAGTACTGAAAAAAAATTCTATCCCTACATATTAGATGGAAACACATTTAGAATCTGGACCAGTGTGCTTTTCAGTGTTTCAGGGACCTGGACAAAAAGGGCATGGAAGAGCTTTTATTAGATCATAAAGTCAAAGCAGGTCCGAAATACGTTTTGCCTGGGGCCCCCAAAATCCTTAAGATGTCCCTAGATGCAGGTCCAGTTCTTCTAACTCCCAGGCAAGGTGGCAGCAGGCAGCAGGTCAGCACAGCAGGAGTCCTCCAGCAGCACAGCAGTCCTTCTTCCTGTCAGAGTGTCCACAGGTCCAGTAGTGCGCTGAAGTGGTGGTGTCAAAGGTCTAGGACCTATACCTAGTTGGGCCTTTGAAGTGGTGGAGACTTCAAAGACAGGCCTTTGAAGCGCACAGAGGTCCTGTCCTTCCTGCTGTGGCCCCTGACCCACTACAGGGGGTCAGCCCTTTGCATAGGGACAGGACACATCCTATACAGTTGTAAGTGAGGCTGTGCTCTGCTCCTCCCTGTCATCCTCCCAGGATGGCTCATCAAGTCACACCTAAGCTCCCATTGTATGTGACTGTCTAGAGGGAATACACAAAGCCCAGCGGTCAACCACCCTAGACAAGTGACCAGAGACAGGCAGCAGACACCAAATGGCTAAAGTTAGAAAATGAAAACTTTCTAAAAGTGTCATTTTCAGAATTACAGTTTAAAATCCAACTTCACCATAGGTTGTGATTTTAAAATGTGATTCCAGAGACACCAAACTTGATTTTTTTTTAACTCTTTCAGACTGTGAATTACACGTAAAAATGTAATTAGGTAATCCCAGTGTTATCCTTTGGGAGAGATAGACCTTGCAGTAGTAAAAAACGACTTTTGGAGTTTTTCACTACCAGGACATGTAAAACTTAAAAGTACATGTCCTGACTTTCAAATACATTGCACCCTACCCTCTAGGGCACCTTAGGGTTGACGTATATGTATGAAAAGGGGAGGTTTGGGACTGTAAAAGGGTTGTTTTGCCATGTCGAAATGGCAGTTAAAAACTGAACACCTAGGATCTGCGGTGGCAGACCTGAGACATGGTTAAAGGGCTACTTAACTGGGTGGAACAACCAGTGTTGCAGACCCACTAGTAGCATTTAGGCCCATATTTATGGGAAAATTACGGCAGCGCCACGCTCCGTGATTTTCACAACGCAGGGATGTGCAGTATTTAATTGAATATGGCGCACCCCAGTGTTGTCCCCTGCGCTGGCGCTAAATTTAGCTGCCAATGCAAGCATCCTTTCACTATGGTGCAAGGATGTCTGCGTTGGGGGGGTGTGATTGGTTATGTGCGGGAAGGTGTCCCTTCCTGCACATAAACAATCACTAATGGCGCTTTGGCAATTCTGTGTGTGGTGCAGAATGCAGCACACACAGAAGTGCCAAAGCGTCATTTTGAAATGATTGTTTATGTGCAGGAAGGGACACCTTCCTGCACATAAACAATAATTTCTGGCATTTTGCTCTTTCTATGCGTGCTGCAGAATGCAGAATGCAGCACGCATAGAAAAAGCAAAAAACGAGGAGGTGTAAAAGTATTCCTCCTCGCTGCGCCTTGCTAATACCACCCCTGGGGGTAGCGTTAGATTTTGGCACTGCCTCAGGTTTACGAAATCTCGTAAATCTGCGGCAGCGTCAAAATGCAATGGGTGTTGCTGTGGCACGCAACAGCAACACTCATTGCACGCCCCTCTGACGCAGAAAACTGCATCGGAGGGGGCCATATTAACAAGGAGGCATAACGCCACAAAAAGAGGCGTTACACCTCTTTGTAAATATGGAGCAGTGGTTAGCACCACTGGAGCATCACGTAAAGTGACGCTCCGGTGGCGCTAGGGGATTATAAATATGCCCCTTAATTTGCAGGCCCTGGGCACAAGTAATGCACTTTATTAGGGACGTATAAGTAAATTAAATATGCCAATTGAGGAAAAGCCAGTATTACCATGTTCAGAGCAGACAGCACAAGCACTTTAGCACTGGTTAGCAGTGATAAAGTGCACACAGTCCTCAAGCCAGCAGAATTGGGGTCAGAAAAGTGGAGGAGGAAGGCACAAAGTTGGGGGAAAGACCACCCTAAAATCCCCATTATCCCTGAAATCTCCTTGTAATTGACATACACATTGAGATTGATAGCAGATGCCAGTGGATCTGCCCTCCCGGGATCAGTGGCACAGCATGGTAATCCTGGGCCCTATTGCAAACAAGGAATTGGGTTCACTTGCCCCCTCGCCAGCTGAGTATTAAAGCGGAGCCATATTTGAAGTACAGTGTTTCCCTCAGACGTCTGGGCCCTGGTGTCACTTCAATGCTGCACTAATGATAGCCATGCTCTGCTTGTGCTTTTCTAAAAAAAGAAGAAAAAAAAAACAGTATTTTTTAGGTCAGGCTCGTTAGCGGAACTGTATACAGACCTATTGCTACTAGTTCCTTAAAAACATTTGGGTCCACCCAGTGGAGATTTAACATCTTAATCATTTTCAACAGATTCTTTACCCCATAGATGTATGCTGTAACTAAATGTCAGGTCTCAAAACGCAAGCCAGACCGATTGGGTCTGCCAATGCCTGCTAGACTGGAAGGGTCTGCACTCAATGAGACATTTGTTGGAGACTTCGGCAGGAAGAGAACATGCAGGGCCACTCTGGGTCCAGCTGTCTGCCTCTCATGTCACGAGCTTAGATACAACACAACCCTCAGAGAGAAGGGTAGTGCTAACATCACTCAGGAAGGTAGAAGCGCCCAGACACACATGCGCTCAATATTCCATGGAACTCTCTTTGGGTATTTTTAGGTAGAATGTGGTGGGCATTTAGTACTTCGCCCAGAAGCCAGGACTTTCCCGCTGGACCGCCACAAGGAGAGGTAGGAGACCCGAGTCACAGGTAGCCCCAGGGCCACTGCACTTTCTGCACCAGTAGAAGCTAGGCCCCTGAAAAAGAGGTTGCCAGTTGAGATACTTGATTGTGATGGCCCACGTCTGCCAACTATGATAGCTGGTGCTGGAGTTGACTGCCCACAGCTGAGAAACCCTTCTGTAGCTGGATTATCCCTCTGCTCTAGATGTCTTCTCAGTCACTGTGGTCATGTAATGGGATGAGATCCTGTCACGAATGTGGTGTGGTCATAGGAATGTCATTTCGCCATAGAATGTGGTTTGGTCATGAAATGTGATCTCACCATAGAATGTGGTGTGGTCATGAAATGTAATCCTGTTATAGAATGTGGTTTGTTCATTGAATGTGATCCTGCCATAGAATATGGTGTGGTCATCTAATATGATCCCGCCATAGAATGTGGTGTGGTCATCAAATGTGATCCTGCCATAGAATGTGGTGTGGTCATGGACTGTCTTCCTGTCATAGAATGTGTTTTGTTCATGGAACGTTATCCTGTCAGAATGTGGTGTGGTCATCGAATATGATCCTGTGTAGAATATGGTGTGCCCATCGAATGTGATCCTGCCATAGAATATGGTGTGGTCATCGGATGTGATCCCATCATAGACTGTGGTGTGCTCAACGAATGTGATCCCACCATAGAATGTGCTGCGGTCATCAAATGTGATCCCACCATAGAATGTGATTTGGTCATCGAATGTGATTCCGCCATAGAATGTGGTGTGTTCATTGACTATGATCACACCATAGAATGCGGTGTGTTCATCGAATGTGATCTTGCCATAGAATGTGGTGTGGTCATTAAATGTGATCGCGACACGGACTGTCATCCTATCATAGAATGTGTTGTGGTCATGGAACGTTATCCTGTCATACAATGTGGTGTGGTCATCGAATATGATCCTGCCGTAGAATATGGTGTGGTCATCGCATGTGATCCTGCCATAGAATGTGGTGTGGTCATCAAATGTGATCCTGCCATAGAATGTGGTGTGGTCATGGACTGTCTTCCTGTCATAGAATGTGTTTTGGTCATGGAACGTTATCCTGTCAGAATGTGGTGTGGTCATCGAATATGATCCTGTGTAGAATATGGTGTGCCCATTGAATGTGATCCTGCCATAGAATATGGTGTGGTCATCGGATGTGATCCCATCATAGACTGTGGTGTGCTCAACGAATGTGATCCCACCATAGAATGTACTGCGGTCATCAAATGTGATCCCACCATAGAATGTGATTTGGTCATCGAATGTGATCCCGCCATAGAATGTGGTGTGTTCATTGACTATGATCACACCATAGAATGCGGTGTGTTCATCAAATGTGATCTTGCCATAGAATGTGGTGTGGTCATTAAATGTGATCGCGACATGGACTGTCATCCTATCATAGAATGTGTTGTGGTCATGGAACGTTATCCTGTCATACAATGTGGTGTGGTCATCGAATATGATCCTGCCGTAGAATATGGTGTGGTCATCGAATGTGATCCTGCCATAGAATATGGTGTGTTCATCGAATGTGATCCCACCATGGAATGTGGTGTGGTCATCGAATGTGATCCTGCCATAGAATATGGTGTGGTCATCTAATATGATCCCACCATAGAATGTGGTGTGGTCATCAAATGTGATCCTGCCATAGAATGTGGTGTGGTCATGGACTGTCTTCCTGTCATAGAATGTGTTTTGGTCATGGAACGTTATCCTGTCAGAATGTGGTGTGGTCATCGAATATGATCCTGTGTAGGATATGGTGTGCCCATCGAATGTGATCCTGCCATAGAATATGGTGTGGTCATCGGATGTGATCCCATCATAGACTGTGGTGTGCTCAACAAATGTGATCCCACCATGGAATGTGCTGCGGTCATCAAATGTGATCCCACCATAGAATGTGATTTGGTCATCGAATGTGATCCCGCCATAGAATGTGGTGTGGTCATCGAATGTGATCCCACCATAGAATGTGGTGTGTTCATTGACTATGATCACACCATAGAATGCGGTGTGTTCATCGAGTGTGATCTTGCCATAGAATGTGGTGTGGTCATTAAATGTGATCCCGCCATGGACTGTCATCCTATCATAGAATGTGTTGTGGTCATGGAACGTTATCCTGTCATACAATGTGGTGTGGTCATCGAATATGATCCTGCCGTAGAATATGGTGTGGTCATCGAATGTGATCCTGCCATAGAATGTGGTGTGTTCATCGAATGTGATCCCGCCATGGAATGTGGTGTGGTCATTGAATGTGATCCTGACAGTGGAATGTGGTGTGGTCATGGAATGTTATTGTGTCATTGAATGTGGTGTGGTCATTGACTGTCATCCTGTCATAGAATGTGTTGTGATCATGGAACGTTATCCTGTCATAGAATGTGGTCATGGAATTTGATCCTGTCTTAGAATTTGGTGTGGTCATGGAATGTGATCCAGTCAAAGAATGTGGTGTGGATGTGGAGTGTCATCCTGTCATAGAATGTTGTCGTAGGACTCTCATAAATAACCTCATGGCAATGTGGTGTCATCATAGAATGTCGGTCTGCCATAGAATGTGATCCCACCATATAATGTGGTGTGGTAATGGAATGTGATCCAGTCATATAATGTGGTGTGGTAATGGAATGTGATCCAGTCATAGAATGTGGTGTGGTAATGGAATGTGATCCATCACAGAATTTGGTGAGGTCTCGGAGTGTCCTCCTGTCATAGAATGTTGTGTGGTCGTGGAATATGGTCCCCCCACAGAATGTAGCGTGGTCTTGAAATGTGATGCTGTCATAGAAAGTGGTGTGGTAATGTGGTCCTGTCAAAGAGGGTGATGGTGTAATGTGATCCTGCCATAGAATGTGATCATGGAATGTTGCCCTGGCATAGATTGTAGTGTGGTAATGGAATGTTCTCTCACTCGTGGAATGTGTGCTTTTTGAGTGTTGTTCTATAGCTTTTGGGGGCCCCTAGTGTTTGGTTAATGGTTTCAGGTAGTCTTACAATAAAAGGGCACCTGTGTGGCAATCCAGGTATGCCTTCCTTGGCTCTGTCGCCATCAAACTCTCACATTATTGGGGGCCTTTTCCCGCTGGTTTATGAAACAGGCAATATGTGTAGTCTAGGTACCCCCTGTTTAATCACTATTACAGTTCTTTCCTAAATGTTCACAATTAAAACTAAAAGACATGAAATGTCCACGAGTTCACCAAGAAAACATATTCTTTCATCTCACATCCCTGTCCAGACGTGTGGCAGTGAACTCCCTCCTTTATCAAAGACAGAGCTTAGAAGTCCACTTTCTGTGTAGCGCCTTAGGGACTGCAGAAAAGCTCAGACATAATGAGATTATTGAGGGAACTGTATGTCACTGTCTACACCCAGAGAAGCCCTCTGAAGGAAAGTAAGATTTAACATCCAGAGTGTAATGGGACTTTAGAGAATGGAGGATGTTACTGTTTGCCCCAGTTTTGGATAAAATACAATGGTACTGTGAAGACCATGGATCCATATGCACTAAAGCTTTTTCCTATAGACACAAAATGGGAAAAACCCTTTCATACATCTGGCCCATGGTGATGTTACTTCCTAGCTCTGTTTATAAATATTTAACACTCAGATGTGAGACCCCCATGTGAAGGGACTCTTCCCCTCTGGGCCTGGTATTTAAGGCCAGTGGCATTATAGAAACTTCAAGTGCTGAGCTTCAGTGGCTGTTCAAAGTAAAGTTCAGGGTTGTATTACTTTCTGCCAAAAATGAAAAATGGCGTAGTCTGCACTCAGATTCCTCATCATCTCTGCCAAAGTCACATTCTTCAAAACCACCACCAAAGAGACCTTCAGTCTAAAGAAAAACACCACCAATGAGGCCTTCATTCTACAAAACCACCACCGATGAGGCCTCCAGTCGACAAAACCACCAGCAATGAGGCCTTCAGTCTACAAAACCACCACTAATGAGGCCTCCAGTCTGCAAAACCACCACCAATGAGGCCTCCAGTCGGCAAAACCACCACCAATGAGGCCTCCAGTCTGCAAAACCACCACTAATGAAGCCTTTAGTTTGCAAAACCACCACTAATGAAGCCTTTAGTTTGCAAAACCACCACTAATGAAGCCTTTAGTTTGCAAAACCATCACCAATGAGGCCTCCAGTCGGCAAAACCACCACTAATGAAGCCTTTAGTTTGCAAAACCACCACTAATGAGGTCTCCAGTCGGCAAAATGACCACCAATGAGGCCTTCAGTCTACAAAACCACCACCAATGAGGCCTTCAGTCTACAAAACCACCACCAATGAGGTCTCCAGTCGGCAAAATGACCACCAATGAGGCCTTCAGTCTACAAAACCACCACCAATGAGGCCTTCAGTCTACAAAACCACCACTAATGAGGTCTCCAGTCGGCAAAATGACCACCAATGAGGCCTTCAGTCTACAAAACCACCACCAATGAGGCCTCCAGTCTACAAAACCACCACCAATGAGGCCTCCAGTCTACAAAACCACCACCAATGAGGCCTCCAGTCTACAAAACCACCACCAATGAGGCCTTCCGTTGAGTCAAAGAACTCTTCAAGGAAAATGAGTGCTGCACCCACTTCCTTCCAGACCCTGCAGACAATTCCAATGCCAGAGACTTCACCTCAGGGACAAGTGCAGCGGGAGGGGGTTGAGGCTGTGCTGAGATACTCAAGGCGCTACACCAAGATAAGGGTTTTGTTTAAGGCCTGCTCTGCAAGATGGATGATTAAACATAGATTGTGTCTGAACAGAGACCACAAGATGAAGACAAAAAAGGGAGGGATTAAAGGGTGGAGAAGGGGGACAGTGTGGTCAGGTTTCCAGAGGGATCACAGGTGGGGAAGGGATAGTGAGGTCACGTTTAGCGAGTGATCAAAAGTCAGACAAGGGTACAGTTAGGTCAAATTTAAGGAGTGATCAAAGGGAGGAGAGGGGCACTGTGTTAACTTTTAGGGAGTGATCAAAGGGAGAAGGGGGCAGTTAGGTCACTTTTAAGGAGAGATCAAAGGTCAGAGAGGGGGCAGGGAGGCCCCATTTAGGGAGTGCTCAACGGGGCGGAGGCAGCGGGTGGAACCACATCAGCTGACTCCGCCCCATTGGACGGTTTCGGGGAAGGAGGTTGTTCACGGACAAGGTGGGCAGGCGTTTGGTCCCAAATAAATGGTGAACAGCGAAATAGGGGAATAAATTAGACCCTGGAAGAGAAGAGGCCTGGTGTCCGGGAGCATGTCCAGGACAAAGGCCAGCTCTTCGATCGAAAACTCCACTGATGGTCCAAAAGGTCCGATTTAGAGGTGGGTGGTGGCAGAAAATCCACACATTTCTGAAGGAAATGCTAAACCTGGAGAGGAATCCTCTGGTAGCGTTCACTGCAGTGCTTAATTTGTACATAAAAACGTGCGGTGCCCACAGCCCTCCTCTTCGACACGGGGCTGCTGCAATTAAAAGTGCGAGCAGAGAATACTGAGGCAGTGCAATCCTGAAACCATCTCGGGCCTCTTTAATCCATTTACAGTCACTCCCTGCCCTTCAGCTCACTCCTGCAGCTTTCTGCTTTCTCCCTTTGTGACGCTTTTTCGTTGCTCTCTTCCTCCGTCTTTCCCATGTGTCTTCTGCTCGCAATAAATGCTTGAGGCAAAAAAATTAAGCGCCGAAAACAACAAGCTCAAATTAAGTACTGGTTCAGTTCCCCTTGTGATCCGTCCCCTGAAGGAAATGCCACTGGCAGATTTTCTCAAACATTCAGCACTTCATCTTCTGACAGGAAGGTTTTCCATCATCACCTATCTCTAAATGAGGTTCCTTGTGTTTAGAGAGTGTGACTGCACCCCATCTGTGCCTGCACACGCCCCCCTGAGCATGTACACAACATGTCTAATGTTTCCCATGTTTGGTTTAGGCCGCTCATACTTTCCCTTTCATGTACCAAGAAGTTCCTCTGACTTAACTAAGACAGATGTTGACTCACAAAATTAGAAGGACTCTGTAGTGGCCTTGCGGTTGGCGTCCCTACTGACAGTGCAGCAAAAATACATGAAGCCTCCGAAACTGGAAGGGGGGAGGGGGGCTTCATCGTTTGCCAATTGGCTGCTTCCTTGGTGGTAGCCTTTCCTGCCAGAGCTGTAGCCCAATCTCTCTAAGGCAGTGGTTCCCAACCTTTTGACTTCTGTGGACCCCCACTTTATCAATGCTGGAACCAGGGGACCCCCACTGAATCATTACTGGAATCCGGGAGCCCCCTCACTGAGTCATTACTAAAAGCTGGGGACCTAATCTGATAATGTTATTTAATTTCCTAAGCAGTCGCGGACCCCCTGAGGAGGCTTCACGGACCCCCAGGGGTCCCCGGACCACAGGTTGGGAACCACTGCTCTAAGGCTCTGTCAAGTTATAGATACACAGAGAGGCAAGCAGAAAGATTAGCCTGGTTACAGAGAGATTAAAGTGATGTGCCCAGGATCACACATTTTGTCAAGTGGTGAAATCTGAATTTCAACACATGACCCAAACATAACACACCAGAGGTAAAATAAACCATGTAAATCATATCAACATTAAAATGTATCAGTTTTTATCATGTGCAAAAGATCCTCAGGAAACTTAAGGGTACATATGGATTAGGGTTGACTCATCACCCCATAAATGAGACGCATCTTTTGGTTTATACCTGTTCCCACTGGCTCAGGTAAGGTGGTAGAGACAGGTGTGCCCACTACCAGGTGTGAATCGTCTCCTGCTACACGTGACCTGTATCTAAGGGGACATGTATGTCCAGGTGTAGGCTTAAAGCTACATGGGTGAGTTTACCTTTCCAATTGCCTCATAGGCCTGTGATCTTGACACTCTAGAAATGTGTGAGTAAAGAGAACAGGAACCCTGAGTTTTAAAAATAAAGTAAGATAGCGAGGGTTGTTTATTTTTGTTGTTTAGTTTTTCATTAAATTGTGACCAATTGCTATCTTTTGATATCATTGCATTATATTTCGCTTTCCTATATCCGTTAATCTCTGCTGTCTGTGCAGGATTTCAGGTTTCTGCAGCAGACATTTTAAAAACATTCTGCATCGTTGAGTGTGTTTTTTATTATTAGATTTTTATTACAAGAAAGGGAAGGAACAAGAGAGGTAGAGGCGTGCCATAGTCGTGACAATGAGTCGTAGCAGGCAGCCATACTGGCAGGATTGGTACTCACAAGATACTCCGCCGGTGAATGGCCAACTTCTTTCTTTTATGTGCTTCGTGTTACAAGACTAGAAACCCACCACCTGGCCTCGTGACACACAGATACTTATGAATGGATCTGCCCAGTGTGCTCAGGTGTAGCCTGATTACATCGAGTATCATACTAAGTGCAGCACGTGACGTCATGCACACTTACTGTGAGCACAATGATGCATTACTACACTCTGGGTGATGGGGGCATCCCCCCAAAGACCCTTTGTAGGAAAGTACCATCTTGCCTGGCATGTTACCCCCATTTTTCACTGTATATATGTTGTTTTAGTTGTATGTGTCACTGGGACCCTGGTAACCCAGGGCCCCAGTGCTCATAAGTGTGCCTGAATGTGTTACCTGTGTAGTGACTAACTGTCTCACTGAGGCTCTGCTAATCAGAACCTCAGTGGTTATGCTCTCTCATTTCTTTCCAAATTGTCACTGACAGGCTAGTGACCATTTTTACCAATTTACATTGGCTTACTGGAACACCCTTATAATTCCCTAGTATATGGTACTGAGGTACCCAGGGTATTGGGGTTCCAGGAGATCCCTATGGGCTGCAGCATTTCTTTTGCCACCCATAGGGAGCTCTGACAATTCTTACACAGGCCTGCCACTGCAGCCTGAGTGAAATAACGTCCACGTTATTTCACAGCCATTTTACACTGCACTTAAGTAACTTATAAGTCACCTATATGTCTAACCTTTACCTGGTAAAGGTTAGGTGCAAAGTTACTTAGTGTGAGGGCACCCTGGCACTAGCCAAGGTGCCCCCACATTGTTCAGAGCCAATTCACTGAACTTTGTGAGTGCGGGGACACCATTACACGCGTGCACTACATATAGGTCACTACCTATATGTAGCTTCACCATGGTAACTCCGAATATGGCCATGTAACATGTCTATGATCATGGAATTGCCCCCTCTATGCCATCCTGGCATTGTTGGTACAATTCCATGATCCCAGTGGTCTGTAGCACAGACCCTGGTACTGCCAGACTGCCCTTCCTGGGGTTTCACTGCAGCTGCTGCTGCTGCCAACCCCTCAGACAGGCAGCTGCCCTCCTGGGGTCCAGCCAGGCCTGGCCCAGGATGGCAGAACAAAGAACTTCCTCTGAGAGAGGGTGTGACACCCTCTCCCTTTGGAAAATGGTGTGAAGGCAGGGGAGGAGTAGCCTCCCCCAGCCTCTGGAAATGCTTTGTTGGGCACAGATGTGCCCAATTCTGCATAAGCCAGTCTACACCGGTTCAGGGACCCCTTAGCCCCTGCTCTGGCGCGAAACTGGACAAAGGAAAGGGGAGTGACCACTCCCCTGACCTGAACCTCCCCTGGGAGGTGTCCAGAGCTCCTCCAGTGTGCTCCAGACCTCTGCCATCTTGGAAACAGAGGTGCTGCTGGCACACTGGACTGCTCTGAGTGGCCAGTGCCACCAGGTGACGTCAGAGACTCCTGCTGATAGGCTCCTTCAGGTGTTAGTAGCCTTTCCTCTCTCCTAGGTAGCCAAACCCTCTTTTCTGGCTATTTAGGGTCTCTGTCTCTGGGGAAACTTTAGATAACGAATGCATGAGCTCAGCCGAGTTCCTCTGCATCTCCCTCTTCACCTTCTGATAAGGAATCGACCGCTGACCGCGCTGGAAGCCTGCAAACCTGCAACATAGTAGCAAAGACGACTACTGCAACTCTGTAACGCTGATCCTGCCGCCTTCTCGACTGTTTTCCTGCTTGTGCATGCTGTGGGGGTAGTCTGCCTCCTCTCTGCACCAGAAGCTCCGAAGAAATCTCCCGTGGGTCGACGGAATCTTCCCCCTGCAACCGCAGGCACCAAAAAGCTGCATTACCGGTCCCTTGGGTCTCCTCTCAGCACGACGAGCGAGGTCCCTCGAATCCAGCGACACCGTCCAAGTGACCCCCACAGTCCAGTGACTCTTCAGCCCAAGTTTGGTGGAGGTAAGTCCTTGCCTCACCTCGCTGGGCTGCATTGCTGGGAACCGCGACTTTGCAAGCTACTCCGGCCCCTGTGCACTTCCGGCGGAAATCCTTCGTGCACAGCCAAGCCTGGGTCCACGGCACTCTAACCTGTATTGCACGACTTTCTAAGTTGGTCTCCGGCGACGTGGGACTCCTTTGTGCAACTTCGGCGAGCACCGTTTCACGCATCCTCGTAGTGCCTGTTTCTGGCACTTCTCCGGGTGCTACCTGCTTCAGTGAGGGCTCTTTGTCTTGCTTGACGTCCCCTCTCTCTGTAGGTCCAATTTGCGACCTCCTGGTCCCTCCTGGGCCCCAGCAGCGTCCAAAAACGCCAAACGCACGATTTGCGTGTAGCAAGGCTTGTTGGCGTCCATCCGGCGGGAAAATACTTCTGCACGACTTTACAAGGCGTGGGGGATCCATCCTCCAAAGGGGAAGTCTCTAGCCCTTGTCGTTCTTGCAGTATTCACAGTTCTTCAGCCTAGTAAGAGCTTCTTTGCACCAACCGCTGGCATTTCTTGGGCATCTGCCCATCTCCGAGTTGCTTGTGACTTTTGGACTTGGTCCCCTTGTTCCACAGGTACCCTCAGTCAGGAATCCATCGTTGTTGCATTGCTGATTTGTGTTTTCCTTGCATTTTCCCTCTAACACGACTATTTTGTCCTTAGGGGACCTTTGGTGCACTTTGCACTCACTTTTCAGGGTCTTGGGGAGGGTTATTTTGCTAACTCTCACTATTTTCTAATAGTCCCAGCGACCCTCTACAAGGTCACATAGGTTTGGGGTCCATTCGTGGTTCGCATTCCACTTCTGGAGTATATGGTTTGTGTTGCCCCTATCCCTATGTTTCCCCATTGCATCCTATTGTAACTATACATTGTTTGCACTGTTTTCTAAGACTATACTGCATATTTTTACTATTGTGTATATATATCTTGTGTATATTTCCTATCCTCTCACTGAGGGTACACTCTAAGATACTTTGGCATATTGTCATAAAAATAAAGTACCTTTATTTTTAGTATAACTGTGTATTGTGTTTTCTTATGATATTGTGCATATGACACTAAGTGGTACTGTAGTAGCTTCACACGTCTCCTAGTTCAGCCTAAGCTGCTCTGCTAAACTACCATTATCTATCAGCCTAAGCTGCTAGACACCCTATACACTAATAAGGGATAACTGGGCCTGGTGCAAGGTGCAAGTACCCCTTGGTACTCACTACAAGCCAGTCCAGCCTCCTACATTGGTTGTGCAGCGGTGGGATAAGTGCTTTGAGACTACTTACCACTCTTGTCATTGTACTTTTCATAAGAGAAAAATATACAAAACAAGGTCAGTGTATATACACATAGCCAAAAAGTTTTGCATTTCCTCTTTTCACTCTTTTCTAAGTGCTGAAAAGTACTTCTAAACTTTCAAAAAGTTCTTAAAAGTTTAAAAAGTTTTTTCTGTCTTTCCAAAAAGTTCTGAAAACTTTTTTTTCTTTATCTATCACTTTAACTCTCTCTAAAAAATGTCTGGCACAGGCCAAAAAGTTGAACTGTCCAAACTTGCATATGATCACCTTAGCTGGAAAGGAGCAAGGAGTCTCTGCATAGAGAGAGGTTTGAGTGTAGGGAAGAATCCTTCCTTAGAACTGTTAATTAATATGCTTAGAGTACAGGATAAGGCCATAAGTGCCCAATCTGTAGAAAAAGTAGCTAATGGTTCTCAATCTGATCCAGGGACTCCCCCAGGAAAAGGTTCAGGAAAGAAACTTCTCAGCCTGCCCATTACTAGACAGTCTAGCATAGTTGGTACAGAGGTTGAATCACATCATACTGATGATGTGCTCTCACATTATGCTGGTAGCCAAGCTGTTAGGGTGCCCCTTGTAAGGGACAGGTCTCCTTCTGTTCATTCCCATCATACCTCTGTATCTAGAAATGTCCCTCCCACCCACCCTGATGACAGATTGTTAGAAAGGGAGCTCAATAGATTGAGAGTGGAGCAAACCAGACTGAAGCTCAAGAAGCAACAGCTGGATTTGGATAGACAGTCTTTAGAAATAGAGAGGGAAAGACAGAAGATGGGTTTAGATACCCATGGTGGCAGCAGCAGTATTCCCCATAGTCATCCTGCAAAAGAGCATGATTCCAGGAATCTGCATAAGATAGTTCCCCCTTACAAGGAGGGGGATGACATTAACAAGTGGTTTGCTGCACTTGAGAGGGCCTGTGCTGTACAGGATGTCCCTCAAAAGCAGTGGGCTGCTATCCTATGGCTATCATTTACTGGAAAAGGTAGGGATAGGCTCCTTACTGTAAAAGAAAATGATGCTAACAATTTCCAAGTTCTTAAGAATGCACTCCTGGATGGTTATGGCTTAACCACTGAACAGTACAGGATAAAGTTCAGAGATACCAAAAAGGAGTCTTCACAAGACTGGGTTGATTTCATTGACCAGGCAGTGAAGGCCTTGGAGGGGTGGTTACATGGCAGTAAAGTTACTGATTATGACAGCCTGTATAACTTGATCCTGAGAGAGCATATTCTTAATAATTGTGTGTCTGATTTGTTGCACCAGTACTTGGTGGACTCTGATCTGACCTCGTCCCAAGAATTGGGAAAGAAGGCAGACAAATGGGTCAGAACAAGAGTGAACAGAAAAGTTCATACAGGGGGTGACAAAGATGGTAACAAAAAGAAGGATGGTAAGTCTTCTGACAAGGGTGGGGACAAATCTAAAAATGAGTCTTCATCAGGCCCACAAAAACACTCTGGTGGGGGTGGTGGGCCCAAATCCTCCTTTAATCAGAACAAGGAAAAGAAACCATGGTGCTATTTATGTAAAATAAAAGGCCATTGGACAACAGATCCCAGTTGTCCAAAGAAAGGCACCACAGCTCCTACCACTACAACCCCTACTGCTACACCTAGTGTCCCTACTAATAGCAGTGGTGGTGGGAGCAAACCTACTAATAGCCAATCCAAGGGAGTAGCTGGGCTCACTTTTGGTAATTTAGTTGGGGTTGGTCTGATTAGGGAGACCACAGAGGCTACTTTAGTCTCTGAAGGGGCTATTGACTTAGCCACTTTGGTTGCTTGCCCCCATAACTTGGAGAAGTACAAGCAACTAACCCTAATAAATGGTGTTGAGGTCCAGGCCTACAGGGACACAGGTGCCAGTGTCACAATGGTGATTGAGAAACTGGTGCACCCTGAACAACACATACTTGGACACCAGTACCAAGTAACCGATGCTCACAACATAACACAAAGCCACCCCATGGCTGTTGTAAATCTCAACTGGGGGGGGGGGTATCTGGTCCAAAGAAAGTTGTGGTAGCTTCAGATTTACCTGTAGACTGTCTATTAGGGAATGATTTGGAGACATCAGCTTGGTCAGATGTGGAGTTGGAGGCCCATGCAGCAATGCTGGGCATCCCAGGGCATATTTTTGCTTTGACAAGGGCTCAGGCCAAAAAGCAAAAAGGACAGGGAAGCTTGGATCCTGGAACAATGGACCAAGTGCTCCCTAAAGCTAGGGCTAGTAGAAGCAAACCACTTCCTACTATCCCTCCCTCTACAGTGGATTCTACTTCTGAGGAAGAAGAATTCCCTCCCTGTGCAGAACCTACACCAGAGGAGCTGGAAGCAGACACTGCTGAGCTTTTGGGTGAAGGGGGGCCTGCCAGAGAGGAGCTGAGTGTGGCACAGCAAACCTGTCCCACATTAGAGGGTCTCAGACAGCAAGCTGTCAAACAGGCTAATGGGGATGTCAGTGACTCACACAGAGTTTACTGGGAGGACAACCTCTTGTACACTGAGCATAGGGATCCTAAACCTGGAGCTGCCAGGAGATTAGTGATTCCTCAGGAGTACAGAAAGTTCCTCCTAACACTGGCACATGACATTCCCTTAGCTGGGCACCTGGGTCAAATGAAAACTTGGGACAGATTGGTACCACTGTTTCATTGGCCTAGGATGTCTGAGGACACAAAATAATTTTGTAAGTCCTGTGAAACCTGTCAAGCCAGTGGCAAGACAGGTGGCACTCCAAAGGCACCCCTTATCCCACTGCCTGTGGTTGGGGTTCCCTTTGAAAGGGTAGGGGTTGACATAGTTGGCCCCCTTGACCCTCCTACTGCTTCAGGCAATAGGTTTATCTTGGTGGTAGTGGACCATGCCACAAGATATCCTGAAGCAATTCCTTTAAGGACCACTACAGCTCCTGCAGTGGCAAAGGCCCTCCTGGGAATATTTTCCAGGGTGGGCTTCCCAAAGGAAGTAGTATCAGACAGAGGAAGCAATTTCATGTCTGCATACTTAAAGGCCATGTGGAAGGAGTGTGGTGTAACTTACAAGTTCACAACACCCTATCATCCACAAACAAATGGACTGGTGGAGAGATTTAATAAAACTCTCAAAGGCATGATTATGGGACTCCCTGAAAAACTCCGCAGGAGATGGGATATCCTTCTACCATGCCTCCTTTTTGCCTACAGGGAGGTACCCCAGAAAGGAGTGGGCTTCAGCCCCTTTGAACTTCTTTTTGGACACCCTGTTAGGGGTCCACTCACACTTGTAAAGGAGGGTTGGGAACAACCTTTAAAAGCTCCTAAGCAGGATATTGTGGATTATGTACTTGGCCTCAGATCAAGGATGGCTGAGTACATGAAAAAGGCCAGTAAAAACCTTCAGGCCAGCCAAGAGCTCCAGAAGCAATGGCATGATCAGAAGGCTGTTTTGGTTCAGTACCAACCAGGGCAGAAAGTGTGGGTCTTGGAGCCTGTGGCCCCAAGAGCACTCCAAGATAAATGGAGTGGACCCCACACAATTGTTGAAAAGAAGGGTGAAGTCACCTACTTGGTTGACTTAGGCACTGCCAGGAGTCCCCTTAGGGTGCTCCATGTCAACCGCCTGAAACCCTACTATGACAGGGCTGATCTCACCCTGCTCATGGCAACAGATGAGGGACAGGAAGAAGACAGTGATCCTCTACCTGATCTCTTCTCTTCCACAGAACAAGATGCTCTTGTGGAAGGTGTAGTTTTGGCTGATTGTCTTACTGCTGAGCAGAAAGATAATTGCATAAATCTCCTAGGACAATTTTCAGAACTCTTCTCCATTGTGCCAGGCACCACTTCTTGGTGTGAGCACACTATAGATACTGGAGACAGTTTACCTGTCAAAAGTAAGATCTATAGGCAGCCTGACCATGTCAGGGACTGCATAAAGCAAGAAGTTCAGAAGATGTTGGAACTAGGAGTGGTTGAGCACTCTGACAGTCCATGGGCTTCTCCTGTGGTACTGGTACCAAAACCCAATTCTAAAGATGGAAAGAAGGAAATGAGGTTTTGTGTAGACTATAGAGGTCTCAACTTGGTAACCAAAACTGATGCTCACCCTATACCCAGGGCAGATGAGCTAATAGATACACTGGCATCTGCCAAGTATCTAAGCACTTTTGATTTGACTGCAGGGTATTGGCAGATCAAAATGTCAGAAGATGCTAAACCTAAGACTGCATTTTCTACCATTGGAGGACATTACCAGTTTACTGTAATGCCTTTTGGTTTGAAAAATGCACCTGCCACTTTTCAGAGGTTGGTGAACACAGTCCTGCAAGGGCTGGAAGCTTTCAGTGCAGCATATTTGGATGATATAGCTGTCTTTAGCTCCAGCTGGGATGATCACCTGGTCCACCTTTGGAAAGTTTTGGAGGCCCTGCAAAAGGCAGGCCTCACTATCAAGGCTTCAAAGTGCCAGATAGGGCAGGGTAAGGTGGTTTATCTGGGACACCTTGTTGGTGGGGAACAGATTGCACCACTTCAGGGGAAAATCCAAACTATTATTGATTGGGTTCCCCCTACCACTCAGACTCAGGTGAGAGCCTTCCTAGGCCTCACTGGGTATTACAGGAGGTTCATTAAGAACTATGGCTCCATTGCAGCCCCTCTTAATGACCTCACATCCAAGAAAATGCCTAAAAAGGTATTATGGACAGCAAACTGTCAGAAAGCTTTTGAGGAGCTGAAGCAGGCCATGTGCTCTGCACCTGTCCTGAAAAGCCCTTGTTACTCTAAAAAATTCTATGTCCAAACTGATGCATCTGAATTAGGAGTAGGGGCAGTCCTATCACAACTTAATTCTGAGGGCCAGGATCAACCTGTTGCTTTTATTAGTAGAAGGTTGACCCCTAGAGAAAAGCGTTGGTCTGCCATTGAGAGGGAGGCCTTTGCTGTGGTCTGGGCTCTGAAGAAGTTGAGGCCATACCTGTTTGGCACTCACTTCATTGTTCAGACAGACCACAAACCTCTACTTTGGCTAAAACAAATGAAAGGTGAAAATCCTAAATTGTCGAGGTGGTCCATATCCCTACAGGGAATGGACTATACAGTGGAACATAGACCTGGGAGTAGCCACTCCAATGCAGATGGACTCTCCAGATATTTCCACTTAGACAATGAAGACTCATCAGGTAATGGCTAGTCTTATTGTCCTTCGTTTGGGGGGGGGTTGTGTAGGAAAGTACCATCTTGCCTGACATGTTACCCCCATTTTTCACTGTATATATGTTGTTTTAGTTGTATGTGTCACTGGGACCCTGGTAACCCAGGGCCCCAGTGCTCATAAGTGTGCCTGAATGTGTTACCTGTGTAGTGACTAACTGTCTCACTGAGGCTCTGCTAATCAGAACCTCAGTGGTTATGCTCTCTCATTTCTTTCCAAATTGTCACTGACAGGCTAGTGACCATTTTTACCAATTTACATTGGCTTACTGGAACACCCTTATAATTCCCTAGTATATGGTACTGAGGTACCCAGGGTATTGGGGTTCCAGGAGATCCCTATGGGCTGCAGCATTTCTTTTGCCACCCATAGGGAGCTCTGACAATTCTTACACAGGCCTGCCACTGCAGCCTGAGTGAAATAACGTCCACGTTATTTCACAGCCATTTTACGCTGCACTTAAGTAACTTATAAGTCACCTATATGTCTAACCTTTACCTGGTAAAGGTTAGGTGCAAAGTTACTTAGTGTGAGGGCACCCTGGCACTAGCCAAGGTGCCCCCACATTGTTCAGAGCCAATTCACTGAACTTTGTGAGTGCGGGGACACCATTACACGCGTGCACTACATATAGGTCACTACCTATATGTAGCTTCACCATGGTAACTCCGAATATGGCCATGTAACATGTCTATGATCATGGAATTGCCCCCTCTATGCCATCCTGGCATTGTTGGTACAATTCCATGATCCCAGTGGTCTGTAGCACAGACCCTGGTACTGCCAGACTGCCCTTCCTGGGGTTTCACTGCAGCTGCTGCTGCTGCCAACCCCTCAGACAGGCAGCTGCCCTCCTGGGGTCCAGCCAGGCCTGGCCCAGGATGGCAGAACAAAGAACTTCCTCTGAGAGAGGGTGTGACACCCTCTCCCTTTGGAAAATGGTGTGAAGGCAGGGGAGGAGTAGCCTCCCCCAGCCTCTGGAAATGCTTTGTTGGGCACAGATGTGCCCAATTCTGCATAAGCCAGTCTACACCGGTTCAGGGACCCCTTAGCCCCTGCTCTGGCGCGAAACTGTGAGGAAATTCGATTTTTAATACAATCGTATCGACCCGCCATTTTGTGGCCCGCCGCCATTTTATGTTGCCTTCACTCAGGCAGCACAGCGAACGAAGTCCATTCTGCCTTTTCTGCTTATTCTGCAACATGGTGTTCAAAACAGCCTTCTGCCTCTATCTTTACAAGGCTGGTATTAAGGTCTGACCGAGTACACTAATCCCTGTCTGGTTTTCTAATCCTTGTTTCAACTATCTGTAGGCTCACACTATTCTCCGCCGATCTTATCTTATCGTCTGGCCTTCGCTGTCCTTTGCTAGTATTCTCTCATTTCACAACTGTCCTCCAAACGCACACAAACTTATCGCACCACATGCAACTTCGTTGTGGATCGGTTAATGAATTAGTTCAAGGGAGGGGTGACAAACACAGCTGGAGGGGAGGCAACCTTAAGTCACTTGATACTTTGTGCTGTCTTGTTTTTCCGACATTTCTATTGGCTCTGTTCTATCTTTACATTATTCTTACTGGCGCCTTTCTATGTGTTCTGGGAGTGTATGTAGTTAATAAATGGTTTTTATACGGTATATAAGATTGTGCGCCACAAAGTAAAGTGGCAGTCTCCTGAGAACATACCTTGTGTACTTCTTGGACAACTGTACTAGCTGCAGCTAATAAAATCTGATCTTTTACGCCTGACAGAGTGTCCCGTGTCTCTGTTAGTTGAGGCAGGTGAATCCAAGGAGATTTTAGGCGTACCCTGCGCCGCCAGGCCCATAAGGTTCTGGTTCTTCAACTGGCGCCCAACGTGGGGCGGCTTCAGCGGTACCGGTTCTGCCTGAAGGTCGTGAGGAACCCCGCAAGAAAATTCTGGAGGAATCGCGAGCCACGTCAAGCGACCCCTGTATGTCGAAGTGGTCCGAAGGTCTTTTTCAGCGCGGTTACTCCTTCCTGACGGCTACTGACGACTGCTGCCCTGACTGCCGCCCTGCCTTGGCCCTTTCTTTGATGATGTATGGTAAAGCGAGACGATAGACGGGCCTCTGTTGGTGTAAGAAGACATCCTTAGTTAAGTATTTGGTGGGTCGCGCCCACAAATTTTGGTCTTTGTCTTGTCCTTAGGTCCTTAGATTTGGCCATTGCAGTGGCCAAAGCCGAGGGGTAAGTGCATTTGTGCTGTGTAAACTGAAAGTTTTACCCCCTTGATGTTTGTGAACAGCCAGTAAAAATCGTGAGATGTCTGGTCTGACTAAGTTTGGAAAACTTTGTTGCTTTGATTGTAATAGGGACTCCCAGCTTGAGGACTCCTGTCCGATTCCTTCGGTTGGAACTCCCACATATGAGCTCTATTCTAAACATGGTGTTGGTCCTATTGCCTTTAATAAGACATGGACCCGATATACAAAGAAAGATGGTGTTTTAAAATGGCCAGAAAATGGTAGTTTCGAAACTGATGTGCTAGATAATTTAGAAGCAACGTTATTTAAAAGAAAAGCCCGGCCGGCAATGTTTGACTCTTTTCGCCTTTGGCGTAAGGAAGCCAAACAGAGAGAAATTAAACAAGCGAAACGAGATAGGAAAACACAGGGAATGACGATTATACAGGCTGCTCAGCAATTCAAAGATGATGAAATAGATAATGCAATGGAAATTTCAGACAGACAGCATCGAATGGCAATAGATAAATGCTATCCGACGTTGCCTATCTCTTCCCTTGATAAGAGAAAAGATTTTGAGGAAGATTCCTTAATGTCCCACTTATTGAAATTGCCTCCGCCCTATGTACAAGGTGCTAATGCACCCCCGATGTTACAGCCTGTTCAGCCGCCAGTTGTGCTTCCGCCTGCTCCAGCTTTTCCACATTTGCCTCCTCAAGTATTGCCTATGCCAGCTTTGCCTTTAACTCCTTTGCCTTCTGCTCCTTTGGCAATTCCTAATGCTCCTTTAGTTAATTCACCTAATACCTTGTCCCCTATCCTTATGTCAAATTCTCCATCTATGGGTAAGCGATTTGCAGATACTGTCTCTGGTCTCTTATCACCTTTCTTTGAAGCTTTAAACGTGTCTCCAGCTTTTTCTCGAAGACAGTCTCGTAGTCAATTCCCAGACTCCGAAGAGCGAGAAAAATTGGACTCACTTGCTTGTAGATGGATCAAGAAGGGTCCCCAATATAGTACGTCTGATATTATGTCCACCTTTCTGCAATGGAATGCACCTACGCAGAGATATGTTTTTAAAGTTATGTGCGATACTCTCGCTACAGAATGGGAGGATATGAATTTGGGTTCGGTCCCACAGGATCTGTTAGATGTTCAGGCTGACTTTGACAAAGGACTTATTGTGGGTCCTAAGGTTGAAAACGCTGTCAGAACACTTATTTCTTTCAGATCCCTATTGTTCTCACAGACTTTTCCTGATTCTGATCCTTCAGTTAGGACAGCACTGAAAAACTATCCCATGAGAGAGGTTTCTCCAATATGGAAGGAAGAAGTTGCAGCAGCAGGTGCTAATCCAGCTATTCCTGCGCATTTTCAGCGCATATGGATACATGTCCCCTGGAAAAGGTCTGAAGTTTTAGCACTTAAACAGTCACTACCAGATCCACGCAAAAATCCTGCTGGTTACTATAAAGAGTTGTTGCAAACAGTTGATGCATGTACTATGAATCTAGCAGATATTGACATGTTGATGGGAAATGTAGTTCCACAGACAATATGGGCTAAAATTCGTAGAGAGGATCACGCTCAAGAATTAGGCGGCGATTGGAACGCTATTATTGCCGCAGATAGAGGTCAAGTAGGTGGTGCAAAGCCCGACGCTTAGATCTCAGAACTCCCTGGTAGGATTATTACATTAATGAAAACAATGATGCCTGCTTTGAGAGTTAATTGGGATAAGCTAGCAGCATGTAAACAAAAGAAAGATGAAAGTGTTTCCGATTTCTTTACCCGATTCGAGGAGACATTCATTGATCACAGTGGTCAAGATATGGCTACAGAAGGGGGACAGCGATTATTTGTGGATAAGTTCGTATATAACTTGCTTCCTGAACTATCACACAAGTTAAAAGACTCCGAGAGTTCATGGGCAGTTTCTTCTTCCGCCCAGATATTGGCTACTGCACAATATTATGAAAATAGAGACAAAGAAGAAAGGGAAAAACAAGAGAAAAAGACGAAAGAATTAAAAACTAAAGTTCTCTTGCAACAGGCTTATCCTCCTCGTTATGTTCAGCCTCAGTTTCAACAGCCTCCGCAGTTTCAGAGGTTGTATCAAAAGCCTGAACCATTCATTCCAAGACCTTTGCTAGGTCCCAATCAATGTGCTTATTGTAGGGAGGAAGGTCATTTTAAGAACAATTGTCCGGCATTGTTGCAGCGTAATGGAGCAACATCTGCTTCACGAGGTCGTGGTGGTCTTCAGTCAGCAAATAGAGGTAGAGGTCGAGGTGTGTTAACCCAAGAGCAGCGTTCTTTTGTTCCTCCAAATTCCGGAAATTACTTTGACCAGCAAAATGTTAGGTCTACACAGTATTACAGTGAGGATCAGTATATTGAAGGAGGGAATGAAAGTCTTCATTTTGAATAGGACAGCCATGGACAAAGTAAGGGGGTTACGTCAATTCCAGTGGATCAGAATGGACCTTATGTTAATGTCACTACAATGGGTGTTTCAGAGCCATTTCTTTTAGATACTGGTGCCATGAGAAGCTCTATCATTCATTCTAAACTCCCTGGCGCACCTTTGTCTGGCTTAACGAATGTATCTGTAGGATTTTCTGGCGCCCCTGTTCGCAATCCAGTTTCTTGCCCTTTGCCTGTTTCAATAGGCCCTTATGATTTAGAAGCTCCGCTTCTTCTGACGAATGGTTGTGGTGAAAATCTGTTGGGTTTAGATCTATTAAAAAGAATGCATGCTACGATATATTGTTCACCTTCTGGTGTATACCTCACTCTAGGACAGAAAATGACTAGTCCAATGTACTTATCAAAAGATCAATTCCCACCTGAATTGCTTTCTCTTCCCGAAACGCTTTGGGCTACGGGTCCGAATGACGTTGGTTGTCTTGAGATCCCACCTTATGTTGTTACTCTTAAGCCCAATGCTGAAATGCCACGTATTCCGCAATACAGAATCTCTACTGAAGGTGAGAAAGCACTTCTGGAAATTGTCCATGATTTGATTCAGAAGGGTGTGGTTGAGGAAACGAGAGGAAATACATGTAACAGTCCTGTTCTTCCGGTTCTTAAACGCACTGATCCTTCTCAGCCTCCTGTTTATCGTTTTGTAATTGATCTTCGGGAGGTAAACAAGATTGTCGTACCGCAGTTTCCTGTAGTCCCAGATATCACTGCTCTGTTGACGATGATACCTTCTACAGCGACTTGGTTTTCAGTTATTGATCTAAAGAATGCTTTCTTTAGTATTCCCATCGCCGAAGAGAGTAGAGATATTTTTGGTTTTTCCCTCGGAGGCCGAAGCTTCCGGTTTAAACGCGCACCTCAAGGTTATTGTGAAAGTCCCTCTATTTACAGTCAAGCTCTAAAATGTCATCTTGATGCCTTTTCCTTACCGTCCGGTGCCGCTCTCATTCAGTACATGGATGACTTATTAGTTGCCGCTGATTCAGAGGAGATTTGCAAAAACGTGACCGTTGCACTGTTGCGTCATTTGTTTGATCTAAATCACAAGGTTTCTCCTTCTAAATTACAATATGTCTGTCGCGAGGTGACTTATTTGGGTCATCTCTTGTCAAAGGAGGGACGACGATTGACCCCCGAACGAATTCAGGCAATTGCACAAATGTCAGTGCCATCCACACAAAGAGAGGTACGTGCCTTTTTGGGCATTACTTCTTATTGTAGACAGTGGATTCCGAGTTTCTCTTTATTGGCTAAACCGCTGTTGGCGCTTACTTTAAAAGATACGCCTCAGCCTCTTCCGTGGACTGACGAATGTCAGAAGAGTTTTACTGATTTGCGTATTGCTTTGTGTTCTGCTCCTGTATTGGGTACTCCTGATTACAGTAAGCCCTTTACGCTCTATGTCCACGAAAGAGAGGGTTGTGCATTGTCAGTCTTAACGCAGCGTTTTGGAGATCAACAGCGACCATGCGCATATTTCTCAGCTACGTTAGATCCAGTAGCTAAAGCATTGCCTAGTTGTCTTAAGGCGACAGCGGCAGCAGCAATTTCTATTCGACAGTCTGCTGGAGTAGTGCTAGATAATACTCTCATTGTTATGGTGCCACATGCAGTGGATACTTTACTAAATAGGACAAAAACGCAGCATCTTACGAGTGCTCGGTTGTCCGGATATGAGCTGACGCTTTTGACTAGTCACATACACATCAAACGATGTAATACCCTGAATCCAGCTACTTTGTTGCCTCTTCCAGAAGAGAGAGATGTCTCTGAACAGCATGATTGTTTTCTCCGTACTGAAGAAGAGACTAAGGGTAGAATTGACCTAAAAGACACGCCATTAGTGAATCCAGATGGAACACTATGGGTAGATGGTTCTTGTTTCAAGCTCCCGAATGGAGATACAGTTTCAGCCTACGCTATTACTACTTTGCATACGATTGTGGAGACAGCACGCATTAGACATAATTCAGCTCAGGCAGCTGAATTGATAGCCTTAACTAGAGCGTGTGTGTTATCCAAAGGAAAAAGAGTAAACGTGTACACTGATAGCCAATACGCTTTTGGTGTAGCGTTTAACTTTGGGCGTTTATGGAAGGAAAGAGGATTCTTTACTTCCCATGGTACTAAGATACAACATGGTCAATTAGTGACTGAACTTCTTGAGTCACTTACAATGCCTACTCAGATAGCGATCGTGAAGTGTAGTGCACACAAAAAGATTGTGGACGATGTTGGTCGAGGAAATGCATTTGCAGATGAGGTAGCGAAAAAGACAGCCAGAGACAACACAAGTCGAATGTATGTTGCAGGTCCCGCAAAATGCGTAAGAGAAAAGGGAATGTGTGAAGATACAGTAGAGAGTGTGAAATCAATTCAAGGAGAGGCTACGGAGAATGAGTTGAGAAAGTGGAAGGAAAGTACAGGAATGTTAGATGAGATGGGATGTTGGGTTGAATTATCAGAACATCAACGTTGGCTGTTACCAGATGCTTATGTACTACCTGTAGTTACTATGGCACATGGTCCAGCTCACCTAAGTGCAAAAGGAATATGTAAACTTCTGGCTCCAGTGTGGCAAAATGAGGGGATCCCAAAGTGTGCAAATAATGTAGTAAAACATTGTATTGTTTGCTTGATGTACAATCCGGGAAAGGGAACCCCAACTCCAGCAGGTCATTTTGCTCCTCCGACATATCCATTTGAGGTGTTGCAGATCGATTATATTCACATGGAACGATGCAACAACCTCAAATATGTTCTGGTGGTAGTATGTGCTTTTTCTAGATGGGTAGAAGCCTACCCTCTGAAGGACAATACTGCTTTATCAACTGCCAAAATACTTTAGAAAGAATTCTTCCCTAGGTTTGGTTTACCGCGCATTGTCTGGAGTGACAATGGGAGCGAATTTGTGGGTCAAGTCATGCAAAAAGTTTGTGCAGGTCTTGGCATAAAACAGAAGTTCCACGCGGCGAATCACCCACAGTCGGCTGGTTTAGTAGAATGCTACAATGGAACCTTGAAGCTTAAAATTGCTAAGGTGCAAGCTAGCACAGGACTTAATTGGCCTGATGCTTTACCATTGGCTCTTCTGTCCACCAGAACAGCAGTACACTCTCGTTTGGGGCTTAGCCCTTACGAAGTGATATTTGGTCGCCCAGCTAATGTATGGGGAGTTCCTCGCCCTAAAAAATACTCAGACTTGCCATACCCGATGTTGATTGACTACTTGCATGACCTTACAACTAAATTGCGTGTTCTTCATCAACAGGTTCAGAGTGCTCTACCAGAGGCTTCCACAGACCCAGGTCATTCCATCCGACCAGGTGACTGGGTCTGCACGAAAAATTTCCAACGACAGAGAAATTTGGAGCCCAGATGGAGAGAGCCACGCCTGGTTCTTTTGACCACAAGAACAGCAGTTAAAGTCGAAGGAAAGAAAAACTGGGTGCATGCCGTGCACTGCAAGAAAGTGCCTTTGCCCTTGCCTTTCGATCAGTGGGTCCGTAGAGGCATCAGTGACTCTGAAAGTGAGAAAGTTCCGCAATTTGTACCATTCAGTGATGCGCGTCTAATTGGAACACTTTCTGAGAAAGAGGACGACGACATCCTTCAAGAAGCAATACCATCGCATCGTCGCTTGAACACGACAAATCCAGGAACATTGTTTCAAAACCAGACTGCCTCTGGACAGGAACGCTATAATTTGAGACCAAGACCAAAGAACTTGTAAATTTCTCTCCTATGTAGTACTCTATCCCGGTTGCAGGGTCACGGTAGGAGTCTTAGTCATGACCTGAGTAAGTGGCAATAGGCCTGCAGGACCTCACAGTGTCATAGGACGGTAGATAATCGTGACTACAGTGATTGAGGAAGATTGCCGTGAGCATCCACTTAGAAAGATGGAGGCTACATTAGATAAAAGAGAAAGTAAAAATGTAAAGAATAATTGTAAAGAAATATATAGTCGTTGTAGTATTGCTCTATGCGTCATTATATTGTCGTGTATTCTTTTGGCATCTGTAAACTGGATCATTATTACTCTGCAGCAAAAAGTTGTCTCTTCTCCTACCTCTACATCTTCTTCTACTATCTCTCCGCACCTATTTCACACTCTTCCCCAGCATGAACTCATCAGAAGAACTGAATACTTTAACAATTCCTTCGTCCAGTTGTTACATCAACATCAGTTAGTGATCAATACAACTGACTGTTGGGTGTGTGGACTCATACCACATACGGTAGAAAAAGGAATGCCATATTTAGTTCTTCCATTCTCCTATGAAGGTTCCGCTTGGGCTTATTTTGTCATTTTCAATAATGCATATCAAAGTAAAATTAAACAACCTGTCAGTTCACATAGTGTTGGTTCAGATTTCAGTCATAGTTTATTGATAAAGGGAATGGTAGCTATGGCTAAAATCATGGAAAAAAGTGAAGCTTCCATAGATGAAAGAAAAGCATATACCAATTGGAACATAACTAATTACATTTCCAGCCTCAATGATAAGGTTAAGCAAGGAAAATCTCCTCCGATACGGGTCATACCCCAACAAGGAAATTTCTGTCTGCAAATAAATGATAGAACTCCAAACACCGGACAAAGAGAAAGTTTATGTTCCCATACATATGTTTATTCAGCCCTGAATTCACCGCCGTTAGTACCATCTCAAGGTACATACTTCGTTTGCCACGATAGGGCTTATACATGGTTGCCAGCTGATTTCTCTGGTACTTGTTATATAGCCTTTCTTCTTCCCCCTACATACACCGCTCCTGCGAACCATCATAAAAATAGATATGGCAGAGGGATTGTGGATTCGAAAGACACAGCAGGACAAGAGGGAGGAGATTTCCTCAAAGGATTTCTTCCCTTCTGGGGTCCAATGGCCAACAGCAGAAATATAAGGCAATTGGTTCGTGTCGTAGAAACCACCATAGACATCACTGTAGGAGCTTTAAGTAACATTACAGCTGAACTACAGGCTGATCGTCTTATGACCTTGCAGAACCGTGTTGCCTTAGACTTTGTTCTTGCGGACCGTGGTGGAGTATGCAAATTGATCGGATCAAGTTGCTGTATTTTCATACCTAATGACGCTCCGACAGTATACCAAGCTATCTCTAAGTTACACATAATCTCCGAGTCGATTCATCAGGACGAAGGAGATTGGTCCTTTTCAGAGTGGTTTTGGGAATTACTGTCCAAATGGGGTTGGAAGGTATTGACATTCTTTGGAGTAATTTTAGCTTTTATATTCTCTTGTTGTCTTTGTATGCACTGCGGTCCTGCCATCTGCAACCTATGTGCTACTGCATGTATTCCCAAACCCAAGTCACAAAGAGCAGAGAATATCAAAATGATGGTACAGCAACAGCTTGATGACCTCATGGCCATAGACATCGACTCAGATTAACATGAGTTTGTGTATCTTGCCTGAGTTCTGGCAAAAGGAGGGTCTGAGGAAATTCGATTTTTAATACGATCGTATCGACCCGCCATTTTGTGGCCCGCCGCCATTTTATGTTGCCTTCACTCAGGCAGCACAGCGAACGAAGTCCATTCTGCCTTTTCTGCTTATTCTGCAACATGGTGTTCAAAACAGCCTTCTGCCTCTATCTTTACAAGGCTGGTATTAAGGTCTGACCGAGTACACTAATCCCTGTCTGGTTTTCTAATCCTTGTTTCAACTATCTGTAGGCTCACACTATTCTCCGCCGATCTTATCTTATCGTCTGGCCTTCGCTGTCCTTTGCTAGTATTCTCTCATTTCACAACTGTCCTCCAAACGCACACAAACTTATCGCACCACATGCAACTTCGTTGTGGATCGGTTAATGAATTAGTTCAAGGGAGGGGTGACAAACACAGCTGGAGGGGAGGCAACCTTAAGTCACTTGATACTTTGTGCTGTCTTGTTTTTCCGACATTTCTATTGGCTCTGTTCTATCTTTACATTATTCTTACTGGCGCCTTTCTATGTGTTCTGGGAGTGTATGTAGTTAATAAATGGTTTTTATACGGTATATAAGATTGTGCGCCACAAAGTAAAGTGGCAGTCTCCTGAGAACATACCTTGTGTACTTCTTGGACAACTGTACTAGCTGCAGCTAATAAAATCTGATCTTTTACGCCTGACAGAGTGTCCCGTGTCTCTGTTAGTTGAGGCAGGTGAATCCAAGGAGATTTTAGGCGTACCCTGCGCCGCCAGGCCCATAAGGTTCTGGTTCTTCAACTGGACAAAGGAAAGGGGAGTGACCACTCCCCTGACCTGCACCTCCCCTGGGAGGTGTCCAGAGCTCCTCCAGTGTGCTCCAGACCTTTGCCATCTTGGAAACAGAGGTGCTGCTGGCACACTGGACTGCTCTGAGTGGCCAGTGCCACCAGGTGACGTCAGAGACTCCTGCTGATAGGCTCCTTCAGGTGTTAGTAGCCTTTCCTCTCTCCTAGGTAGCCAAACCCTCTTTTCTGGCTATTTAGGGTCTCTGTCTCTGGGGAAACTTTAGATAACGAATGCATGAGCTCAGCCGAGTTCCTCTGCATCTCCCTCTTCACCTTCTGATAAGGAATTGACCGCTGACCGCGCTGGAAGCCTGCAAACCTGCAACATAGTAGCAAAGACGACTACTGCAACTCTGTAACGCTGATCCTGCCGCCTTCTCGACTGTTTTCCTGCTTGTGCATGCTGTGGGGGTAGTCTGCCTCCTCTCTGCACCAGAAGCTCCGAAGAAATCTCCCGTGGGTCGACGGAATCTTCCCCCTGCAACCGCAGGCACCAAAAAGCTGCATTACCGGTCCCTTGGGTCTCCTCTCAGCACGACGAGCGAGGTCCCTCGAATCCAGCGACACCGTCCAAGTGACCCCCACAGTCCAGTGACTCTTCAGCCCAAGTTTGGTGGAGGTAAGTCCTTGCCTCACCTCGCTGGGCTGCATTGCTGGGAACCGCGACTTTGCAAGCTACTCCGGCCCCTGTGCACTTCCGGCGGAAATCCTTCATGCACAGCCAAGCCTGGGTCCACGGCACTCTAACCTGCATTGCACGACTTTCTAAGTTGGTCTCCGGCGACGTGGGACTCCTTTGTGCAACTTCGGCGAGCACCGTTTCACGCATCCTCATAGTGCCTGTTTCTGGCACTTCTCCGGGTGCTACCTGCTTCAGTGAGGGCTCTTTGTCTTGCTCGACGTCCCCTCTCTCTGCAGGTCCAATTTGCGACCTCCTGGTCCCTCCTGGGCCCCAGCAGCGTCCAAAAACGCCAAACGCACGATTTGCGTGTAGCAAGGCTTGTTGGCGTCCATCCGGCGGGAAAACACTTCTGCACGACTCTCCAAGGCGTGGGGGATCCATCCTCCAAAGGGGAAGTCTCTAGCCCTTGTCGTTCCTGCAGTATTCACAGTTCTTCAACCTAGTAAGAGCTTCTTTGCACCAACCGCTGGCATTTCTTGGGCATCTGCCCATCTCCGAGTTGCTTGTGACTTTTGGACTTGGTCCCCTTGTTCCACAGGTACCCTCAGTCAGGAATCCATCGTTGTTGCATTGCTGATTTGTGTTTTCCTTGCATTTTCCCTCTAACACGACTATTTTGTCCTTAGGGGACCTTTGGTGCACTTTGCACTCACTTTTCAGGGTCTTGGGGAGGGTTATTTTGCTAACTCTCACTATTTTCTAATAGTCCCAGCGACCCTCTACAAGGTCACATAGGTTTGGGGTCCATTCGTGGTTCGCATTCCACTTCTGGAGTATATGGTTTGTGTTGCCCCTATCCCTATGTTTCCCCATTGCATCCTATTGTAACTATACATTGTTTGCACTGTTTTCTAAGACTATACTGCATATTTTTACTATTGTGTATATATATCTTGTGTATATTTCCTATCCTCTCACTGAGGGTACACTCTAAGATACTTTGGCATATTGTCATAAAAATAAAGTACCTTTATTTTTAGTATAACTGTGTATTGTGTTTTCTTATGATATTGTGCATATGACACTAAGTGGTACTGTAGTAGCTTCACACGTCTCCTAGTTCAGCCTAAGCTGCTCTGCTAAGCTACCATTATCTATCAGCCTAAGCTGCTAGACACCCTATACACTAATAAGGGATAACTGGGCCTGGTGCAAGGTGCAAGTACCCCTTGGTACTCACTACAAGCCAGTCCAGCCTCCTACACCCTTGCCTTCTCAGTTGTTTATGTGTCCACAGTGACTAAGAATGTCCTGAGGGGCTCCACATGTCTCTTGATGGGGATGGGGGCGGTCTGAGTTTGGTGTGAAGTTCTATACGCCCATTACAGTACACCAAGGAGTCCGTCTATCCACTGCGTATACTTGGGGGACCACCCCCCGCCCCAATAACAGCCAACCAGAATTTAAGCTAGCAATAACACCAAAGCGGTATATCACCTATACGCACTGTGTGTCTCCCACACCCATCTTATTACAGCACATCAGGGATTGCATGGCAGATCAAACCCAATCATGGCGTCAAGGTGTGAGAATCTATCCCAGTCATGGCCTCAAGGTGTGAGAATCTATCCCAGTCATGGCCTCAAGGTGTGAGAATCTATCCCAATCATGATCTCAAGGTGTGAGAATCAAATCCAATCATGACCACAAGGCTTTGAGAATCAAACCCAACCATGGCCTCAAGGTGTGAGAATCAAACCCAATCATGGCCTCAAGGTGTGAGAATCAAACCCAATCATGGCTTCAAGCCGTGAGAACCAAACCCGATGAGGGCCTTACGGTCTGAGAATCAAACCCAATCATTGTCTCACGGTGTGAAAATTAAACTTAATCATGGCCTCAAGGTGGTGAGAATCTAACCCAGTTATGGCCTCGAGGTGTGAGAATCTATCCCAGTCATGGCCTCAAGGTGTGAGAATCTATCCCAGTCATGGCCTCAAGGTGTGAGAATTAAACCCAATTATGGCCTCAAGGCGGTGAGAATCAAACCTAGCTTCAACGCGGTGAGAAACTATCTCAGCCATGGCCTTGTCGCGTAGGCTCTCATTATCCTAATGAGACTACTGGATTTCGAGCGGCAAGATCGTCCACAGTGTGGGGGACTGAGTCTGACCCACAGTGAATGACCCTTGTCACCCCCAATCCGGTTTTGCTCCGGCTAACTAGCAGTGCCTCATCTCTCCCGAAGGGAAGAGATAATTGGGCAGCCGAGCGCATGACATCTTAGTACTTCCCAGGGAAGTCGTGGTCACTCAGATCCCAACCAGTTCTCTCATACACAGTGTGGTCTCATATACAAATGACAAAGTCAGTTTGAGTTTTAAAGATTGATTTAATAAAACGACTGCATTTTAGATAACAAGGCGCGAGCCGCAATAACCAGAACCATACAACACAGTAGGATTGAAATAGTAACGAGGAGAGTGAAGCATAAGAATAACGCTATCATAGTGCTACTAGATTACGTTCTCTCTTCTAAGTTCTATTTTGAGCACAGCATGTTAAGCTCTAAGCCTGCCTTTCAGGTTCCCCCGGGAGGACATCGACCCTCATACCTGAGCAAAGGCCTGTGATCGGGATCAGCATCTGCAACCAGGCATTCAGCATCTAGTTGTGGTTCCCTGGATGGAATCTCCCTCTTGACGTGTACTAGGACTAGAAAGTGTTTTTATAACTAACACGCAGATGTTCTAAGAAAAATGTCCCTACGTAAGGATGTGTATTTTCTACGAATGCTGGAGACTAAACTTCTACCACGTTTACCGGCAATGTACCAGACTGTAGCCTTGACTGAAGCACAGGGCGAGCAAGAATGCATTATTTGAGAACACAGTGCTGAACTAAGCTAAACAGTGTGATAGAAGAAATTAAAACTAGACCGTAAAAACTGGTTATTGTAAAATAAAAGTGCGAAGCTGAATAAAATACATCTAGGGCAGAGTGCACAGCAGCCTAGTATGTTAAACTAATGTGCATGGAGCTGTACATAAAATGGCTACACAACAGCCTCAAGGCGGTGAGAATAAAACCCAATCATGGCCTCATGATGTGAGAACCAAACCAAATCATGGCCTTACGGTCTGAGAATCAAACCCAATCATTGTCTCACAGTGTGAAAATTAAACCCAGTCATGGCCTCAAGGTGCCGAGAATCTAACCCAGGTATGGCCTCAAGGCGTGAGAATCAAACCCAACCATGGCCTCAAGGTGTGAGAACTTCTCACCAATAAGCCTAGAGAATGTCACATGCCCACGCCAGGTGCAGAAAGTCTGCCCTTGATTGACTACATCTGGCTGAGGTACTGTTTCCCCATAGGCCATACATGTGCAAGGGTTTGGGACTATAGTGAGCCTTATGTAGGAATTTCTAATGGATAATGCGCAGGCTGTTACTAGGGGACACCATACTAGTTTGCACACAACAAGATTTCGCCATCCCATCAGAGATATCCAAGCCCAGTTTTCCTCCCTCCCGACCTCACATTATGGTCAGGGACTGGGGCCTCTCCCAGTGCTGCCTCGTATAGTTTGAAGATCAATAGTTTGGTAGTTGTTGGTGCAAGCGTGTGACATTTAGCTGGTTCCATCGTGAATGTAGAAGTACAAGGTCTCGGGCTCCCCGCGGCTTCTAATACCGAAAGGTATCCAGGGAGGTGCACAGTGAGATCCCATTGAATGTGGTGAGTGACATTGCTTGCTTGTTCTCATAGAGGCTCCGCCATGTATGTAATCCCCTATCGAGTAGCTGAGAGATTGCCTTCGGCTCATGTGCTATGGGAAGTAAAGGATGCTGATTAAGTGGCAAAGAAGGTGAGTATAGAACCTGCAGTCCGGCATGTTTGCACATTTTGCTCCATGGCTCTGGCAGTACATGTCACCCTATCCATGCTAGGTCAATAACATGAGATTGGAGCTCCAGTCATGGCTCTCCCCAGCCTGGGTACCCACCAATGAAGACGCCACACATGGAGCTACGTATTACACATCTTCATTCATCTGTGTGTAACTGCAAACTCAACATTGTAAGTTCACTTCGCCACGTTCTAACACTTACGTCACAGCTCTATGGAGTTCTTCAGGAGCGTAAAGTGTTCTGTCATTTATACTCACCTGACACACCAGCTCTCAGGGGGCTCACATGGGCTACATCCATCTCTACTGCAAGGTGTAGCAAATGTTGGATTGGGTGGAACCAATAATGTGCAAAGTGCCCCTGAACACTGAGGTCATATAGCTCCGGGCAGGGTGCCTTGAAGCCCCAAAGATGACATGACTGTGTAAGGGTGCCCCATTTTATCCTAGTTTGCATGGAGTTAAAAAAAAAGGATGAGATTTCCTTAAATGCAAGCATATGTCAGCATATATTTTTATTATAACTCCAACGTGTGGGTGTAGTGTTTTGTTATATGTGGCTGCCTAATTTGCTAAAACGCTACAGGCATCCACGTATGAGTGAAGGTCTAAGAATTAAATAAATGTGGACATATACCATCTTACAACTTTATTTATTCTCAAAACACAATATAAATATGGATAAATACCAATAGGATGGCCAAAAAATAAATATGGATAAATGCAGACGGAAATGTTAAAAAAATAAATATCATAATTTGGGATATGAGGATGTTCAGGCTACTGCATGAGAAAGCATGTTTACAATTGTATTGGCGAAGATTCACCACAGACGGCTCAATGGCAAGTGCCTGGCCCCATCCCATCAAGACAAACCCTAGAACCGTCTCTCAAGGGACCCACAATCCCTGTTCTTTAACAAACCAGGCAGGTGACGTTTAACAAGTGTAGGCGTCTAGGCCTCTAGTGTATGGGTGTGACTCTTGGGGGTCACCAGAAGGTGATCAGGAGGTCCAACGAGCTTCCCCTCAACTATGTATCTGGGGTGTCAGGGGAATCGTTCTAGAGCATCTTAGGGAAGTAGATATGAAGTTTGAGATAATCTATCATGCAAGCCTGAGACGATTGTCACTTACATTATGATCCTGAGCCCATAGGTCTCATGGCACATGGCACCTAAATGTACCGCTGTGGTGCTTGCAATCAGCTGGAGTCCAGCTGACCCACTGGCGAGCCCCCATGTCCTGGAATACTCATCTCTCACCAAGTCTGTCAGTACAGTTTTCGCAAGAATCTGATTGCTTGCTGTGGCATCCACAAGATATGCTGTTTTCCTTTACGCATGGTTTTTGGTTGGGCCGTATAGAGTACAGCATACTAAGTTCTTGCTTTGAGGCGTTGTTGCTTGACTGGTACAACTTTTCCTGTTGCTTCCTGTACCGCAACAGTGAAATCTGAGTTTAGTGAGAGATGGTAGCTATCGAAGGATCATTTTTGCTTTTCCCTAGCCAGGCGTAGTGCAGTGTCATGGAAATTTATTAGGCATGCGTTAAGCCTCTGCAGCCTCTTCTATAATACCAAAGTGCCCCAGGGGTTCGGAAAGCAGGCACACACCCCTTAATCCCTCGGGGCACTTTTATGTAATATGGCACCTGGTGACATTGGAGCAGTAGAGGGTATTAAATCTTCACAGGCCATGCTTTTCTGCTGTCATAACTATAAGCTATACAACCACCACTATCTTTTTTTAACCTCTTAGTTTGATCTTACAGCAGTTGAAAGTTTTACATCCTCACAATATCATGCTTTTCCTGCCTTAATTATTGTGTGTTTACAGTCAATATCTTTGCATTGTGCACTTGCCTTTCTTTATAATTTCATTGGCTCCAGCTGTTTTTTCACCACCTTAAACTGACACAAGTTCTGACCTCACATTTACAACATACTCAGTGACTGGCCAAGAAGTTGGATTTTCAGGTTTTGATCCCTCCCTGGCGGTGTCGGGATTGGCAGGAGGTAGAGGAGGTGGATGGCATGAGAAGGACCTGTCTTCCCAGAGTCTCCAGGTCCCTATAGATGGACATCCCTTGGCTCTGAGTCCAGGGTGGATCTCAGCCATTGTAAAGGAGTAGGACTTTCTGTCCCCAGCTCCATGCTGGTACCTTCCTGAGGCTCCTCGTGCATGGGGAAGGGCACTGCCTGTGGCTGGATCCAGGTGTAGGGAGGCAGCAGTCTTTTCCAGCGGTGGATGTCTGCACCGGGGGAAGCCCACTTCCTCTCGAGGAGCCTGCACTGACCTGTTATGTTCTGTTATGGGTACTTTTATAGTGCACAAATGCCCGGAGGTGTGTTTGGAGTTGCCACTGTCACAAAGATCTGAAAGCTCTACTTCGTGCTGAAAAGCCAGGTTTTTAAAGCCTTCCTTAAGGATAGAAGATCAGTCATGGACAACCTGCCCTTGTAGAAGATAGGATCTCACCATGGGAGGCAGATGGAGATATACTGCTTCCAAATGTGCTACCAGCCACTTCATTCCAGACCAACAGATCTATTACGAATCAGGTGGAGCAGTATCCCCGTCTGGATTCCCTTTCGGCGTGATTACAACTTTCCTATTACACCCGGCTATCTCAGGTGCGGGAACACAGGACCCACTTTTCCCAGCCAGAAAAATCCAGCAGCTAAAATTGCATGAGGCTTAGGATGCAGGATCATCCCAGCCTGACCCTCCCACCTGCCCTGATGCTCTTTCACCTCAGAACCTCCTGGTATTTCAGTCATCTTGCCCTTCCACAGGGCTTATAGTGCCACACCTCTCTCCCTAAGGAAACCCTGATCTTAAATAGCACTACTGTCATTTTAAAACCCAAGTGTTCCTCATGGCTTTTTCATCCCTGCCTCAACAAAGCCAGTCTTCTTTGAAAGAAAGAAAGACTCTCTCTGTGAGCTCTAGGGGAAAGAAAGACTTGGGCTCTAAGGAAGTAAAGCATTTCCCTCTGTGGGCTCTAAGGGAAAGAAATACTTGGGCTCTAAGGGAAAGAACGACTTTCCCTCTGTGGGCTCTAACAGGAAAGAATGATTTTTCCTTTGGGAACATTGGGCCTCATTTTACCTGCTACAAAATCTGGCCAGTAGAGTCGCAAACATATTGGTCTTGCCCGCTGGGTCCTGCGTGACCCCCTCCTAATGCATGGGCTGAGCATGAAACCCTCCAAGATGTTTGTCACCCTACCCACCCCTTGATCCCCGGTGCTCTATTCACTCTCTGCATGATCAGTTGTCATTTTCTTGGGAATAACTCATAAGACCAGGTGTAGGCTCTTTGCTCTCAAATCTCACTGAAGCCCTCAGCCCAGGTCTGTTTTGTTCTCAGGTCTCACTGAACCCCTGAGCCCAGGTCTGCTTTGTTCACAGGTCTCACTGAACCCCTGAGTCCAGGTCTGCTTTGTTCACAGGTCTCACTGAACCCCTGAGCCCAGGTCTGCTTTGTTCACAGGTCTCACTGAACCCATGAGCCCATATCTGCTTTTCTCCCTCTGTCAGATCTCACTGAAACCATCGTCTGCCCTGCTGTCAGATCTCACTGAACCCCTGAGCCCAGGTCTCCTTTGCTTTCTTTTTCAGGTCCCACTGAACCCCTGAGCCCAAGTCTGCATTGCTCCCTTTGTCAGGTCTCACTGAACCCCTGAGCCCAAGTCTGCTTTTCTCCCTATGTCAGGTCTCACTGAACCCCTGAGCCCAAGTCTGCTTTGCTCTCAGGTCTCACTAAATCCCTCTCCAGTGTTAGGTCAGCTGAGTGTATTGTTCTTTCGTGTAACATAGCAGAAGTCTAGCCACTGTTATCAGCCACTGCAGAAATAGCTCTGACTGTAGCAGGCTCCATCAGGCCCATGTGGAAGTAATCAGGGCTCAGGGTGTATATGGAGAGGAGCCCATTAAAGCTTGGCACCAGCCCCATGTGCAGAGTTCACCCTGGAACTTTAAGTGAGCAGTGCTTGCACACAAGGTCCAGAGAGCACCAGGAGGAGAGAGGCAGCCTGCAGGGATGTTGTTTTTGTAATGGGAGTATCTTCCACATTATTGTATGAACAATGCTTAATGGGAACATTTATAGGTACTTTCAAGTGCATCAACACCTTGGGGGGCGATTAGAAACTATTTTTGCTGGCGGTAAACACAGACAAGTGAAAAAAACAGAACATGCACATAGAAAGTGCCAAGTATTCGCACAGGCATGTTAGAGTAAAAGAGTACTAACACAGTACTACTTCCTATACTCATTCAGGCATGTAGGACTAAAAGGTACTAATGCAGTACTACTTCCCGTACTCATACAGACATGAAAGAGTAAAAGATTACTAATGTAGTATTACTTCCTATACTCATACAGGCATGTAAGAGTAAAAGGTTCTAACACAGTACTAATTGCCTTTCTCATTCAGGTGCGCAAGAGTAAAAGAGTGCCATTGACTACTTCTTCCCGTACTCCTCCAGGCATATAAGAGTAAAAGAGTACTAACGCAGTTCTCATACCGGCAGTTAAAAATAAAAGGGTACTAATACAGTACTACTTCCCATACTCATGGAGGCACGTAAAAGAGTACTAACGCAGTACTACTTTCTATACTCATACAGGCATGTATGTGGAAAAAAGTACTAATGCAGTAATTTTTCCAGTACTCATACAGGCATGTAAGAGTAAAAGAGTATTCATGTAGTGCTGCTTCCCTTTCTCATACAAGCATGTAAGAGTAGAAGAGTACTCATGTAGTGCTGCTTCCCGTACTCTTACAGGATCATATGAGTAAAAGAGTACTAATGCAGTACTACTTCCCAAACTCATTCAGTCATGTGAGAGTAAAAGAGTACTCATGAAGTACTGCTTCCCTTTCTCATACAGGCATGTAAAAACAAAAAAGTACTCATGTAGTACTGCTCCCCATACCATACAGGCATATAAGAGTAAAAGAGTACTAACACAGTACTACTTCTTGTACTCATACAGGCATGTAAGATTAAAAGGGACTAAAACAGCACTGTTTGCCTTTCTCATACAGGGGCGCAAGAGTAAAAGAGTACTATTGACTACTTCTTCCTGTACTGATACAGGCATGTAAGAGTAAAAGAGTACTAATGCAGTATTACTTCCCGTACTCATACAGGCATGTAAGAATAAAATGGTACTAATGTAGTACTACTTCCCATACTCATTCCGGCATGCAAAAGAGTACTAACAAAGTACTACTTTCCGTACTCATACAGGTATGTATATGTAAAAAAGTAGTAACGCAGCACTTTTTCCCGTACTCATCTAGGCATATAAGAGCAAAAAAGTATTCATGTAGTGCTGAGTCCCTTTCTCGTACAGGCATGTAAGAGTAAAAGAGTACTCATGTAGTGCTGCTTCCCATCTTCATACAAGATTATAAGAGTAAAAGAGTACTAATGCAGTACTACTTCCCATACTCATACGGGCAGGTAAGAGTAAAAGAGTACTCATGAAGTACTGCTTCCCTTTCTCCTATGGGCATGTAAAAGTAAAAAGTATTCATATGCTACTACTTCTCGTATTTTGCAGGCATGTAAGAGTAAAAGAGTACTAATGCAGTACTACTTCCCATACTCATACAGGCATGTAAGAGCAAAAGAGTACTAATGTTGTGTGCTTCCCTTTCTCATACAGGCATGTAAGAATAAAAGAGTACTAACACAGTACTACTTCCCATACTCATACAGGCATGTAAGAATAAAAGGGTACTAATGCAGTACTACTTCCCATACTCATAAAGGCATGTAAAAGAGTATTAACACAGTACTACTTTCCCCTAATCATTCAAGGTATGTATGTGTAAAAAAGTACTAACACAGTACTTTTTCCTGTACTTATACAGGCATGTAAGAGTAAAAGAGTATTCATGTAGCGCTGCTTTACGTTTTTGTACAGGCATGTAAGAGTAGAAGAGTACTCATTTAGTGCTGCTTCACGTACTCATACAGACATGAAAGAGTAAAAGAGTACTCATGTAGTGTGCTTTCCTTTCTCATACAGGCATGTAAGAGTGAAAGAGTATCAATGCAGTACTTCTTCTCATACTCATACAGGATTATAAGAGTAAAAGAGTATTAACGCAGTACTACTTCTCATACTCATACAGGCATGTAAGAGTAAAAGAGTGCTCATGTAGAGTGCTTCCCTTTTTCATACAGGCATGTAAGAGTAAAAGAGTATTAACGCAGTACTACTTCTCATACTCATTCAGGCATGTAAGAGGAAAAAATTCTCATGTAGTGCGCTTCCCTTTCTCATACAGGCATGTAAGAGTAAAAGAATACTTACGCAGTACTTCTTACAGCACTCATACAGGCATGTAAGAGTAAAAGAGTATTAACGCAGTACTTCTTCCTTTGCCCATACAGGCCTATAAGAGTAAAGGAGTACTAATGCAGTTCTACTATCTGGACTCATACAGGCATGGAAGAGTAAAAGAGTACTAACTTAGTGCTGCTTCTTATACTCATACAGGATTATAAGAGTAAAAGGGACTAATGCAGTACTGCTTGTCTTTCTCATACAGGGGCACAATGGTAAAAAAAGTACTATTGACTACTTCTTCCCATACTCATACAGGCATGTAAGAGTAAAAGAGTACTAATGCAGTTCTACTTCTTGTATTCACACAGGCATGTAAGAGTAAAAGAGTACTTATGTAATGTGCTTCCCTTTCTCATACAGGCATGTAAGAGTAAAAGAGTGCTAATGCAGTACTACTTCCCATACTCATACAGGCCTGTAAGAGGAAAAGAATACTCATGAAGTGTGCTTCCCTTTCTCATAGAGGCATGCCAGAGTAAAACAATACTAATGCACTACTTCTTCCCATACTCATACAGACATGTAAGACTAAAAGGGTACTAATGCAGTACTACTTCCCATACTCATACAGGCATGTAAAAGAGTACGAACACAGTACTACTTTCCATACTCATTAAGTTATGTATGTGTAAAACAGTACTAACGCAATACTACTTCCTGTACTCATACAGGTATGTAAGAGGGAAAGAGTACTAACACAGTACTACTTCCCATAACCATACAGGCATTTAAGAGTAAAAGAGTACTCACGTAGTGCTTCTTCCTGTACTCATACAGAATTATAAGAGTAAAAGGGACTAACGCAGTACTGTTTGCCTTTCTCATACAGGGGCACAAGAGTAAAAGAGTACTATTGACTACTTCTTCCTGTACCCATACAGGCACATAAGAATAAAAGAGTACTAATGCAGTTCTACTTCCTGTACTCACACAGGCATGTAAGAGCAAAAGAATACTCATGTAGTGTGCTGCCCTTTCTCATAGAGGCATTCAAGAGTAAAAGAATACTAACACAGTATTTCTTCCCATACTCATACAGGCATGTAAGAATAAAAGGGTACTAATGCAGTACTACTTCCCATACTCATACAGGCATGTAAAAGAGTACTAACATAGTACTACTTTCTGTACTCATACAGGTATGTATGTGTAAAACAGTACTAATGCAGTACTTTTTCCCATACGCATACAGGCATGGAAGAGTAAAAGAGTGCTAACGCAGTACTTCTTCCCGTACTCATGCTGGCCTGTAAGAGTAAAAGAGTATTAACTCTATACTTCCTCTTGTACTCATACAGGCATGTATGAGTAAAAGAGTACTCATGTAGTTTTGCTTCCCCTTCTCATACAGGCATGAGAGACTAAAAGAGTACTAACAGAGTAGTACTTCCTGTATTCACACAGGCATGTAAGAGTACTAACTCAGTACTACGTCCCATACTCATACAGGCATGTAAGAGTAAAAGAGTACTCACGTAGTACTGCTTCCTGTACTCATTCAGGATTATAAGAGTAAAGGGGACTAACGCAGTACTGCTTGCCTTTCTCATACAGGGGCACAAGAGTAAAAGAGTACTATTGACTACTTCTTCCCGTGCTCATACAGGCATGTAAGAGTAAAAGAGTACTAATGCAGTTCTACTTCCTGTGCTCATATAGGCATGTAAGAGTAAAAGAGTGCTAATGCAGTACTACTTCCCATACTCATACAGGCCTGTAAGAGGAAAAGAATACTCATGTAGTGTGCTTCCCTTTCTCATAGAGGCATGCAAGAGTAAAAGAATACTAATGCAGTACTTCTTCCCATACTCATGCAGGCATGTAAGTATAAAAGGGTACAAAGGCAGTACTACTTCCAATACTCATACAGGCATGTAAAAGAGTTCTAGCACAGTACTACTTTCTGCACTCATACAGATATGTATGTGTAAAATGGTACTAACACAGTACTTTTTCCCGTACTCATACAGGAATGTAAAAGTAAAAGAGTACTAACTCAGTACTTCTTCCCGTACTCATGCAGGCCTGTAAGAGTAAAAGAATATTAACGCTGTACTTCCTCTTGTACTCATTCAGGCATGTGAGAGTAAAAGAGTACTAACGGAGTACTACTTCCCATACTCATACAGGCATGTAAGAGTAAAAGAGTACTAACACAGTACTACTTCCCGTACTCATACAGGCATGTATGAGTAAAAGAGTACTCATGTAGTTCTGCTTCCCCTTCTCATACAGGCATGAGAGACTAAGAGAGTACTAACGGAGTACTACTTCCTGTATTCATGCAGGCATGTAAGAGTACTAACACAGTACTATGTCCCGTACTCATACAGGCATGTAAGAGTAAAAGAGTACTCACGTAGTACTGCTTCCTGTACTCATTCAGGATTATAAGAGTAAAGGGGACTAACGCAGTACTGTTTGCCTTTCTCATACAGGGGCACAAGAGTAAAAGAGTACTATTGACTACTTCTTCCTGTACCCATACAGGCATATAAGAATAAAAGAGTACTAATGCAGTTCTACTTCCTGTACTCACACAGGCATGTAAGAGCAAAAGAATACTCATGTAGTGTGCTGCCCTTTCTCATAGAGGCATTCAAGAGTAAAAGAATACTAACACAGTATTTCTTCCCATACTCATACAGGCATGTAAGAATAAAAGGGTACTAATGCAGTACTACTTCCCATACTCATACAGGCATGTAAAAGAGTACTAACACAGTACTACTTTCTGTACTCATACAGGTATGTATGTGTAAAACAGTACTAATGCAGTACTTTTTCCCATACGCATACAGGCATGGAAGAGTAAAAGAGTGCTAACGCAGTACTTCTTCCCGTACTCATGCAGGCCTGTAAGAGTAAAAGAGTATTAACGCTATACTTCCTCTTGTACTCATACAGGCATGTATGAGTAAAAGAGTACTCATGTAGTTCTGCTTCCCCTTCTCATACAGGCATGAGAGACTAAAAGAGTACTAACGGAGTACTACTTCCTGTATTCACACAGGCATGTAAGAGTACTAACTCAGTACTACGTCCCGTACTCATACAGGCATGTAAGAGTAAAAGAGTACTCACGTAGTACTGCTTCCTGTACTCATTCAGGATTATAAGAGTAAAGGGGACTAACGCAGTACTGCTTGCCTTTCTCATACAGGGGCACAAGAGTAAAAGAGTACTATTGACTACTTCTTCCCGTGCTCATACAGGCATGTAAGAGTAAAAGAGTACTAATGCAGTTCTACTTCCTATGCTCATATAGGCATGTAAGAGTAAAAGATTGCTAATGCAGTACTACTTCCCATACTCATACAGGCCTGTAAGAGGAAAAGAATACTCATGTAGTGTGCTTCCCTTTCTCATAGAGGCATGCAAGAGTAAAAGAATACTAATGCAGTACTTCTTCCCATACTCATGCAGGCATGTAAGTATAAAAGGGTACAAAGGCAGTACTACTTCCAATACTCATACAGGCATGTAAAAGAGTTCTAGCACAGTACTACTTTCTGCACTCATACAGATATGTATGTGTAAAACGGTACTAACATAGTACTTTTTCCCGTACTCATACAGGCATGTAAAAGTAAAAGAGTACTAACTCAGTACTTCTTCCCGTACTCATGCAGGCCTGTAAGAGTAAAAGAGTATTAACGCTGTACTTCCTCTTGTACTCATTCAGGCATGTATGAGTAAAAGAGTACTCATGTAGTTCTGCTTCCCCTTCTCATACAGGCATGAGAGACTAAAAGAGTACTAACGGAGTACTACTTCCTGTATTCACACAGGCATGTAAGAGTACTAACACAGTACTACGTCCCGTACTCATACAGGCATGTAAGAGTAAAAGAGTACTCACGTAGTACTGCTTCCTGTACTCATTCAGGATTATAAGAGTAAAGGGGACAAACACAGTACTGCTTGCCTTTCTCATACAGGGGCACAAGAGTAAAAGAGTACTATTGACTACTTCTTCCCGTGCTCATACAGGCATGTAAGGGTAAATGAGTACTAATGCAGTTCTACTTCCTGTGCTCATATAGGCATGTAAGAGTAAAAGAGTGCTAATGCAGTACTACTTCCCATACTCATACAGGCCTGTAAGAGGAAAAGAATACTCATGTAGTGTGCTTCCCTTTCTCATAGAGGCATGCAAGAGTAAAAGAATACTAATGCAGTACTTCTTCCATACTCATACAGGCATGTAAGTATAAAAGGGTACAAAGGCAGTACTACTTCCAATACTCATACAGGCATGTAAAAGAGTTCTAGCACAGTACTACTTTCTGCACTCATACAGATATGTATGTGTAAAACAGTACTAACACAGTACTTTTTCCCGTACTCATACAGGAATGTAAAAGTAAAAGAGTACTAACTCAGTACTTCTTCCCGTACTCATGCAGGCCTGTAAGAGTAAAAGAATATTAACGCTGTACTTCCTCTTGTACTCATTCAGGCATGTGAGAGTAAAAGAGTAGTAACGGAGTACTACTTCCCATACTCATACAGGCATGTAAGAGTAAAAGAGTACTAACACAGTACTACTTCCCGTACTCATACAGGCATGTAAGAGTAAAAGAGTACTCACGTAGTGCTGCTTCCTGTACTCATACAGGATTATAAGAGTAAAAGGGACTAACGCAGTACTGCTTGCTTTCTCATACAGGGGCACAAGAGTAAAAGAGTACTATTGACTACTTCTTCCCATACTCATACAGGCGTATAAGAGTGAAAGAGTACTAATGCACTTCTACTTCCTATACTCATAGAGGCATGTAAGAGTAAAAGAGTAATCATGTAGTGCGCTTCCCTTTCTCATACAGGCATGTAAGAGTAAAAAAGTGCTAATGCAGCACTACTTCCCGTACTCATACAGGTGTGTAAGAGGAAAAGAATACTCTTGTAGTGTGCTTCCCTTTCTCATAGAGGCATGCAGGAGTAAAAGAATACTAATGCAGTACTTCTTCCCATACTCATACAGGCATGTAAGAATAAAAGGGTACTAATGCAGTACTACTTTCCATACTCCTACAGGCATGTAAAAGAGTACTAACACAGTACCACTTTCTGTACACATACATGCATGTATGTGTAAAACAGTACTAACGCAGTACTTCTTCCCGTACTCATGCAGGCCTGTAAGAGTAAAAGAGTATTAACGCTGTACTTCCTCTTGTACTCATATAGGCATGTAAGAGTAAAAGAGTACTCATGTAGTGCAGCTTCCCCTTCTCATACAGGCATGTGAGAGTAAAAGAGTACTAATGGAGTACTACTTCCCGTACTCATACAGGCATGTGAGAGTGAAAGAGTACCAACACAGTACTACTTCCCGTACTCATACAGGCATGTAAGAGTAAAAGAGTACTCACGTAGTGCTGCTTCCTGTACTCATACAGGATTATAAGAGTAAAAGGGACTAACGCAGTACTGCTTGCTTTCTCATACAGGGGCACAAGAGTAAAAGAGTACTATTGACTACTTCTTCCCATACTCATACAGGCGTATAAGAGTGAAAGAGTACTAATGCACTTCTACTTCCTATACTCATAGAGGCATGCAAGAGTAAAAGAGTAATCATGTAGTGCGCTTCCCTTTCTCATACAGGCATGTAAGAGTAAAAAAGTGCTAATGCAGCACTACTTCCCGTACTCATACAGGTGTGTAAGAGGAAAAGAATACTCTTGTAGTGTGCTTCCCTTTCTCATAGAGGCATGCAGGAGTAAAAGAATACTAATGCAGTACTTCTTCCCATACTCATACAGGCATGTAAGAATAAAAGGGTACTAATGCAGTACTACTTTCCATACTCCTACAGGCATGTAAAAGAGTACTAACACAGTACCACTTTCTGTACACATACATGCATGTATGTGTAAAACAGTACTAACGCAGTACTTCTTCCCGTACTCATGCAGGCCTGTAAGAGTAAAAGAGTATTAACGCTGTACTTCCTCTTGTACTCATATAGGCATGTAAGAGTAAAAGAGTACTCATGTAGTGCAGCTTCCCCTTCTCATACAGGCATGTGAGAGTAAAAGAGTACTAATGGAGTACTACTTCCCGTACTCATACAGGCATGTGAGAGTGAAAGAGTACCAACACAGTACTACTTCCCGTACTCATACAGGCATGTAAGAGTAAAAGAGTACTCACGTAGTGCTGCTTCCTGTACTCATACAGGATTATAAGAGTAAAAGGGACTAACGCAGTACTGCTTGCTTTCTCATACAGGGGCACAAGAGTAAAAGAGTACTATTGACTACTTCTTCCCATACTCATACAGGCGTATAAGAGTGAAAGAGTACTAATGCACTTCTACTTCCTATACTCATAGAGGCATGCAAGAGTAAAAGAGTAATCATGTAGTGCGCTTCCCTTTCTCATACAGGCATGTAAGAGTAAAAAAGTGCTAATGCAGCACTACTTCCCGTACTCATACAGGTGTGTAAGAGGAAAAGAATACTCTTGTAGTGTGCTTCCCTTTCTCATAGAGGCATGCAAGAGTAAAAGAATACTAATGCAGTACTTCTTCCCATACTCATACAGGCATGTAAGAATAAAAGGGTACTAATGCAGTACTACTTTCCATACTCCTACAGGCATGTAAAAGAGTACTAACACAGTACCACTTTCTGTACACATACATGCATGTATGTGTAAAACAGTACTAACGCAGTACTTCTTCCCGTACTCATGCAGGCCTGTAAGAGTAAAAGAGTATTAACGCTGTACTTCCTCTTGTACTCATATAGGCATGTAAGAGTAAAAGAGTACTCATGTAGTGCAGCTTTCCCTTCTCATACAGGCATGTGAGAGTAAAAGAGTACTAATGGAGTACTACTTCCCGTACTCATACAGGCATGTGAGAGTGAAAGAGTACCAACACAGTACTACTTCCCGTACTCATACAGTCATTTAAGAGTAAAAGAGTACTCATGTAGTGCTGCGTCCTGTACTCATACAGGATTATAAGAGTAAAAGGGACTAACGCAGTACTGCTTGCCATTCTCATACAAGGGCACAAGAGTAAAAGAGTACAATTGACTACTTCTTCCCGTACTCATACAGGCATGTAAGAGTAAAAGAGTACCCATGTAGTGCTGTTTTTTAAAGCAAGTATGCTTTCTGATGACTCCCGATAAGTATCTCTGCTTTGTAAAAATCCCCCACCAGTCTCAAGCGACCCTCTTTTGAAACCGGGACATGAGCAAAATTTCCTTACATCTGTCAGGACAGCTGGTGAAAACCAGGACTGTCCGGGCAAATCCGGGGTGACTGGTGACCCTACCACGGAGTAGTAACGACTCGCAGTGTAAACCTGGATAACAATGGCAAAATGTAATACATTTTAAAAAGTTGGGGGATATTTAAGAGCCGCTAGTGCCATTCTAACGCCACATTAGCGTAATTTTTTTTATGCTACTGTGGCGTTAGAAGGCCAAGATCGCAGTGCCATATTTACAAAGTGATGCAAAGGTGTACCCTTTGCACCACATTATGCCTGCGCCAGGCACAATGTGTGCAAAGGAGGTGTGCCCCCATTAGGGGGGGTGAGAAAATTTAACAGATTTCCTTTCAGCATTTATTTCGGCACTTTTAAAGTCTGCTAAGAACAGGCGTTAAAAGGAGGCTTCTATTGCTTGCAACGGACCCCTATGTACTTTGCAGAAGTAGCACCAACATTTTTGCGTTACTCCTGCAGAGTACATCAATGGCGTAATAAAAAATTACGCTATTGCCCCTTACCTGCACCATGGTGTGCCATATTTTAAATATGGTGACGGGAGGGGGCGCTAAAGGGTGCAAGAAAAGCAGCTCTACACTGTGTGCAGCGCCACTTTTCTTATATATTCTCCATTGTGTTTTGTATATGCACTTTGCAGATGTGTGTGCAGTGAGTATATATGCGCTTGTGTAGTGGTGTTTTACCCCTAAACAAGCACAGGCACGCATTGCATACGCGGAATCAGAAAAGGTTAAGCAAAAAAGTAGAACTCTACATGAAGTCAGTACTTGTATGCACATGTATGTTATGCAGTACATACGCCAGAGTTCAGTTAAATGGGCATGTGCCGGAATTATCAAGCATTCATAAACCATTTCCCTTCAGTTACACACTTTTCTGTAGCACTTGTTTACCCTTACAAGGCCTCTTGGCACGTTTGGAAGTGATGATAGGCTAAATATTATCTGCTAGCTGTAGCTCAGAGGGAGTGGGTGTTGGACAGCGACCGAGTTTTGTGACCATCCTCCAAGCATGTGTTTATTTTGTTTTTTTTATTTTTGCAGTTTTATAAAGTGCAAACTCGACCCGAAGGAATCGGAGCGCTATACTTGGGCACCAGTTACATTACACAAGGACACATTCATCTTTGGTAGCCGCAAGGAGATTAAGGGGGTCATTACAACCCTGGCGGACGGTGTTAAAGCGGCGGTAAGACCGCCAACAGGCTGGCGGTCTTTTTTTTTAAAATTATGACCATGGCGGTTACCGCCATGGTCATCCGCCACTTCTCCGTACCGCCTGCCAGGGCGGAGACGACCGCTGGGCTGGAGACCTGGGTCTCCAGCCCGGCGTCCGTGACAATACCGCCGCCGGTATTTTGACCCGGCTTACCGCCCTGGATTTCCAGCGGTAGGAACCGCCATGAAATCCATGGCGGTAAGCACTATCAGTGCCAGGGAATTCCTTCCCTGGCACTGACAGGGGTCTCCCCCACACCCTACCCCCACCCCGACTCCCTCTCCTATACCCCCCACCACCCCTGCCACCCCCCAAGAGTGGCAGGACCTCCCTCCCCACCCCGACCCCGACCCCGACCCCGACATTACCTGACACATACACACCCGACACGCACGCAGGCACCACCAACACACATACTCGCACACACCGACATACATGCCAACATCCACACACACAGTCAGACACACACACCCACATTCAAACATACACGTGCACATCCATACAGACATACACGCACTCATTCCCAAAACACGCACCACCCCCGCAAGCATACACGCACTCACACACCCCCTCTACATACACCCACGCACACCCCCATGCACGCACACAACACACAACACCCCCCACCCCCCTCCCCTAACGGACGATCGACTTACCTGTTCCGTCGATCCTCCGGGAGGGGACGAGAGCCATGGGGCAGCTCCGCCGACACCACACTGCCAACAGAACGCCGCCGCGCAGAATCACAGGACGTGATTCGCTGGGTGGTGTTCTGTTGGCGTGGCGGTGGAGGTGGAGCAACCTCCACTTCCCCGCCACCCGTAACTATGGCTGTTGGCGGCTCTCTGTCTGAAAAACGACATAGAGCTCCCAACAGTCATAATACGCAGAGCGGAAAACCGCCACCACTGGCGGTCTTCAGCACAGCGGTCCCTCGGCGGTCTTGTGAAAAGACCGCCGAGGTTGTAATGACCCCCTAAGTAATCAGCCCAAGATCACAGGATGTTGTTCCGGCATCAAGACTCAAACCTGGGTCTCCAGCTCCTAAGTTGGGCGCTCTGGCCGCGATGTCACACTCTCCCCCCTGTTTGTTCAAAGGACTTGTGCTTCAGTCATGGTGGCCATGCCAGTGTCTCCCTGTCCCACGAGGTAGTCTCTCTCCACCCAAGCACACGCTTAATGGTCTCCTGCCCCAGAGTACATGTCAGTGTCTCCCTGTGGGGGAGGGCTCTTGTTCCAAGATGTAAACATTCCACCGACCTCACTTCCCTAAGGATACACTAGTTGTGTTCATTCTGAGGTAATGCTAGGAGCTCCCAGTATATACCCTGTTTGACTGTCTGTATTGTACTCCCAGTGTACACCCTGTTTGACTGCCAGCCTTGTACTACAGTTGTATACTCTGTTCCACTGTCAGTGTTGTACTCCCAGTGTAAATATCCTGTTTGACTGTTGGTGTTGTATTTCAAGTGTATGCTCTATGACTGTCAGTGCTGTCAGTCTATACCCTGTTTGACTGTCTGTATTGTACTCCCAGTGTGCCCATGGACACAATCTGCACAGCAGCGGCTTGGACATCACCACACACATTGCAAAACATTACTGTGTGGACATACAGATGTGGGATCAAATGTACTACAGCGCCTGTTTGCAAGTTTTCCTCATTTCATCCCAATCAACCCAAAGAAGGGGATACCGCTACATAATACGCAACAAGTTACAATCTTGGAGACTGAAATTGCACAGGCAATTCCTGGTCTCATACCGCAACAGCTCTGTTCGTTCAGGACAACATAACTTACATTCAAACTATATATGAAATGCTGGATGAATCAAAGGGACAGGAGTACCCTTCAGAAAACAGGCAAAGTTTGTGACCCCTGCATTGCAAAGGCCATGAAGGGACACCTGTTTGCAGATCATTGAATGACTAACAGTGGTCTCACATTCGCTTCTGCTGAGAAAGACTTCTGCTTCGCCGTTCAGACAGTTATATTCAAAGGGCAACTCCCACTCTTCTATAATATAGCTATCGCCTAGCCGCTGATATCTGCCCACGGCAAGATGTTTCAAGCATTTCAAAAAACGAAAGGTAGAAATGGGCAGATTTATAATGCCATGTACGAGCCATACTGTGATGGACTTTCTGCAACCGCGAAAGGCAACTTCTCTAACTTTTCTATATGAAGCATGGTGAAACTTGCTTCCCTTTTAACCATTGTCTGTTGTTTCCTGGATAAATTAAAAGCAGCAAACAGGTAACTACTGTTAATGTATGGAATCGTTTACAGTGTGGCTTTCTGAGACCTAACAAGAAATCTTCTAAATCTATGTCTTCAGATAGCGTATTAAGATGCTCTTTAACTGCTGCTAGGGTGTTAGTCTGTAACCATTGCTAGCACAGATTACCCACATTGTATGTGGTAACTATACCCGAGTGCTGACCTGAGACAAAGCGAGGGTCCGGCCGTCTAATCTTGAAACCCCCTGAGGAATTAACAAAATGCACCTGACACCCATCTGTGTCTATTGGACACAATAACCACTCACCAGGGCTAGAAAGGGGAAGAATTATAGGTACCAGCCTGAACCTTCGGATCTAATTCTTCCTTGCTGACGTTTAGGAAGGACTGCCAATTGGTGAATTTTTCCGGTTTGGGGATACTGGGCGCATTCATTTCCTTTTATTTTTGCTAACCCTAGACAGGATGTCTGTTGAATTGTGCCATTTAAAAAGATCCTTTGAACAAGAATAAGGCATGCTCTAAATAAAGCTTACTTGACCTGAATTTGCCAATCTTGTGTTCCCCATGCACATTTTATATCAATAGTGTTCTTCCAGTATTCGTATCCTTCAACTGCAAGTCGGGAAACAAAGGCATCTGAATAGATCAATTTAGTGTTTGTTGGCAAAATCTTTCTAATTTTAGAAGGTGGTAACTTGAAGTATTATGATTCTGCATTCTTAATGTCATGCCCAGAAAAATATGTGAATTTATCTGACTAATGCTTTGGGCTCCCTACAGGCGGGGTTGAACAGTGTTCCCACTGTGTGTAATGAAATACTGATCTTTATCTAGTTGCTTGATGCAGATAGTAATGTCCCCAATTATTATAACAGAACATTTCCCCATAATTCTTTGTGCTGGTGTACACATCATCACTTTCAAATACAGTGTAATACAGTGCAATCCTGCAGTTCAGCAAGCATTGAATCAACTGTTTGAGTATCCCAGTCATCAGAAACAACACCAGGTTTAATTACATCAGTCATTGAGATTTTGAAGACATATGGAATTTGAATAACTTCAGTAGGCCCATGTCTCTCAAATGGAACTTTGGCCCAAACAACCCCATCTGGAATTGGTACTGCTGAAATGTTCACAAGGGACAAGTCTCTTTGGACCTTATGCGAGGAAAGGTATGTATTTAGAACTTCATGCACAGGCTCAACAGAAGAGCATTCAGGAAGATAATGACCATTTATAAGGAGAAAGAAAACAGTCATGAAACCAATCCATAACAAAAAGGGAAGCACTGTCAGAAATATCCACAGATAATTCCATGGATAAATGAAATAGTTATTTTAGCCATATGTACAGCTTATGTGTCTTTGAAACAGTTTCAGTTGTAGTTGCGGGTGAAGTCGAAGAAAAGTCATCAAGGTTGATGAAATAACCGTAAGCAGTCTCTGCAAACAAAGGAGCCGGTGCATTACTGGTGGATGGATCCACATTGTGGAGGTTCATAGGAGACAATGTTGTCTGTTTGTGTTGAGTTGGAGTAGAAGACAGCCACATCTTGGACAGTTGTTGTCAGTGAAGTGGTAACAGGAATCAGCAAAAGCTCATTTTCCGCCCTCCCCATGCTCGAGGAGGCATTTGTAGCATCATTGTACATGCTGGTGTAGTCAGAGCAGTTGTTGTTTCTTCTTTGAAGAGGTATGTCCGGTTGGGTAGTGAGAGGGGACCGGGAACTACCCAAGGGACCTCTGGGTCTACTGTGCAGGATCGGCCACATGGTGTAGTTTGATGTTTTCACGGGAGACAAATCTGTTTGCTTTGGAGCCAGGCAGCAGTGCTGGGATGACAGTTCTGGTACCTTGTATTCCCAGAACTTGGGCCGGTGTTCTGTAAGAGGGGCTGAATTCCTTCTTCACAGCAAACTTCTCACTAACCAGATTCCCAACTTTAGGAATCCAGCCTGTAGCTATTCCTAAATTGGCAGCACTGGCAGATGAATTATCATCATGAAATTGCTGAAGCTCCTGTCATACAGTGAGACGTTTATTTATGTCAAAAGGTATATCAGCTGCCACCAAACCTGGGCCATCTAGATATGGGACATACATAAGTATCCCAAAGAGAACCTTGCAAGGAGTGCGTCCTCCATAGGACTGTCTTGGCAAATTATTCAGTGCTCTCCCGACCCCATATAGATGATGCAGCCAATTGCTGCCAGAACCTAATACTCTAGCTCTTAAGGACTGCTTTAGAGCTTGATTCCTCCTCTCCGCAACCGAATTTCCCTCGGGATGGTAGGGTGAGGAGAAATGGAGTTCCACACCCATTGTCCTCATGGTGTCCCTAAATGCCTTGGAGACAAAGGCAGGGCCCTGGTCCCAATGGAATGCTGCAACCATATATGTACTGATAAAGATCAACAAGTCTTTTATAACAGTTCGAGCGTTAGCCGACCGCTGAGGCCACACCCACAGGAATCTAGAACAAGAATCTACAGCGACTAAGAAGTATTTGTATGCACCATCTGGTTGAAGGGGACAGCAATGGTCCAGGTACAAACATTGTAGTGGGCTGTTGGATACTAAGAGGGATGTCTGTGGTGGGTGTTTGATGTTTGAGCCCTTAATTTGCTGGCAAATGTTACAGTAAAGAACATAGTGCTTGGTCTGTTTGTATAGACCTGGTCACCAGAAGCGTTTCTATAAGAGTATTATTGTGGCCGAGATACCAGCATGTGCAGAGGCAACACCCTCATGCGCTGCTTTGATTAAATCTAATCTAAGGTCTTGGTTGAGGATCACTCAATCTCCAACCCCAGGAACTGTTGTAAAGGCAACATTCTGTGCACTGATGTGGTATGAATATTTTGTAGGGTATACTTTTGGGAGAGGCTTGCCTTCAGCCAAAGCTTTCAGGGCAACCAGTATTTCACTATCCAATCCTGTCTGGGAACAAGTCACTGGAGCAACAGAAGCTGTAGCTACTGCAGATTTGGCCGCTTCATCAGCCAAAGTGTTGTCAATAACGTGTACTCCTATATGTTGGTGGCCATATGTATGGACTACATGAGCATTAGGTAGCTTATCCTTAAGATCAGCTACCCTCCCCCACTGAGTTCTGTGTTTCCTGTGTTTCCCCTTTGAGTCTCTGAACCTTTTCAATCGCCAATGATTAAGATAATCATTGTGAGACTGGACACAGTAGTACGAATCACAGACAATTAATATGCGGTGTCCTGGACCCATATGTTCTAGTGCTAAGATAAGGGCTTTAAGTTCAGCTAGCTGAGCTGCAAAGGTATTGTGAGGGTGGAATATACCATCCGTCATCACTCTGCTCACAACTGTGCAAGCGGCTGAATATTGATGTTTGGTACCTACAGCTAGCTGTGCTGAACCACCAGTGTAAATGACAGTATGGTATCTGTCAAGTGGCAGGTTAACAAGAGGTTCAGGATACTCCTGTTCTAATTGGAGAAATTCTTGTGTTTGAAGTTTGGGGTCAAAGATCTAATCAACATCGGTGGCAGTCAGGGAGGTTGCCCATTGAATCCAACGTGGATGTAATGCTTAAGCATTAGGAACGCTAGCTTTGGTGACAGCCTCTAAGGCTGCCACCGGGTAACAACAATAATGCGTTTCCCTTGGGAAAGTTGACCCTCCTTTATGACAGCCATCTGAACTGCCGTTAGAATGTTTTCTGTGGGTGCAAAGCCTTGTTCTGCTTTGGAATATAAATGTGGTTTATAAGCTATGGGCATCGTGTCGCCTTCAATAAATGTGACATAAGCGAACCTAATGGCATCAAATATTATTCCAATGACCAAATTTGTCTTGTTGTCATGAGTGTGTAAGTGTTTTGCTTCTAGCATCTCCTGCTGTAATTCCCTAAGGATGCATGTTTTCAACTGTCCAGTGTCTGCTAGAGAAATCAAGGCTTATTAAATCATAGAGTGGCTTGATGCACTTTGCATAGTCAGGAATGTAGCTTCTGCCAAAGTTGAAGAAACCAAGTAAGGACTGTAGTTTCTTGATAGTATTTAGAAGTTGGAGTGAGCACATTTTTCTAAAAAGTGCGGGCCAGGCTCTTGCCCTCGTTTGATAGTTCATATCCCAGGAACAATACACTGAGAAAGGTTATTTTAGTATTCTTAAAATTAAATTTGTGACCAACAGCAGCGAATCCCAGAATGATCGTGGCAAGATGAATGTTGAGGTCGTCATCTGTGAGACAGATGTCATCCACATAGGACAACGCCTCACGATCAATATCATGCAACATTGATGTTACACTGGCTAAGAACAGCCCTGGGCTGTTCTTGTAGCCCTGGGGCAAACGACAGAAGCATCTTGTGAGCCAAATGAGAATGCACTTAGGTCCCAACTTTCTTGTGCTAAGTTTTAACAGAAAAAACCATTGGAGATATCCAATGTTGTTTTGTATTTTTTGCGCACTATGTTGTTAATTAGTGCTGTGCGAGTTTTGAATTGAGTATGTGCTTGTATCACTGTTTAAGTGTCTGTTACCAAAAACTATCCTATATGAATGGTCGGGTTTTAGCAATGAGAAATAACAGGTTATTCATTTCAGAGACGCAGGGCTCAATGACACCTTGGTACTCAAGCTAAGTGAGGATCTCCCTCACAGGAGCTTTGGCTTTGTATTTAACTGGATATTGGGGCCGAGGCTGGGGTGTAGACCTAATCGGTATTGCATGGTAAGGGTTGGGTATTATCTCAACCTAACTGGTTGCAGTATAGCGCAGGTGCCTGCACTAAAGCCCAGTTGACAGCACAGGCTTGTTTTACCGTCTCTGGAACAAGATCAGAGAAAGAAGGCAAAATGACATCTTCCCCATGTGGGAGCTTACGGACATGTTCAGGAGGCCAGTCTCTTTCGGCCAATAGGATATCATAACTAAGTTCATCCCAGAATATTACACTAGTGGTGCGCTCTATGTCTCCCTCAATTTGGATATTTAAATCATAAACCCTGTTGGGTGGAAGAACGCACCTGGCTGCAGTCTGAACTGCAATAAAGTCACTAGTTGCTGTTTCTTCCAGATGATCTTTCAGACTATGACAACATATTGTGACTTCTGCTGCGCTGTCCAGCAGTGTCACTGCCCATGTCTTGTTCTTCAGCAATGTTCTCAATTTTACTGGCATTTTTAATTGAAAGTGTTGCAAACTTTTTCTTTTAAAACTGTGGCTTTTGTTTTGTGGACTTGTCTTCTTTTTTGTCTGAGACCGCAGTGAGTCTTTCTTCGGTTTCACGTAGTCAGGACTCTGGGTGTAGAGAGTCTGCTCTCTGACTTTGTCTTTCTTTAATTTGCTTTTGTTTATCCCAATGCCTTTTAGAACCCTCCTGTGCTTGTTTGGTACCTTCCTCGGGGTGGTACTCTGTATTTTAGACTTTTTCGGCTTTGCTCCGAAACTATCCTGTTCTATACTAGTATAAGTATTAGAAATAATTTTCTGTAGCTGTTTCTCCTGTTCCAAGTGTGGAATCTCTTGAAGCCACTGCCGTATAGACAACTGTATTGCTTTCCCTTTAATGTTACTAAGTATTACTGAGGAGACTACGTCGAAGTTACGCATGTGTTTCATCCCCAAATCTAGGGCTGGAGCTGCCCTGTGTTCGTTTTTAATTTATTATAACACTTCCGGTAAATTGGCAAGTGTTGGGGTACCATGCGTGGTAGTGTATATTACAGCGAAGACTGTATCCCATGTGGTGCAGTCGTCCACTGACGGAACCATTCCGAATGACAAGCACATTGTGAGAATTCTATGTTTTTTCTGTGGTCCTGTATGGGGAAACACAGCTTCCAGCTGATTAGTTTTCTGGGCTATCCAGAACAGGATTTTCTTTCGTTCCGTGGACACTTTGCCCGTGATAGAATGTACTGTTTGTGGATTAATCCCAGTAACAGCCAATTGGTATCCAGCAGGTGCTAGTGGCGCTGGTTTTGTGCTCAAAGTTCGCATTACGAAATGAATAAGTCGTCTATATAATGTTACTAGCTCTGATTATGTGTATATTCTAGACATGCATAGTTCTTTAAGAAATATGTATTGTTACTATTTCATAATAATAAATTATACACATAGGCTCAGATTTATACTTTTTCATGCAAAACTGCGCTAATGCAATTTTGCATGAAAAAGTTTACCCCCGGCTAGCACCTTTCCAATTGCCAGCCTGGCGTCATATTTATGGTTTGATGGTAGCCAGCGGTAAGACCCGGCTAGCGTCATAAAAAAGGACGCAAGCCGGATGGGGGAGGCGTAGGGGGAACAGGAGGCTGTGTGTCAAAGGATGATGCTAGTCTGGTTAGAGGCATAAAAATGCATCTAACCACACTAGCATCTTTTCTTGACGTACCACCCCCATGGACATGACTCCTGTCTTAGTAAAGACAGGGGTCATGCCCACCACCCCAATGGCCATGCCCAGTGGACATATGTCTCCTGGGCATGGCCATTGGGCCCAGTGCTATGCAGGGGCGCCCAAGTTAGGCAACCATATGGCACTTAAAAAAAAAACTTAAAATACTTACCTTACTTACCTGGGATGGGGTCCCCCCCATCCTCTGGTGTCCCTCTGGTGTGGGTGGGGGTGTCCCTGGGGCTAGGGAAGAGCACCTGTGGGCCCATTCCATGGTCTCTGACCATGGAAATAGGCCCACAGGTCCCCTAACGCTTGCCCTGACCCAGGCGTTAAATAATGGCACTAAGCAAGCTTAGCACCATTATTTAAGGTCCCCTTCCCCCGTGCGTGATTTTAGCACGAGAGCTAAATATGGCGCTAAGGCCATATTGTAATTTTTTGCACGGGAACGCCTACCTTGCATCTCATTGATGCAAGGTAGTTTCCCGCAAGCAAAAAATGATGGTAACTCCAAAACTTTGGCGCTAGACGGGTCTTCTTGCTGTGCTGCCCAGCGTCAAAAGCAAAGGGCAGGAATGCAACATTTTAACAAAATATTCCAGTCCTCTCCCCCTGCACTGGCGCACAATTGGCTGCCAAGCGCCAACGCAGACACCCTTCCACCATGGTGCAAGGGTGTCTGCGTTGCATGCAGGATTGTTTTTGTGCCGGAAGAGATACGCTCTGGCAGAAAAACTATCAACAAAGGTGTTTTCCTCGTTCTATGTGCACTGCAGAAGGCAGCACACATGCAAAGAGGAAAAACAAGGAGAAATAAAGTTATTTCTCCTCCTGTCGCCTCCCCTGGGGAGGCGTAGGATTTTGACACATTCCCAGGTTAACAAATCCTTGTAAATCTGGGGATGCGTCAAAACCCATGGGTGTTGCGTGGGAACACCCACCTCAACGCCCATGGAACGCCTCTTTGATGTAGACTTAGGCAACCCTGCGACTTGCGCTGCGTTGCCTTACTCCATATCTACAAGGCCATGTAAAGCCATGCAAGTGGCTTTGCGTGACCTTGTAGATATGGGCCTGCACAATGAGCCACCGGTGCATTACAAAACGTGATGCACCAGCGGCACAGGGGGCTTGTAAATAAGTCCCCCGTGTATACCCTGTTTGACTGTCAGTGTTGTACTCCCAGTGTGTACCCTGTTTCACTCTCAGTACTATACTCCCAGTGTATACCTTGTTTGACTGTCAGTGTTGTACTCCCAGTGTGTACCTTGTTTTATTGTCAGTGTATTCCCAGTGTATACCCTGTTCGGCTGCACTGGTGTACTCCCAGTGTATACCTGGTTTGACTGCTGGTATATTCCAGGTGTAACCCTGTTTTGCTGTCAATGTTGTACTCCCAGTGTCCATTGTTTGACTGTCTGTATTGTATTTTCAGTGTGTACCTTCTTTTGCTCTCTGTGCTGTACTCCCAGTGTATACCTTGTTTTATTTTCAGTGTATATCCTAAGTGTTGTATTCAAAGAATATGCCCAGTTTGACAGCCAGTGTTGTACTCCTAGTGTATACCCAGTTTGACAGCCAGTGTTGTACTCCCAGTGTATACCTTGTTTGACAGCCAGTGTTGTACTCCCAGTGTATACCTTGTTTGACTGCCAGTGTTGTACTCCTAGTGTATACCCTGTTTGACTGCCAGTGTTGTACTCCCAGTGTATACCTTGTTTGACTGCCAGTGTTGTACTCCTAGTGTATACCCTGTTTGACAGCCAGTGTTGTACTCCTAGTGTATACCCTGTTTGACAGCCAGTGTTGTACTCCCAGTGTATACCAGTGTTGTACTCCCAGTGTATACCTCGTTTGACTGCCAGTGTTGTACTCCCAGTGTATACCTTGTTTGACTGCCAGTGTTGTACTCGTAGTGTATACCCTGTTTGACTGCCAGTGTTGTACTCCTAGTGAATACCCTGTTTGACAGCCAGTGTTGTACTCCCAGTGTATACCTTGTTTGACTGCCAGTGTTGTACTCCTAGTGAATACCCTGTTTGACAGCCAGTGTTGTACTCCCAGTGTATACCAGTGTTGTACTCCCAGTGTATACCTTGTTTGACTGCCAGTGTTGTACTCCCAGTGTATACCTTGTTTGACTGCCAGTGTTGTACTCCTAGTGAATACCCTGTTTGACAGCCAGTGTTGTACTCCCAGTGTATACCTTGTTTGACAGTCTGTGTTGTATTCTCAATGTATACCTTGTTTGACTGCCAGTGTTGTACTCCCAGTGAATACCTTGTTTGACAGCCAGTGTTGTACTCCCAGTGTATACCTTGTTTGACAGCCAGTGTTGTACTCCCAGTGTATACCTTGTTTGACTGCCAGTGTTGTACTCCCAGTGTATACCTTGTTTGACTGCCAGTGTTGTACTCCCAGTGTATACCTTGTTTGACTGCCAGTGTTGTACTCCTAGTGAATACCTTGTTTGACAGCCAGTGTTGTACTCCCAGTGTATACCTTGTTTGACAGACAGTGTTGTACTCCCAGTGTATACCTTGTTTGACTGCCAGTGTTGTACTCCCAGTGTATACCTTGTTTGACTGCCAGTGTTGTACTCCCAGTGTATACCTTGTTTGACTGCCAGTGTTGTACTCCTAGTGTATACCCTGTTTGACAGCCAGTGTTGTACTCCCAGTGTATACCTTGTTTGACTGCCAGTGTTGTACTCCCAGTGTATACCAGTGTTGTACTCCCAGTGTATACCTTGTTTGACAGACAGTGTTGTACTCCTAGTGTATACCCTGTTTGACTGCCAGTGTTGTACTCCCAGTGTATACCTTGTTTGACTGCCAGTGTTGTACTCCCAGTGTATACCTTGTTTGACTGCCAGTGTTGTACTCCTAGTGTATACCCTGTTTGACAGCCAGTGTTGTACTCCCAGTGTATACCTTGTTTGACTGCCAGTGTTGTACTCCCAGTGTATACCAGTGTTGTACTCCCAGTGTATACCTTGTTTGACAGCCAGTGTTGTACTCCCAGTGTATACCTTGTTTGACAGTCTGTGTTGTATTCTCAATGTATACCTTGTTTGACTGTCAGTGTTGTAGTCCCAGTGTACGCCCTGTTTGGCTGTCAGTGATGTACACCCACTGTCTGTGTTGTATTCTCAATGTATGCCTTGTTTGACTTGCAGTAACGCATTGCCAGTGTATTTCCTGTCTGTCTGTAATATGCCCTCCGCTGTTGGTATTAGATTTCCACTGTAAGTTGAGACACGCGCTAGAAGTGAAGGTTAAGGCTATTCATACACAAGAGAATGCCAACTTAAATGCGACAAATGCGACCCTTCTTGCTCAAACCCTACGAGGGAGGCAAAGTGGCTGCCAATCGAAGTGATGTCATGTTTTATACTTCTTTTTAGTAAGCTTTCAAAGAAGGAAAAAGCAAGTGACAGAGCAGACCTGCAAATATTTTCATCACAACTAAATATTGTGTTTTCCACTTAGTAGCACCTCACTAGCTCCACTAGTCACCCCATCAATTTTCCAGTAGGGGTTCTCATTCTTTTGTGCTGGCACAAGATAGTACTTGGAAGTCACATCAAACTTACACCATAACACCCATGTCTTTGTGAACTTCTACAGGCATCCTCGACTTTGATATATTGTCTTTTCTGGTGTCGGGCACCAGTCCGCATTGCGGAACCTATATATAAAGCTGGGTGACTGCACCCGCCCCATCCAGTGGATATATCACATCTGGTCACTGCCAGTCCTGTACAGCATATCCACTCATTTGTATATGGTGTGATGTCCCCATATGTTTTAGCATTATTGTGACGGTTATGTGTATCTCCGCTTCAGTTACACTCTCTCATTGGTTCACCTTTGCCTGGGGTGGTTCCATCATACATACAGGAAGCCCCCAGCTACACACCCTCTGAGGCCCTTTCAAAATGCCTTTAAAACCTGGCTTTTCAGCAACTAATCTCCCTCTGGCATATTGGCTATTACATTGACTGTTCTAGCGCTGAGAGGCCTACAAGTAGCCATGCGCTCTATAGGAACTATAGAATAGAATAGGCACAGATCAAATCTGATAAGGCCATAAGCATTCAACTGTATGTATGTGTCATATAGTCAGTGCAGAAGTTTAAGATGGACTATGAGGAATTCCAAGTTCTCTTTCCCATCTGTCCCTTATTGGTCCCAGGCAATCATGAACTTTGTCTATCAGTGGCTTATAAATTAGCAAGGTCACCTTGGATGGTATGGGGTCCAGGAGTATTCTGTTTTCAAGGAGGGAGCATTCCTGTACACCCACCAACCGCTCCTTATATTTATACCGTACAGGTCTAAGTTGATAATTTTTAAACATCTGGATCTTCATCAACCCCATTTCCACCTCCAAAGTCCTCATATGCCTTCATATCTGAGTTGACCCATACATTGCTCACCTCGTGTTGAAAATGGCCCTTTTTTGCAGGGTTATCCCCAAACATTTTGCTTCTGACCTCCTGTTTTTGACTGTGTGCTGCATTTCGTTTTTGCTGGCTCTGGGTCTCTGGGCACTTTACCACTGCTGACCAGTGCTAAAGTGCAAGTGTTCCCTGTCTAAATTGTATTGGTGATTGGGTTATCCATGATTGGCATATTTGATTTACTAGTAAGTCCCTAGTAAGGTGCACTAGAGGTACCCAGGGCCTGTAAATCAAATGGTACAAGTGGGCCTGCACTACTGATTGTGCCACCCACATGAGTAGCCCTGTAAACATGTCTCAGGCGTGCAACTGTGTGTGCAGTTTTAAATTGCCATTTTGACCAGGTAAGTGCACCCACTTGCCAGGCCCAAACCTTCCCTTTTACTACATGTAGGTCACCCCTAAAGTATGGCCAAGGCATCCCCATGCGCAGGGTGCAGTGTATTTAAAAGGTAGGACATGTATTGGTGTGTTTTACATGTCCTGATAGTGAAATACTGCTAATTTTGTTTTTCACTATTGCAAGGTCTATATCTCAATTAGGGTAACAGTGGGATTGCCTTGAAATATGTAATTTCCCATTTAGAGCAGAAAGAAATATGGAGTTTAAGGTCTCTGAACTCACAATTTAAAAATACATCTTTTGGTGAAGTTGGTTTTTGAATTGTAGATTTGAATATGCCACTTTTAGAAAGTGGGCATTTTCTTGCTTAACCATTCTGTGCCTCTGCCTGTCTGTGGAATACATGTTGAGGGCAAGATAACAGTTGGGCTCATTGTGCATTCACTCTAGGAAGTTACACAAAGGGAGCTGAAGAGTGTCATGCATATCCTGACGGGCCATCACCAAGCTGATGGGTCTTCCTGAGCCAGAGTAGCGGGAGGAGTTCACACTTGCACCAGAATAGGGCTGAGCCTGTACTTACACAAAGCAGTCTCCAAACCCTGGAGTGTGTCTACGGCCAGGGCATGGGAGGCAGGGTCTTGTGCACTACAAAGACTTCTCTTTGAAGTTTGCCTACTTCAAAGAAAGAACTGGGTATAAGTACTAGACCACTGACACCCAAGAGTTAGAACACTTCTGGACTGAGGACATTCTGCCAGGAAGAAGAGCTGAATGCTGTAGGAGGGACTGCCACGCTACCTGTTGCTTCAATGTGCTGGCCTGCTACTTGCTGTTTCTGTCCAAGGAGTGGAAGCCTGGACTTTGCTTTCTACATCCTCCTTTCCCAGGTTCTCCAAGGGCTTGAACTGAGCTTGACTCCTGTTAAGACATCTCAGTGCCATCGAAGACATCACCTGCCAGCGCACGGGCTCTCTTGCTGAGAGTTCTGACTTGCTAAGTGGTGCCAAATCCAGTTCCTGGGCCCCTGCAAGTGAGCTCTGATGCAACAAAGAAGAAACTAAGCACATCGACTCCAGAGTGACTTCAGAACCTGCACCGCTCTCTGACTCCGTGTCTCTGCCCGCACCAGAGCTGTGGTCCCTGCTGACTGAAACAAAAGCAACCTGCAACACAGGTCCGACGCCGTTGCAATGCCTCCGAAGTCCCACCGCAGCGTGAGTCCCATGTGCTGTGTTCCCGACTTCGGGACACCTGACTCTGCCACAGTACCTGTGGCCCCATGGTGTGATTGCGACACCGCAAAGTCAACACCTCACATCTTGACCTGCTGGATTCATAGATTCTGCTGGGTCATAATGAACTGATACCTCTTCACAGACGCCGCATCACCTCTTCTGCAACTGTAAGGAACTGACGCCTCACCTCCCCATCCTAGCAGTAAGGAACCAATGCCTCACCTCCCCGGTAGTAGTAAGGGACCGACGCCTCACCTCCTCAGCCTAGCAGTAAGTAACCAATGCCTCACCTCCCCGGTAGTAGTAAGGGACCGACGCCTCACCTCCTCAGCCTAGTAGTAAGGAACCAATGCCTCACCTCCCCGGTAGTAGTAAGGGACCGACGCCTCACCTCCTCAGCCTAGCAGTAAGTAACCAATGCCTCACCTCCCCGGTAGTAGTAAGGGACCGACGCCTCACCTCCTCAGCCTAGTAGTAAGGAACCAATGCCTCACCTCCCCGGTAGTAGTAAGGGACCGACGCCTCACCTCCTCAGCCTAGTGGTAAGGAACCGATGCCTCACCTCGCCGGTAGTAGTAAGGGACCGACGCCTCACCTGCTCAGCCTAGTAGTAAGGAACCGATGCCTCACCTCCTCGGTAGTAGTAAGGGACCGACGCCGCACCTCCTCAGCCTAGTGGTAAGGAACCGATGCCTCACCTCGCCGGTAGTAGTAAGGGACCGACGCCTCACCTCCCCTGCCTAGCAGTAAGTAACCGATGCCTCACCTCCTCGGTAGTAGTAAGTGACCGACGCCTCACCTCCTCAGCCTAGCAGTAAGTAACCAATGCCTCACCTCCCCGGTAGTAGTAAGGGACCGACGCCTCACCTCCTCAGCCTAGCAGTAAGGAACCGATGCCTCACCTCCCCGGTAGTAGTAAGGGACCGACGCCTCACCTCCTCAGCCTAGCGGTAAGGAACCGATGCCTCACCTCCCCGGTAGTAGTAAGGGACCGACGCCGCACCTCCTCAGCCTAGCGGTAAGGAACCGATGCCTCACCTCCCCGGTAGTAGTAAGGGACCGACGCCTCACCTCCTCAGCCTAGTAGTAAGGAACCGATGCCTCACCTCCCCGGTAGTAGTAAGGGACCGACGCCTCACCTCCTCAGCCTAGTAGTAAGGAACCGATGCCTCACCTCCTCGGTAGTAGTAAGGGACCGACGCCTCACCTCCTCAGCCTAGTGGTAAGGAACCGATGCCTCACCTCGCCGGTAGTAGTAAGGGACCGACGCCTCACCTCCCCTGCCTAGCAGTAAGTAACCGATGCCTCACCTCGCCGGTAGTAGTAAGTGACCGACGCCTCACCTCCTCAGCCTAGCAGTAAGTAACCAATGCCTCAACTCCTCGGTAGTAGTAAGGGACCGACGCCTCACCTCCCCAGCCTAGCAGTAAGTAACCGATGCCTCACCTCCCCGGTAGTAGTAAGGGACCGACGCTGCACTGGCTCCAGTGACGCCTCACCTCCCCAACTCCATACAACTTCTTTATTTGCTCTTCATTTTCCAAGGTACTGTACCTGGGGTCTGTGTGACTCCGTCATCGGCGCACACTCCCTCGTGAGTGATGTAGGACTGTTGGGAATTACTCTGTCAAGACACCGTGATAGCCCCATTAGAGCTATTGAGTTTCTAAGCGCTTTAGTAAGATTTAATCTTTGCAAATGTGTATCTTTACTTGTGTATGTTGGATTCTTGTTGTTCTGGTCTTGTTTTACTCAGATAAATACTGGCTATTTTTCTAAACTGGTTTGGGGTCCTTTTACAGTGTTTTCACTGTGTTACTGTGTGCATGTACAAACACTTTACACATTGCTCCTGAGATAAATCAGACTGCTCATGCCACGCTACCAAGGGAGTGAGCAAGGGTTATCTTAGCTGTGTGACTCCCTCACCCTGACTAGAGTGGGGGTCCCTACTTGGACAGGGTGAAACCACTGCCAGCTAGAGACCCCCTTTCTAACACCTTACAGATCCTGATTCTGTCCCAATAAAGAGATGAAATGTTATCGGCACTGCTACAGATATCACAGCTAAGACTTTATCAGGATCAGGTCACATGCCATCCTTACATACTAGAGGGAGTGCCTTCTAAATTTGCGGTGCGCTTTATTTGTCAGATTTGTCTCATGGAAAGCTCAAGAGACTTCGACTAGTGTGTCATTATGGTCCACCACCGGCTCGCCAAATAGCAGGATCTCATCACTATTATTTAGAGAATTTAGGATACTTTCATCAATGGGACACATTTCTTCCTGAAAAAACTCTGGAACAGAGGAGACATCAAAATTGAGGGGCTCGTACCATAAAAAGGCCAAGATGAGTCGCGAAGGTGGTGATCCACTGAGAGGACTCCTCTGAGGGATAGCCTCTACTCAGATCCTTTACGTCGTTCAGATGACGAGTCATCTCTTTAAAGCGTGGGGAGGTGTCTTTCCCTTTGAATAACAAGATACAGCTGGCATATTTCAACACAGATAAGTTATTTTTTTTACATTTTGGCATTTGGACATGAGAACTGTAAGTGAAACTCACAGCACAAGCCCTGCCACTAGCTCAGCAATGTCTTGCTTGAATAAGTTGTTCATTTTTTCTTCATCCTACTTATGAATATTTAGAGGCATGCCTCCAAAGTGTTCTGACTCATCGATTTCCAGTAAAATGTGTCTATTCTTGAGTTTGCCAGTGCCTTGAAGTAGTCTAGAAAGCATCTTTTCCACCTCTACACCACCAGAGTCAACTCCTCTTGCTACCAATTGACAGACAACTTAGGGGAAGGCCACAATTTTACTGAAGATCTCAAACTTAGGAGCCATCAAGCCTTGGTCACAGCTTTAACCACGTAAACATCAATGCAGCTGACTTGGTGTCATGAGTGAACTCAGGTCTAACACAGCCCAGGAACTTCAGAGGTTTCTTTCAACCACAATCCCATATGCACACATTCGCTGGACGCAGACTTTGGCCATCACGTAGACGATTCAGTCATAACACCCATTAGTGGTGGTGTCTGCATCTACCAGAAACTTTTGACTTTAGTATTAAGTGTGAGCTCTGCGAGGTGATAGTCACCCTTGAGGGACACTTCCACGAATGAAGAATACATTGGCCTTTCTTCACTGTGCTCTTGAACTGATGAGCGTGACATGAACAATGACCTATTTGTCACAGCAACCTCCAGGACTCAGTGCCTTCATCTAGGGCAGAGGTTCCTGACCTGTGGACCGGGGACCCCTGGTGGTCTACCAAGCCTCCTCAGGGGGTCGACAACTGTTTAGAAAATTAAATACTATTAACAGATTAATAAAGTGTATATAAATAAAGTGGCTAAATGTACAATTGAGAATTAAAAAAACATAAAGAAATTGCTAAGGAATTTGAAAGTGGAGGCTAAAAATGAAATTAGTATCCCCAGATTGGTTCGTGGGGGCAGTGCGGGTGCATTATAGAGCATATATTATGGACAATGTGTGGCTTCACTTGAATTTAGAAAAGCACCAACCTCCCTATTTTTTTTTTTTTTTCTGTAAACTAAATAAGATGTGTTATCATTTGTTTATGTGTTTGATGGAATGTTTGTTTCTGCATTCTTTGTGTAGTGTTTTGTGGTTCAAATCATCGACAATGTTTAGGCCGGGGTCCCTGGATTCCAACAATTACTCAGTGAGAGTCCCCTGTTTGGATTAATGATAAAGTGGGGGGCCGCAGAAGTCAAAAGGCTGGGAACCACTGATCTGGGGGGGTGTCTGGCTTTACCTGAGGGGCGTTTGGAAGGCGTGGGTGGTGTGGGGGCAGGCAAGAGGGATCCCCGCCTCCACAACTCTTAGCATCTTTGAGGATGTCTGCTCTTACCACATGTCAGCTCTGGCTTGCATCTGGTGGGCAGGAGCTAGAGAGCGGACGGCGGTCTTCATAAGGGCAGCACATGAGCCTGCAGGTCTGGCCACCAAGCATCATCTCTTTGATGCAACTTACAGATTCATCTCTTCCAGCGTCTCTTTGTTCACGACCCCCCTGGAGTGTGTAGGCGCTCGGGCTACGGATGTGGTCCATCTTGGTGGAAAGACCTGATGATGTGAGACTCAGCACCTCTTCAAAGGTAGAATGATCAAACTCGGGTTTCTGCATCCTGGAAGGAAAGATGCTCTTTCTGAGGGAAAGTAAAACATGTGGGTTTCTGGCATTTTCACATACGTCAGCCTCATCGTTCTCGAATCGGAAAATGACGCCGCTCGTGGCTCGTCCTATGCAGTGCATCGGAGGCTCATCACTTTCATTCTTAACTCCATGTAACCCCACATATATAGGGTCCTGTATCCGCGCGCCATCTGGGGCCCAGATGCCGGAATCCGCCGGGCTGAAGCGCATGGTTCACCCAGGATCAAGGGCTCAGCAGCTACAGCGAGAGCCATAAGGTTCGCGTCGGCAGACGCAGAGGCACCGCCTCAGGCTGTAATTGATGTTCATCCTCCGAGGACGATAAGTCACTGGCTTGAGGCCGGGCACTGAGTGAGGTGATGAAGGGCCTGCACACGTGACGGCCGGGGACTCCTCGCTGTCAGAGCAGGGATGTAAGTATGAGACATGCCCTGGAAGAGAAGGGTGCATGTTCTTGATACACAGCAGCATGGCCCACTGGCCTGTGGCTGGTGTTACCTGTCTAAACACTTCAGGGCAGGGCAGGGAGCAGGGACTTTTAAGGCCTGGGCAAAGTGGGCTCTGGCTCAGGGCCCCAGCCTTTCAGGGACCCCTCAGAGCCACCTCTGTTCTGCAGAGAGTCCTGCCCTGATGACCTTTAATAATTCTTTAATAGATGGTTTTAATTTATTTTTAATGTGGGTGATGTGTGAAAGTCTATTACAGACATTTTCCAGAGAAATGTGTTTGTTTCATGCAACAGCCATAAAAAAGTTTCCTTTAGATCACAACAGGACCTCACATATGAGAAATGAGATGTGTCACAGAGATTAATTGCAGTAACATTACTGAGCTGTTGATGTGTTAGAATATGAAAAACACACCCCACTATCCCTGAATATTAGATATAAACACATTTAGAAAATGGACCAGTGTCTGTGCACTGTCAGTGACCTGGCCAAAGAGGGCCTGAAAGAGCTGAAATTGGATCATAAATTCCAAACACTTCTGAACAGGGGCCCCCAAAATACATTTGGCCCTGGGCCCCAAAATCCTTAAAATGTCCCTGGCAGAGAGAAAGCAGGATGTGGGCCCAGGGTGGCTGGGCCTGGATGTAGGAGGCTGGCCTGGCTTGTAGTGGGTACCAAGGGGTACTTACACTCTGTGCCAGGTCCAGTTATCCCTTATTAGTGTAGAAGAGGTGTTTCTAGCAGCTTAGGCTGATAGAAGGTAGCTATAGCAGAGCAGCTTAGGCTGAACTAGGAGACATGCAAAGCTCTCACTATACCACTGGTGTCATATGCACAATATCATAAGAAAACACAATACACAGATATACTAAAAATAAAGGTACTTTATTTTTATGACAATATGCCAAAGTATCTCAGTGAGTACCCTCAGTATGAGGATTAGATATATACACAAGATAAATGTACACAAACCAAAATTATGCAGTTAATAGCAGGAAAAGTAATGCAAGCAGTGTAAAGTTACAGTAGATTGCAATAGGAGCACATAGGTATAGGGGCAACACAAACCATATACTCCAAAAGTGGAATGCGAACCACAAATGGACCCCAAACCTATGTGAGCTTGTAGAGGGTAGCTGGGGCTGTAAGAAAACAGTGAGGGTTGGAAAAATAGCCCACCCCAAGACCCTGAAAAGTAGGTGTAAAGTGCAACTATAACCTCCAGAGAGCACAGAAGTCGTGATAGGGGGATTCTGCAGGAAGAACAAACACCAGCAATGCAACAACAGTGGATTTCCGGACCTGAGTACCTGTAAGACAAGGGGACCAAGTCCAAGAGTCGCGACAGTGTCGAGAGTGGGCAGGAGCCCAAGAAATGCCAGCTGAGGGTGCAAGGAAGCTGCCACCTGTTGGAAGAAGCTTGGAGTTCTGCAAGAACGAAGAGGACTGGGAACTTCCCCTTTGGAAGTTGGATGTCCCACGTCGTGAAGAAGCTTGCAGAGGTGTTCCCACGCAGAAAGACCACAAACAAGCCTTGCTAGCTGCAAGGGTTGCAGTTAGGGTTTTTGGATGCTGCTGTGGCCCAGGAGGGACTAGGATGTCGCCACTTGGATGAGGAGACAGAGGGGACGCCCAGCAACGTAGGGAGCCCTCACAGAAGCAGGCAGCACCCACAGAAGTACCTGAACAGGCACTTAGAAGAAAAGTGAACTGGAGTCCACCCGAAGTTACAAAAGGGAGTCCCACAACGACGGAGGACAACTCAGAAGGTTGTGTACTGCAGGTTAGAGTGTCGGGGACCCAGGCTTGGCGGTGCATGAAGGAAATCCTGGAAGAGTGCACAGGAGCCGGAGCAGCTGCAAATCATGCGGTACCCAGCAATGCAGTCTAGCGTGGGGAGGCAAGGAATTACCTCCACCAAACTTGCACTGAAGAGTCACTGGACTGTGGGAGTCACTTGGACAGAGTTGCTGAGTTCCAGGGACCACGCTTGTCGTGCTGAGAGGGGACCCAGAGGACCGGTGATGCAGTCTTTTGTTGCCTGCGGTTGCAGGGGGAAGATTCCGTCGACCCACGGGAGATTTCTTCAGAGCTCCGGGTGCAGAAAGGAGGCAGGCTACCCTCAGAGCATGCACCACCTGGAAACAGTCGAGAAAGCCGGCAGGATGAAACGATACAAGGTTGCTAGTAGTCGTCTTGCTACTTTGTTGCGGTTTTGCAGGCGTCCTGAGCAGTCAGTGGTCGATCCTTTGGCAGAAGGTGAAGAGGGAGATGCAGAGGAACTCTGGTGAGCTCTTGCATTCGTTATCTGGTGAGATCCCCAAAGCAGAGACCCTAAATAGCCAGAAAAGGAGGTTTGGCTACCTGGGAAGGAGGATTGGCTACCAAGAGAGGTAAGAGCTTATCAGAAGGAGCCTCTGACGTCACCTGCTGGCACTGGCCACTCAGAGCAGTCCAGTGTGCCACAAACACCTCTGTTTCCAAGATGGCAGAAGTCTGGGACACACTGGAGGAGCTCTGGGCACCTCCCCTGGGAGGTGCAGGTCAGGGGAGTGGTCACTCCCCTTTCCTTTGTCCAGTTTCGCGCCAGAGCAGGGCTGGGGGATCCCTGAACCGGTGTAGACTGGCTTATGCAGAGATGGGCACCATCTGTGCCCATCAAAGCATTTCCAGAGGCTGGGGGAGGCTACTCCTCCCCAGCCTTCACACCTATTTCCAAAGGGAGAGGGTGTTACTCAGAGGAAGTCCTTTGCTCTGCCTTCCTGGGCCAGGGCTGCCTGGACCCCAGGAGGGCAATAACCTGTCTGAGGGGTTGGCAGCAGCAGTAGCTGCAGTGGATGCCCCGGAAAGGCAGTTTGGCAGTACCCGGGTTCTGTGCTAGAGATCCGGGGGATCATGGTATTGTCCCCCCAATGCCAGAATGGCATCTGGCATTGGGGTGACAATTCCATGATCTTAGACATGTTATATGGCCATGTTCGGAGTTACCATTGTGACGCTGTACATAGGTAGTGACTTATGTAAAGTGCACGCGTGTAATGGTGTCCCCGCACTCACAAAGTCCGGGGAATTTGCCCTGAAGGATGTGGGGGCACCTTGGCTAGTGCCAGGGTGCCCACACACTAAGTAACTTAGCACCCAACCTTTACCAGGTAAAGGTTAGACATATAGGTGACTTATAAGTTACTTAAGTGCAGTGTAAAATGGCTGTGAAATAACGTGGACGTTATTTCACTCAGGCTGCAGTGGCAGGCCTGTGTAAGAATTGTCAGAGCTCCCTATGGGTGGCAAAAGAAATGCTGCAGCCCATAGGGATCTCCTGGAACCCCAATACCCTGGGTACCTCAGTACCATATACTAGGGAATTATAAGGGTGTTCCAGTATGCCAATGTAAATTGGTGAAATTGGTCACTAGCCTGTTAGTGACAATTTGTAAAGAGAGAGCATAACCACTGAGGTTCTGGTTAGCAGAGCCTCAGTGAGACAGTTAGGCATCACACAGGGAACACATACAGGGCACATACTTATGAGCACTGGGGCCCTGCCTGGCAGGGTCCAGTGATACATAGGCCCTCATTCCAACATTGACGGGCGGCGGAGGCCGCCCGTCAATGTTGCGCGTCAGGAATACCGCTCCGCGGTCCAGAGACCGCGGAGGGTATTCCAAGTTTTCCCCTGGGCTGGCGGGCGGCCGCCGAAAGGCCGCCCGCCAGCCCAGGGGAAAACGACCTTCCCACCATGAAGCCGGCTCGTAATCGAGCCGGCGGAGTGGGAAGGTGCGACGGGTGCTGTTGCACCCGTCGCGTATTTCACTGTCTGCAAGGCAGACAGTGAAATACATTTTGGGGCCCTCTTACGGGGGCCCCTGCAGTGCCCATGCCACTGGCATGGGCACTGCAGGGGCCCCCAGGGGCCCCGCGAATCCCCCTCCCGCCATCCGGTTCCTGGCGGGAGAACCGCCAGGAACTGGATGGCGGGAGGGGGAGTCGGAATCCCCAAGCCGGCGCAGCTTGGAGGATTCCTTGGGGGCAGCGGGAAACCGGCGGGAGACCGCCGGTTTCCCTTCTCTGACCGCGGCTAAGCCGCCGCGGTCAGAATGCCCCGCGGGGCACCGCCGGCCTGTCGGCAGTGCCACCGCGTCCCGCGGCCCTGGCGGAAGTAATCCGCCAGGGTCGTAATGACCACCATAGACTAAAACAACATATATACAGTGAAATGTGGGGGTAACGTGCCAGGGAAGATGGTACTTTCCTACACTGGATTCCTAGGAGCCAGTGTTGCAGGCGTCCACTCTGTACTCAAGTCTCCCTTTCCTCCCTGGTCCATGACACACGCAGGAGAAGTGCATCGCTTTCGCAGTGGCCACAAACACAGAGACACTGACGTGTTGGGCACCGTGCCTCTTCCAGCCACGGTGCATAAGGAGCCGAAGGTCGCCATGGGTTACACACTGCACGTGCTAGGCCTGCTCGTAGGTGTGCACAAAAACCTCAACGGAGAAAAACCTGAGCTTGTCTGATTTGGTAGAGATGACTCTCTGGACCATCGCCTGGTGGCCCAGCAACCTTGGCCATCCCTCTGGCCCTCACAAGCTGCTTTACACCTGAGCATCATTGTTGATGATCAGGTGTCTATGCCCTGTTGATTATTTCCTATGGGTTTTAGATTTCAGCGGACAGGATATCCATTGCCGTTGGGATGGAGTAACTCATCCACGAGTGGCCCAGAGTCTATTAACAACCATACGACAACCAGTCAACTGAAGCAGACAGGGGCATATTTATGAGCATTTTGCATCATGTTTGCACCACGCAACCTGGTACATGCGTGGTCAAACCACCAAGTCAGACTTTTGAAGCGGAGCAGAGCCACCTTGTGGGCTTTGTATGGCTTAAAAAATATAGAGTGAGGCAAGGCAGCGCAAATCAGTTCATAGCCTTACTCTGCGCTAGGGAGGCGTTTCAGGGCGTTGCATGGGTGATCCCATGCAACTCCCATGGTTTTTGATGCATTCCCAGACTTACCAACCCTGGTAAGTCTGGGAAAGCGCCATAATTCTATGCCTCCTTGTCTTTTATCTCTTTCCATGTGTGCTGCGGTCTGCAACACACGTAGAGGAAAAAGCCTCTCCATTTTGTTTTTGTGCAAGAAGGTGCCCTTTCCTGCATTAAAACAATCTTGCCTGCAACAAGGAACCCTTGCACGATGCTGCAAGGGCGCCTGCATTGGCGCTAGACTGCCGAAAGGGGAAAAGCACAGAAATGGATAAATATGGCGCATTCTCGCACTTTCCCTGTTGCGCAGGGCAGTGCAGCAAGGGGACGCAGGGCAACAAGGGGGATGCAGGGCAGAGCAGCAAGGGGACGCAGGGCAGAGTAGCAAGGGGACGCAAGGCAGCACAGCAAGGGGACGCAGGGCAGAGCAGCATGGGGGACGCAGGGCAGAGCAGCAAGGGGAAGGAGGGCAGTGCAGCAAGGGGACATAGGGCAGAGCAGCAAGGGGACGCAGGACAGAGCAACAAGGGGACGCAGGGCAGAGCAGCAAGGGGATGCAGGGCAGCGCAGCAAGGAGACGCAGGGCAGAGCAGCGAGGGGACGCAGGACAGCGCAGCGAGGGGATGCAGGGCAGAGCTGCAAGGGGACGCAGGGCAGCAAGGGGGATTCAGGGCAGAGCAGCAAGGGGACGCAGGGCAGAGCTGCAAGGGGACGCAGAGCAGCGCAGCAAGGGGAAGCAGGGCAGAGTAGCAAGGAGACGCAGAGCAGCAAGGGGGATTCAGGGCAGAGCAGCAAGGGGACGCAGGGCAGAGCAGCAAGGGGACGCAGGGCAGAGCAGCAAGGGGACGCAGGGCAGAGCAGCAAGGGACGCAGGGCAGCGCAGCAAGGAGAATGCAGGGCAGAGCAGCAAGGGGACGCCGGGCAGCGCAGCAAGGGGATGCAGCGCAGAGCTGCAAGGGAACGCAGGGCAGAGCAGCAAGGAGACGCAGGGCAGAGCAGCAAGAGGAAGCAAAGCAACGCAGCCAGGGGATGCAAGGCAGAGCAGCATTGGGGACGCAGGGCAGAGCAGCAAGGAGACGCAGGGCAGAGCAGCAAGGAGACGCAGGGCAGCGCAGCAAGGGGATGCAGGGCAGAGCAGCAAGGACACGCAGGGCAGCGCAGCAAGAGGAAGCAAAGCAGCGCAGCCAGGGGACGCAGGGCAGAGCAGCATGGGGGACGCAGGGCAGAGCAGCAAGGGGAAGCAGGGCAGCGCAGCAAGGGGACGCAGGGCAATGAGACAAGGGGACGCAGGGAAGAGCAGCAAGGGGACGCAGGGCAGAGCAGCAAGGGGATGCAGGGCAGAGCAGCAAGCGGATGCAGGGCAGAGCAGCAAGCGGAAGCAGGGCAGAGCAGCAAGGAGACGCAGAGCAACAAGGGGTACGCAGGGCAGAGCAGCATGGGGGACGCAGGGCAGAGCAGCAAGGGGAAGCAGGGCAGCGCAGCAAGGGGACATAGGGCAGAGCAGCAAGGGGACGCAGGACAGAGCAGCAAGGGGACGCAGGGCAGAGCAGCAAGGAGACGCAGGGCAGAGCAGCGAGGGGACGCAGGACAGAGCAGCAAGAGGAAGCAGAGCAGAGCAGCAAGGGGACGCAGGGCAGCGCAGCAAGGAGACGCAGGGCAGAGCAGCAAGGGGACGCAGGGCAGAGCAGCGAGGGGACGCAGGGCAGAGCAGCCAGGAGACGCAGGGCAGAGCAGCAAGGGGATGCAGGGCAGCGCAGCAAGGAGACGCAGGGCAGCGCAGCAAGGGGATGGAGGGCAAAGAGCTGCAAGAGGACGCAAGGCAGAGCAGCAAGGGGATGCAGGGCAGCGCAGCAAGGAGACGCAGGGCAGCGCAGCAAGGGGATGCAGGGCAAAGAGCTGCAAGAGGACGCAGGGCAGAGCAGCAAGGGGACGCAGGGCAGAGCAGCAAGGAGACGCAGGGCAGAGCAGCAAGGAGATGCAGGGCAGAGCAGCAAGAGGACGCAGGGCAGCGCAGCAAGGAGACGCAGGGCAGAGCAGCAAGGGGACGCAGGGATGCAGGGACGCAGGGCAGAGCAGCAAGGGGACGCAGGGCAGAGCAGCAAGGGACGCAGGGCAGCGCAGCAAGTAGAACGCAGGGCAGAGCAGCAAGGGGACGCAGGGCAGCGCAGCAAGGGGATGCAGGGCAGAGCTGCAAGCGGATGCAGGGCAGAGCAGCAAGGGGAAGCAGGGCAGAGCAGCAAGGAGACGCAGAGCAGCGCAGCAAGGGGATTTAGGGCAGCGCAGCAAGGAGACGCAGGGCAGCGCAGCAAGAGGGACGCAGAGCAGCGCAGCAAGGGGATGCAGGGCAGCGCAGCAAGGACACGCAGGGCAGAGCTGCAAGGGGACGCAGGGCAGAGCAGCAAGGGGATTCAGGGCAGAGCTGCAAGGGGACGCAGGGCAGAGCAGCAAGGGGACCCAGGGTAGAGCAGCAAGGGGACCCAGGGTAGAGCAGCAAGGGGACGCAGGGCAGCGCAGCAAGGAGACGCAGGGCAGCGCAGCAAGGAAACGCAGGGCAGCGCAGCAAGGAAACGCAGGGCAGCGCAGCAAGGGGATGCAGGGCAGAGCAGCAAGGAGACACAGGGCAGAGCAACAAGGGGGACGCAGGGCAGAGCAGCAAGGGGACGCAGGGCAGAGCAGCAAGGGGACGCAGGGCAGAGCAGCAAGGAGATGCAGGGCAGAGCAGCAAGGAGGCGCAGGGCAGAGCAGCAAGGGGATGCAGGGCAGGGCAGCATGGAGACGCAGGGCAGAGCAGCAAGGGGACGCAGGGCAGAGCAGCAAGGAGGCGCAGGGCAGAGCAGCAAGGAGGCGCAGGGCAGAGCAGCAAGGGGATTCAGGGCAGAGCAGCAAGGAGATGCAGGGCAGAGCTGCAAGGGGACGCAGAGCAGCAAGGGGACGCGGGGCAGCGCAGCAAGGGGACGCGGGGCAGAGCAGCAAGGGGACGCAGGGTAGAGCAGCATGGGGACGCAGGGCAGAGCAGCAAGGGGACGCAGGGCAGAGCAGCAAGGGGACCCAGGGTAGAGCAGCATGGGGACGCAGGGCAGAGCAGCAAGGAGACGCAGGGCAGCGCAGCAAGGGGACGCAGGGCAGAGCAGCAAGGGGACGCAGGACAGAGCAGCAAGGAGACGCAGGGCAGCGCAGCAAGGGGATGCAGGGCCGAGCAGCAAGGGGATGCAGGGCAGAGCAGCAAGGACACGCAGGGCAGCGCAGCAAGAGGAAGCAAAGCAGCGCAGCAAGGGGACGCAGGGCAGAGCAGCATGGGGGACGCAGGGCAGAGCAGCAAGGGGACGTAGGGCAGAGCAGCAAGGGGACGCAGGCAGCGCAGCAAGGGGAAGCAGGGCAGCGCAACAAGGGGAAGCAGGGCAAAGAGGCAAGGGGACGCAGGGAAGAGCAGCAAGGGGACGCAGGGTAGAGCAGCAAGGGGATGCAGGGCAGAGCAGCAAGCGGATGCAGGGCAGAGCAGCAAGCGGAAGCAGAGCAGCGCAGCAAGGGGATGCAGGGCAGCGCAGCAAGGAGACGCAGAGCAACAAGGGGACGTGAGGCAGCACAGCAAGGGGACGCAGGGCAGAGCAGCAAGGGGACGCAGGGCAGAGCAGCAAGGGGACGCAGGGCAGAGCAGCAAGGGGACGCAAGGCAGCACAGCAAGGGGACGCAGGGCAGAGCAGCATGGGGGACGCAGGGCAGAGCAGCAAGGGGAAGCAGGGCAGCGCAGCAAGGGGACATAGGGCAGAGCAGCAAGGGGACGCAGGACAGAGCAGGAAGGGGACGCAGGACAGAGCAGCAAGGAGACGCAGGGCAGAGCAGCAAGGGGACGCAGGGCAGCGCAGCAAGGAGACGCAGGGCAGAGCAGCGAGGAGATGCAGGGCAGAGCAGCAAGGGGACGCAGGGCAGCGCAGCAAGGAGACGCGGGGCAGAGCAGCCAGGGGACGCAGGGATGAAGGGACGCAGGGCAGAGCAGCAAGGGGACGCAGGGCAGAGCAGCAAGGGACGCAGGGCAGAGCAGCATGGGGGACGCAGGGCAGAGCAGCAAGGGGAAGCAGGGCAGCGCAGCAACGGGACATAGGGCAGAGCAGCAAGGGGACGCAGGACAGAGCAGCAAGGGGACGCAGGACAGTGCAGCAAGGAGACGCAGGGCAGAGCAGCAAGGGGACGCAGGGCAGCGCAGCAAGGAGACGCAGGGCAGAGAAGCGAGGGGACGCAGGACAGCGCAGCAAGGGGATGCAGGGCAGAGCAGCAAGGGGAAGCAGGGCAGAGTAGCAAGGAGACGCAGAGCAGCGCAGCAAGGGAACGCAGGGCAGCGCAGCAAGGGGACGCAGAGCAGCGCAGCAAGGGGAAGCAGGGCAGAGTAGCAAGGAGACGCGGGGCAGAGCAGCAATGGGACGCAGGGCAGAGCAGCAAGGGACGCAGGGCAGCGCAGCAAGGAGAACGCAGGTCAGAGAAGCAAGGGGACGCAGGGCAGCGCAGCAAGGAGGCGCAGGGCAGAGCAGCAAGGAGAACGCAGGGCAGAGCAGCAAGGGGACGCAGGGCAGAGCAGCAAGGGGACGCAGGGCAGAGCAGCAAGGGGACGCAGGGCAGCGCAGCAAGGGGATGCAGGACAGAGCAGCAAGGAGACGCAGAGCAGCAAGGGGGATTCAGGGCAGAGCAGCAAGGGGACGCAGGGCAGCGCAGCAAGGGGATGCAGGGCAGAGCAGCAAGGACACGCAGGGCAGCGCAGCAAGAGGAAGCAAAGCAGCGCAGCCAGGGGACGCAGGGCAGAGCAGCATGGGGGACGCAGGGCAGAGCAGCAAGGGGACATAGGGCAGAGCAGCAAGGGGACGCAGGGCAAAGAGGCAAGGGGACGCAGGGAAGAGCAGCAAGGGGACGCAGGGCAGAGCAGCAAGCGGATGCAGGGCAGAGCAGCAAGCGGAAGCAGGGCAGCGCAGCAAGGAGAAGCAGGGCAGAGCAGCAAGGAGACGCAGAGCAACAAGGGGGACGCAGAGCAGAGCAGCAAGGGGACGCAGGACAGAGCAGCAAGGGGACGCAGGGCAGAGCAGCAAGGGGACGCAGGGCAGCGCAGCAAGGAGAAGCAGGGCAGAGCAGCGAGGGGACGCAGGGCAGAGCAGCGAGGGGACGCAGGGCAGAGCAGCAAGCAGACGCAGGGCAGAGCAGCAAGGGGATGCAGGGCAGCGCAGCAACGAGACGCAGGGCAGAGCAGCAAGGGGATGCAGGGCAAAGAGCTGCAAGAGGACGCAAGGCAGAGCAGCAAGGGGATGCAGGGCAGCGCAGCAAGGAGACGCAGGGCAGCGCAGCAAGGGGATGCAGGGCAAAGAACTGCAAGAGGACGCAGGGCAGAGCAGCAAGGGGACGCAGGGCAGAGCAGCAAGGAGACGCAGGGCAGAGCAGCAAGGAGATGCAGGGCACAGCAGCAAGAGGACGCAGGGCAGCGCAGCAAGGAGACGCAGGGCAGAGCAGCAAGGGGACGCAGGGATGAAGGGACGCAGGGCAGAGCAGCAAGGGGACGCAGGGCAGAGCAGCAAGGGACGCAGGGCAGCGCAGCAAAGAGAACGCAGGGCAGAGCAGCAAGGGGACGCAGGGCAGCGCAGCAAGGGGATGCAGGGCAGAGCTGCAAGGGGACGCAGGGCAGAGCAGCAAGGGGAAGCAGGGCAGAGCAGCAAGGAGACGCAGAGCAGTGCAGCAAGGGGATGCAGGGCAGAGCTGCAAGGGGACGCAGGGAAGAGCAGCAAGGGGATTCAGGGCAGAGCTGCAAGGGGACGCAGGGCAGAGCAGCAAGGGGACCCAGGGCAGAGCAGCAAGGGGACGCAGGGCAGCGCAACAAGGGGACGCAGGGCACAGCAGCAAGGGGACGCGGGGCAGCGCAGCAAGGGGACGCAGGGCACAGCAGCAAGGGGACGCAGGGCAGCGCAGCAAGGAGACGCAGGGCAGAGCAGCAAGGGGACGCAGGGCAGCGCAGCAAGGAGACGCAGGGCAGCGCAGCAAGGAAACGCAGGGCAGCGCAGCAAGGAAAAGCAGGGCAGCGCAGCAAGGGGATGCAGAGCAGCAAGGAGACACAGGGCAGAGCCACAAGGGGGACGCAGGGCAGAGCAGCAAGGGGACGCAGGGCAGAGCAGCAAGGGGACGCAGGGCAGAGCAGCAAGGAGAGGCAGGGCAGAGCAGCAAGGAGGCGCAGGGCAGGGCAGCAAGGGGACGCAGGGCAGAGCAGCAAGGGGACGCAGGGCAGAGCAGCAAGGGGACGCAGGGCAGAGCTGCAAGGACACGCAGGGCAGCACAGCAAGAGGAAGCAAAGCAGCGCAGCCAGGGGACGCAGGGCAGAGCAGCATGTGGGACGCAGGGCAGAGCAGCAAGGGGACGCAGGGCAGAGCAGCAAGGGGACGCAGGGCAGAGCAGCAAGGGGACGTGGGGCAGCGCAGCAAGGGGACGCAGAACAGAGCAGCAAGGAGACGCAGGGCAGAGCAGCAAGGGGACGCAGGGCAGAGCAGCAAGGGGACGCAGGGCAGAGCAGCAAGGGGATGCAGGGCAGCGCAGCAAGGGGATGCAGGGCAGCGCAGCAAGGGGACGCAGGGCAGAGCAGCAAGGGGACGCAGGGCAGCGCAGCAAGGAGGCGCAAGGCAGAGCAGCAAGGAGAACGCAGGGCAGAGCAGCAAGGAGAACGCAGGGCAGAGCAGCAAGGGGACGCAGGGCAGAGCAGCAAGGGGACGCAGGGCAGAGCAGCAAGGGGACGCAGGGCAGCGCAGCAAGGGGATGCAGGGCTGAGCAGCAAGGACACGCAGGGCAGCGCAGCAAGAGGAAGCAAAGCAGCGCAGCCAGGGGACGCAGGGCAGAGCAGCATGGGGGACGCAGGGCAGAGCAGCAAGGGGACGTAGGGCAGAGCAGCAAGGGGACGCAGGGCAAAGAGGCAAGGGGACGCAGGGAAGAGCAGCAAGGGGACGCAGGGCAGAGCAGCAAGCGGATGCAGGGCAGAGCAGCAAGCGGAAGCAGGGCAGCGCAGCAAGGGGAAGCAGGGCAGAGCAGCAAGGAGACGCAGAGCAACAAGGGGGACGCAGGGCAGAGCAGCAAGGGGACGCAGGGCAGAGCAGCGAGGGGACGCAGAGCAGAGCAGCGAGGGGATGCAGGGCAGAGAAACCAGGAGACGCAGGGCAGAGCAGCAAGGGGATGCAGGGCAGCGCAGCAAGGAGACGCAAGGCAGCGCAGCAAGGGGATGCAGGGCAAAGAGCTGCAAGAGGACGCAAGGCAGAGCAGCAAGGGGATGCAGGGCAGCGCAGCAAGGAGACGCAGGGCAGCGCAGCAAGGGGATGCAGGGCAAAGAGCTGCAAGAGGACGCAGGGCAGAGCAGCAAGGGGAAGCAGGGCAGAGCAGCAAGGAGACGCAGGGCAGAGCAGCAAGGAGATGCAGGGCAGAGCAGAAAGGGGACGCAGGGCAGCGCAGCAAGGAGACGCAGGGCAGAGCAGCAAGGGGACACAGGGATGAAGGGACGCAGGGCAGAGCAGCAAGGGGACGCAGGGCAGAGCAGCAAGGGACGCAGGGCAGCGCAGCAAGGAGAACGCAGGGCAGAGCAGCAAGGGGACGAAGGGCAGCGCAGCAAGGGGATGCAGGGCAGAGCTGCAAGGGGACGCAGGGCAGAGCAGCAAGGGGAAGCAGGGCAGAGCAGCAAGGAGACGCACAGCAGTGCAGCAAGGGGATGCAGGGCAGAGCTGCAAGGTGACGCAGGGCAGAGCAGCAAGGGGATTCAGGGCAGAGCTGCAAGGGGACGCAGGGCAGAGCAGCAAGGGGACCCAGGGTAGAGCAGCAAGGGGACCCAGGGTAGAGCAGCAAGGGGACACAGGGCAGCGCAGCAAGGAAACGCAGGGCAGCGCAGCAAGGAAACGCAGGGCAGCGCAGCAAGGAAACGCAGGGCAGCGCAGCAAGGAAACGCAGGGCAGCGCAGCAAGGGGATGCAGGGCAGAGCAGCAAGGAGACACAGGGCAGAGCCACAAGGGGGACGCAGGGCAGAGCAGCAAGCGGACGCAGGGCAGAGCAGCAAGGGGACGCAGGGCAGAGCAGCAAGGAGACGCAGGGCAGAGCAGCAAGGAGGCGCAGGGCAGCAAGGAGGCGCAGGGCAGGACAGCAAGGGGACGCAGGGCAGAGCAGCAGGGGGACGCAGGGCAGAGCAGCAAGGGGACGCAGGGCAGAGCTGCAAGGGGACGCAGAGCAGCAAGGGGAAGCAGAACAGAGCAGCAAGGAGACGCAGGGCAGCGCAGCAAGGGGACGCAGGCAGCGCAGCAAGGGGACGCAGGGCAGAGCAGCAAGGGGATGCAGGGCACAACAGCAAGGGGACGCAGGGCAGCGCAGCAAGGGGACGCAGGGCAGAGCAGCAAGGAGACGCAGGGCAGAGCAGCAAGGGGACGCAGGACAGAGCAGCAAGGGGACGCAGGGCAGAGCAGCAAGGAGAACGCAGGGTAGAGCAGCAAGGAGACGCAGGGCAGAGCAGCAAGGGGACGCAGGGCAGCGCAGCAAGGGGACGCAGGGCAGAGCAGCAAGGGGACGCAGGGCAGAGCAGCAAGGGGACGCAGGGCAGAGCAGCAAGGGGACGCAGGACAGAGCAGCAAGGAGACGCAGGGCAGAGCAGCAAGGGAGCGCAGGAGAGAGCAGCAAGGGGACGCAGGACAGAGCAGCAAGGGGGATGCAGGGCAGAGCAGCAAGGAGACGCAGGGCAGCGCAGCAAGGGGACACAGGGCAGCGCAGCAAGGGGACGCAGGACAGAGCAGCAAGGAGACGCAGAGCAGCAAGGGGACGCAGGGCAGCGCAGCAAGGGGACGCAGGGCAGAGCAGCAAGGAGATGCAGAGCAGAGCTGCAAGGGGACGCAGGCAGCGCAGCAAGGGGACGCAGGGCAGAGCAGCAAGGAGACGCAGGGCAGCGCAGCAAGGGGACGCAGGGCAGCGCAGCAAGGGGACGCAGGACAGAGCAGCAAGGGGGATGCAGGGCAGAGCAGCAAGGAGACGCAGGGCAGCGCAGAGAGGGGACGCAGGGCAGAGCAGCAAGGAGACGCAGGGCAGCGCAGCAAGGGGACGCAGGACAGAGCAGCAAGGAGACGCAGAGCAGAGCAGCAAGGAGACGCAGGGCAGCGCAGCAAGGGGACGCAGGGCAGAGCAGCAAGGGGACGCAGGACAGAGCATCAAGGGGACGCAGGGCAGAGCAGCAAGGGGACGCAGGGCAGAGCAGCAAGGGGACGCAGGGATGAAGGGACGCAGGGCAGAGCAGCAAGGGGACGCAGGGATGAAGGGACGCAGGGCAGAGCAGCAAGGGGACGCAGGGCAGAGCAGCAAGGAGACGCAGGGCAGAGCAGCAAGGGGACGCAGAGCAGCAAGGAGACGCAGGGCAGAGCAGCAAGGGGACGCAGGGCAGAGCAGCAAGGAGACGCAGGACAGAGCTGCAAGGGGACGCAGGGCAGAGCAGCAAGGGGACGCAGGGCAGAGCACCAAGGGGACGCAGGGCAGCGCAGCAAGGGGACGCAGGACAGAGCAGCAAGGGGGATGCAGGGCAGAGCAGCAAGGAGACGCAGGGCAGCGCAGCAAGGGGACGCAGGGCAGAGCAGCAGGGAGACGCAGGGCAGCGCAGCAAGGGGACGCAGGACAGAGCAGCAAGGAGACGCAGAGCAGAGCAGCAAGGAGACGCAGGGCAGCGCAGCAAGGGGACGCAGGGCAGAGCAGCAAGGGGACGCAGGGCAAAGAGCTGCAAGAGGACGCAGGGCAGAGCAGCAAGGGGACGCAGGGCAGAGCAGCAAGGAGACGCAGGGCAGAGCAGCAAGGAGATGCAGGGCAGAGAAGAGAGAGGATGCAGGGCAGCGCAGCAAGGAGACGCAGGGCAGAGCAGCAAGGGGACGCAGGGATGAAGGGACGCAGGGCAGAGCAGCAAGGGGACGCAGGGCAGAGCAGCAAGGGACGCAGGGCAGCGCAGCAAAGAGAACGCAGGGCAGAGCAGCAAGGGGACGCAGGGCAGCGCAGCAAGGGGATGCAGGGCAGAGCTGCAAGGGGACGCAGGGCAGAGCAGCAAGGGGAAGCAGGGCAGAGCAGCAAGGAGACGCAGAGCAGTGCAGCAAGGGGATGCAGGGCAGAGCTGCAAGGGGACGCAGGGAAGAGCAGCAAGGGGATTCAGGGCAGAGCTGCAAGGGGACGCAGGGCAGAGCAGCAAGGGGACCCAGGGCAGAGCAGCAAGGGGACGCAGGGCAGCGCAGCAAGGGGACGCAGGGCACAGCAGCAAGGGGACGCGGGGCAGCGCAGCAAGGGGACGCAGGGCACAGCAGCAAGGGGACGCAGGGCAGCGCAGCAAGGAGACGCAGGGCAGAGCAGCAAGGAGACGCAGGGCAGCGCAGCAAGGGGACGCAGGGCAGCGCAGCAAGGAGACGCAGGGCAGAGCAGCAAGGAGATGCAGGGCAGAGAAGAGAGAGGATGCAGGGCAGCGCAGCAAGGAGACGCAGGGCAGAGCAGCAAGGGGACGCAGGGATGAAGTGACGCAGGGCAGAGCAGCAAGGGGACGCAGGGCAGAGCAGCAAGGGACGCAGGGCAGCGCAGCAAAGAGAACGCAGGGCAGAGCAGCAAGGGGACGCAGGGCAGCGCAGCAAGGGGATGCAGGGCAGAGCTGCAAGGGGACGCAGGGCAGAGCAGCAAGGGGAAGCAGGGCAGAGCAGCAAGGAGACGCAGAGCAGTGCAGCAAGGGGATGCAGGGCAGAGCTGCAAGGGGACGCAGGGAAGAGCAGTAAGGGGATTCAGGGCAGAGCTGCAAGGGGACGCAGGGCAGAGCAGCAAGGGGACCCAGGGCAGAGCAGCAAGGGGACGCAGGGCAGCGCAGCAAGGGGACGCAGGGCACAGCAGCAAGGGGACGCGGGGCAGCGCAGCAAGGGGACGCAGGGCAGCGCAGCAAGAGGAAGCAAAGCAGCGCAGCCAGGGGACGCAGGGCAGAGCAGCATGGGGGACGCAGGGCAGAGCAGCAAGGGGACGTAGGGCACAGCAGCAAGGGGACGCGGGGCAGCGCAGCAAGGGGACGCAGGGCACAGCAGCAAGGGGACGCAGGGCAGCGCAGCAAGGAGACGCAGGGCAGAGCAGCAAGGGGACGCAGGGCAGCGCAGCAAGGAGACGCAGGGCAGCGCAGCAAGGAAACGCAGGGCAGCGCAGCAAGGAAACGCAGGGCAGCGCAGCAAGGGGATGCAGAGCAGCAAGGAGACACAGGGCAGAGCCACAAGGGGGACGCAGGGCAGAGCAGCAAGGGGACGCAGGGCAGAGCAGCAAGGGGACGTGGGGCAGAGCAGCAAGGAGACGCAGAACAGAGCAGCAAGGAGACTCAGGGCAGCGCAGCAAGGGGACGCAGGCAGCGCAGCAAGGGGACGCAGGGCAGAGCAGCAAGGGGATGCAGGGCACAACAGCAAGGGGACGCAGGGCAGCGCAGCAAGGGGACGCAGGGCAGAGCAGCAAGGAGACGCAGGGCAGAGCAGCAAGGGGACGCAGGACAGAGCAGCAAGGGGACGCAGGGCAGAGCAGGAAGGAGAACGCAGGGCAGAGCAGCAAGGAGACGCAGGGCAGAGCAGCAAGGGGACGCAGGGCAGCGCAGCAAGGGGACGCAGGGCAGAGCAGCAAGGGGACGCAGGGCAGAGCAGCAAGGGGACGCAGGACAGAGCAGCAAGGAGACGCAGGGCAGAGCAGCAAGGGAACGCAGGAGAGAGCAGCAAGGGGACGCAGGACAGAGCAGCAAGGGGGATGCAGAGCAGCAAGGAGACGCAGGGCAGCGCAGCAAGGGGACGCAGGGCAGCGCAGCAAGGGGACGCAGGACAGAGCAGCAAGGAGACGCAGAGCAGCAAGGGGACGCAGGGCAGCGCAGTAAGGGGACGCAGGGCAGAGCAGCAAGGAGATGCAGAGCAGAGCTGCAAGGGGACGCAGGCAGCGCAGCAAGGGGACGCAGGGCAGAGCAGCAAGGAGACGCAGGGCAGCGCAGCAAGGGGACGCAGGGCAGAGAAGCAAGGGGACGCAGGACAGAGCAGCAAGGGGGATGCAGGGCAGAGCAGCAAGGAGACGCAGGGCAGCGCAGCAAGGGGACGCAGGGCAGAGCAGCAAGGAGACGCAGGGCAGCGCAGCAAGGGGACGCAGGACAGAGCAGCAAGGAGACGCAGAGCAGAGCAGCAAGGAGACGCAGGGCAGCGCAGCAAGGGGACGCAGGGCAGAGCAGCAAGGGGACGCAGGACAGAGCAGCAAGGGGACGCAGGGCAGAGCAGCAAGGGGACGCAGGGCAGAGCAGCAAGGGGACGCAGGGATGAAGGGACGCAGGGCAGAGCAGCAAGGGGACGCAGGGCAGAGCAGCAAGGAGACGCAGGGCAGAGCAGCAAGGGGACGCAGAGCAGCAAGGAGACGCAGGGCAGAGCAGCAAGGGGACGCAGGGCAGAGCAGCAAGGAGACGCAGGACAGATCTGCAAGGGGACGCAGGGCAGAGCAGCAAGGGGACGCAGGGCAGAGCAGCAAGGGGACGCAGGGCAGCGCAGCAAGGGGACGCAGGACAGAGCAGCAAGGGGGATGCAGGGCAGAGCAGCAAGGAGACGCAGGGCAGCGCAGCAAGGGGACGCAGGGCAGAGCAGCAAGGAGACGCAGGGCAGCGCAGCAAGGGGACGCAGGACAGAGCAGCAAGGAGACGCAGAGCAGAGCAGCAAGGAGACGCAGGGCAGCGCAGCAAGGGGACGCAGGGCAGAGCAGCAAGGGGACACAGGACAGAGCAGCAAGGGGACGCAGGGCAGAGCAGCAAGGGGACGCAGGGCAGAGCAGCAAGGAGACGCAGGGCAGAGCAGCAAGGGGACGCAGAGCAGCAAGGGGACGCAGGGCAGAGCAGCAAGGAGACGCAGGACAGAGCTGCAAGGGGACGCAGGGCAGAGCAGCAAGGGGACGCAGGGCAGAGCAGCAAGGGGACGCAGGACAGAGCAGCAAGGGGGACGCAGGGCAGAGCAGCAAGGAGATGCAGGGCAGAGCAGCGAGGGGACGCAGGGCAGCGCAGCAAGGGGACGCAGGGCAGAGCAGCGAGGAGACGCAGGGCAGAGCAGCAAGTGGACGCAGGGCAGAGCAGCAAGTGGACGCAGGGCAGAGCAGCAAGGAGACGCAGGGCAGAGCAGTAAGGGTACATAGGGCAGTGCAGCAAGGGGACGCAGGGCAGTGCAGCATGGGGACGCAGGGCAGAGAAGAAAGGAGACGCAGGGCAGAGCAGCAAGGGGACGCAGAGCAGCAAGGGGCCGCAGGGCAGAGCAGCAAGGGGACGCAGGGCAGAGCAGCAAGGGGACGCAGGGATGAAGGGACGCAGGGCAGAGCAGCAAGGGGACGCAGGGCAGAGCAGCAAGGGGACGCAGGGCAGAGCAGCAAGGACACGCAGGGCAGCGCAGCAAGGGGACGCAGGGCAGAGCAGCAAGGAGACGCAGGGCAGAGCAGCAAGGGACGCAGGGCAGAGCAGCAAGGGGGATGCAGGGCAGAGCAGCAAGGAGACGCAGGGCAGAGCAGCAAGGGGATGCAGAGCAGAGCAGCAAGGAGAAGGGCAGAGCAGCAAGGGGGACGCAGGGCAGAGCAGCAAGGAGACGCAGGGCAGAGCAGCAAGGAGACACAGGGCAGAGCAGCAAGGGGACGCAGGGCAGAGCAGCAAGGGGACGCAGGGCAGAGCAGCAAGGGAACGCAGGGCAGAGCAGCAAGGGGACGCAGGGCAGTGCAGCAAGGGGACGCAGGGCACAGCAGCAAGGAGACGCAGGGCAGAGCAGCAAGGGGACACAGGGCAGCGCAGCAAGGGGACACAGGGCCGCGCATCAAGAGGAAGCAGGGCAGCGCAGCAAGGGGACGCAGGGCATAGCAGCAAGGAGACGCAGGGCAGAGCAGCAAGGGGGACGCAGGACAGAGCAGCAAGGAGACGCAGGGCAGAGCAGCAAGGAGACGCAGGGCAGCGCAGCAAGGGGACGCAGGGCAGAGCAGCAAGGGGACGCAGAGCAGTGCAGCAAGGGGACGCAGGGCACAGCAGCAAGGAGACGCAGGGCAGAGCAGCAAGGGGACACAGGGCAGCGCAGCAAGGGGACACAGGGCTGCGCAGCTAGAGGAAGCAGGGCAGCGCAGCAAGGGGACGCAGGGCATAGCAGCAAGGGGACGCAGGGCATAGCAGCAAGAGGAAGCAGGGCAGCGCAGCAAGGGGACGCAGGGCAGAGAAGCAAGGAGACACAGGGCACAGCAGCAAGGGGACGCAGGGCAGTGCAGCAAGGAGACGCAGGGCAGTGCAGCAAGGGGACGCGGGGCAGTGCAGCAAGGGGACGCAGGGCAGCGCAGCAAGAGGACGCAGGGCAGCGCAGCAAGGGGACGCGGGGCAGCGCAGCAAGGGGACGCGGGGCAGCGCAGCAAGGGAGCTTTGCCGCTGTAGCAAATCACCAGAGGTGCTGACCTCACTGCTTGACCATCCCAGTGAACGAATTCCCGCCTTCGTCACTCTTGCATCCTAGTTAACAGAGGCCTCGTGCACATGGTGGCGGAAAACCTGGGTCCACTTATGGAGCGGTTGCAATTGGACATAGTGAAGTGGTCCTGAATCTTTCTCTCTGGGGACGGACTCAAGCAGTGAAGATGGTTACCCTCCCTTGAATCAGGTACGTGTTTCGCATACTTCCCCAGCTAATACTCCTCTTGCCAATCCGTCAGATACACAAGACCATTAAGGCCTTTATCTGGGGTTCAGCGAGACCTCTCCTGGCAGTCCAGAAGCTTATTACCCATAGATCAGCAAGAGGACTGGGCCTGCCTATGATCAATTGTTTAACCTTACACTTGGCACAAATGGCGTATATGCACCCTCTGGTCCAAGACCCCCTGTTATAGATTGTGATCGAATGGAGACTCCAAGATCTCTCGCTGGGGCTACAGGCCCTTTATCTTTTAGGCCCAGCCGCTGCCAGATCCCTCAGCACTATGCTGAAACCATGTACGCCCCCTGGACACAGGCTCACAAGGTCTTTCCGGTTGATGCACATCTGCATGACAAGGCTCCCCTCTGGAACAATGCTGGTATTCGCATGGCGGGGCTATGCTTGACTGGGGCCTCTGGTGCAGAGCTGGGATTCTAACCCTCACATACCTGATTTCTGGTGGCAACCTCAAGTCCCTTGAGGTGCTCCAGGATGAACTTGGCCTGCTGCATACTCAAGAATGGTGGTACACACAATCACGTCATTGTCTGCTGAGCAAACTGGGTCCTCAACCTTGGACCATCCCCTGCTCCCCGGTGCTCTCTTGCCACAACACTTAGGATCAGTTTAAAGGCGTGATGTCCGAGCTCTACAATCTTCTGATTCACCACCTCTACTCCCAGAGTTGGCTGGCTCGCCTGCAGGTGGAATATGATGAGGAGGACTGGGTATCTCCTGAAGCCCTGGAATGGGGAGTCCAGAAAGCACGGCTGAAGTTCAGTCTATTTAAGATTCTTCAGGGCTGGCGCTGGACCCCGGCGTGGCTTCGGGTTGCAGGGTGGCTCCCTCACTCTGCCTGCTGGTGACGTGGTCACACGCCCTGTGGTACAGATCATATATTACTGGATTGTGCTGCTATTCATCCCTTCTGGACAGTGGTGGGGTCCACGCTACCAGAATCCATGGATTTGCCCTTGCCACTTTTGGACCCCCTAATTGTCCTCCATGATTCATTGGAGCTTTCCGAGCTGACCCACCATATTGTCTGCTCATCACTGCCCTTACACCTGCCAAGATCTGTATCCTATGACATTGGTGTACTCCGCTACTGCTGTTGCACAAGGAATGGCTCACGGAAATGTACAAGGCCGCGTCCTATGAAAAGGTCATTTGCAATTTAATGGACAAAGTATATTGTTTTCTTCTGACATGGTCTCCCTTTCTGCAGGATTCTCCCCTAACTCGCCATGGCTCTTGATTCTATCTCGTCATTGTCACTGCACCCCTGTCCCCCAGCTTCACGATACTTGGGCTTCGCCTGAATGAGCCACCCCCTCCCCACTACTTTGTAGTTTCATCTCCCCTCCCTTCTTTTTCCTGCTGATCTTTTGTCTTTTCTTCTCTCCATCTACCGCTTATCTTCTCACTCCTATCCATCTTTTTTCTTCCTTATATTTTACTAACGTTTTCTATTGGTGCATGGACTGCAAACAGCATTTGCATCTCACTATGGAGTTATGCTGGACGTGCTTGTAATTAAATTTGCTGATACTTCTTTTTTGCTACTTAATTTATAGTAATAAAATAATTGATACGAACGATAGAGTTTGCCACTGCTTCTCATAGATGCCTCAGAATCTTTATTTCTTCTGCAGGGGTCCTGATTGCGCATCGTGACAACCTCAGAAACTTCCCTTCTTGAGGGTGGGAGGCTGTCCGAAAGGGATGAGGGTGTGGACCATCACACCTTGGAGTAGTATTCCTGTCAGTTTTTTAATGTACTTTGTAGTGTAGAGCTTCACCTTTGCCCATGATCATAGGTTCCATCAACATCAGCTTATTGCAGCTGTGAGGGTCCCTCGTGTTCAGCCAGGACAACAACTCTTCGAGGCCCACGTGACAACATCATCACACAAGCATCACTTCCAGATGCAGAGGTGATGATGAAAAGGATTCAGGTCTGACAATACCTTTGAACTGTCCATCTCGTTGACATGCAGGTTTGCCAGCCTGAGGGTAGTTGGCATACAGAGTAGGGGCAGAGGGGGGGTAAAGGAAGGGAGCTCCTGGGGGCAATTGGTGGTAGGGTCACAGCAAATGGGGCAATCTGTGCCTGGCAGAAAGAGGGGTCGAGCCTTGATGCAATTAGGTAGAAGTCATCTGGGTCCCAGCAGTGGGCAAACCTAAAAGTACACATGTAAGTGCAGGAGACAATGCTTAGAGGTGGCATCTGGGTGCAGGTGGCAATGCTAAGAGAAGGCACCTGGGGCCCAGCAGAGGGCAATGGTAGGAGATGGCATCTGGGGCCCAGCAAGGGACAATGCTAAGAGAAGGCATTTGGGTGCAGGTGGCAATGATAAGAGAAGGCATCTGGGTACAGGTGGCAGTGCTAAGAGAAGGCATCTAGGTGCAGGTTGCAATGCTTAGAGAAGGCATCTGGGTGCAGGTGGCAATGCTAAGGGAAGGCATCTGGGTGCAGGTGGCAAACTAAGAGAAGGCATCTAGGTGTAGGTTGCAATGCTAAGAGAAGGCATCTGGGTGCAGGTGGCAATGCTAAGGAAAGGCATCTAGGTGCAGGTGGCAATGCTAAGAGAAGGCATCTAGGTGCAGGTGGCAATGCTAAGGGAAGGCATCTGGGTGCAGGTGGCAATGCTAAGAGAAGGCATCTGGGTGCAGGTGGCAATGCTAAGAGAAGGCATTTGGGTGCAGGTGGCAATGCTAAGAGAAGGCATCTGGGTGCAGGTGGCAATGCTAAGAGAAGGCATCTAGGTGCAGGTGGCAATGCTAAGAGAAGGCGCCTGGGGCCAGCAGGGGGCAATGCTAAGAGAAGGCATCTGGGGCCCAGCAAGGGACAATGCTAAGAGAAGGCATCTGGGTGCAGGTGGCAGTGCTAAGAGAAGGCATTTGGGTGCAGGTGGCAATGCTAAGAGAAGGCATCTGGGTGCAGGTGGCAATGCTAAGAGAAGGCATCTAGGTGCAGGTGGCAATGCTAAGAGAAGGCATCTAGGTGCAGGTGGCAATGCTAAGGGAAGGCATCTGGGGCCCAGCAAGGGACAATGCTAAGAGAAGGCATCTGGGTGCAGGTGGCAGTGCTAAGAGAAGGCATCTGGGTGCAGGTGGCAATGCTAAGAGAAGGCATCTAGGTGCAGGTGGCAATGCTAAGAGAAGGCATCTGGGTGCAGGTGGCAGTGCTAAGAGAAGGCATCTGGGTGCAGGTGGCAGTGCTAAGAGAAGGCATCTGGGTGCAGGTGGCAGTGCTAAGAGAATGAATCTGGGTGCAGGTGGCAATGCTAAGAGAAGGCGCCTGGGGCCAGCAGGGGGCAATGCTAAGAGAAGGCATCTGGGTGCAGGTGGCAGTGCTAAGAGAAGGCATCTAGGTGCAGGTGGCAGTGCTAAGAGAAGGCATCTAGGTGCAGGTGGCAATGCTAAGAGAAGGCATCTGGGTGCAGGTGGCAATGCTAAGAGAAGGCATCTAGGTGCAGGTGGCAATGCTAAGAGAAGGCATCTAGGTGCAGGTGGCAATGCTAAGAGAAGGCATCTGGGTGCAGGTGGCAATGCTAAGAGAATGAATCTGGGTGCAGGTGGCAATGCTAAGAGAAGGCGCCTGGGGCCAGCAGGGGGCAATGCTAAGAAACGGTGTCTGGGTGCAGGTGGCAATGCTAAGAGAAGGCATCTGGGTGCAGGTGGCAATGCTAAGAGAATGAATCTGGGTGCAGGTGGCAATGCTAAGAGAAGGCGTCTGGGGCCCAGCAGGGGGCAATGCTAAGAGAATGCATCAGGGGCCAAGTAGAGGACAATGCCAGGAGAAGGCATCTGGATGGAGGGGGCATGGAGAGATACTTCTGGAACTCAAGAAGGGGCAGTCACGGACACTTAGAAATGAAAACCAAAAGACACGTCTCAAAGAGTGGGCTTCTGTGGCCCATGCTTAGGGACAGATGGGTGATTAGGGGTGGAACAGACATGGTCATCTGGGTAAAGGGAGAAGTCACACGCTGGGGCATCAGTGCTCACAGGAAGTCTGAGGGTGCAGAAAGGGAGCAATTCATGGTTGGAACTCAGTTCTTCCACCCCTTGCGCGGAGCAGCGGAGGTGGGGTGCACAGAGCTGCAATGCACTGGGGGCAACTGGGGGACGGTAAGGCAGCGACGACCTTGGGGCACTGAGAGATGCAGCAGAGAGGGCGCACTGGGGGTGGGCTCAGTGTCTGTGACAGTCGGGGCTGAAGCTACAGGGAGAAGTGCACAGGGTCACCAGGGCAACAGACTTTCTTGCCCCCTCCCGAATGGACTCCTCCTCCTCGGATTCCCTCACTACTACCCTCCAACGGTGCCCCTTATCTCTCCATAGCCTCCTCGTTGACATGCATTTCATTTTTTTATAGTGGTACATGGTGCACTCACACTCAGGCCCATATTTAAGAAAAAGTGGCTCATCAGAGCTGATGCGTCACTTTTTCTGCGTCCCCTACCAGCACCTAATGACACCAGGGTTGTGACATGTTTATGATATAGTGCACCGCGGTGGTCGTTAGCAGGATAGGGTCAACATTTTTTACGCTATTGTTGTGCTTTCTTACGCGAACATCAAAAGTGTTGATGCTAGTGCAGCAAAGTGCAAGGAGGCCCATAGGTTTCTATAGGTGCATCATCTTAATGCCTGCTCTGAGCAAGCGCTAAAAATGACTCCAAAAATGGTGAGTGAAAACTGTGTAATTTCATTGCACCATTTTTGCAGGCCTCCTAGTGCCGGAATGCCCCCCTTCCATACATTGGCCCTCATTCTGACCCTGGCGGTCGGTGATAAAGCGGCGGCCAACCCGCCAACAGGCCGGCGGTCCAAAATATGCAATTCTGACCCTGGCGGGAACCGCCAACATAGCCCGCCGCATTAACACTCCGACCGCCACGGCGGAACAAACAAACAGCGCGGCGGTCACCGCCAACAGCCAGGCGGCAGACAATGTACCGCCCACCCTATCACGACCCACCAATCCGCCACCTTTTCCGGGGCGGGAGCACCGCCGATAAAAACACGGCGGAAACAGACTACGAACGGGAAAACGCTCACCTCTACGCACTCCACGCGAGATTCCGGCAGTATGGAAACCGAGTTGCAGGTCATCCCGCACTCCTATACCTGCTCCTGTACCAGGAGCACGCCCGGCGGCGCGGAAGACATCGGTGAGTACTGCACCTACGACACAGGGGAGGGAAAAGATTACCGGCACACACCCACCCACCCACACCCACTACAACACACACATCAATGCATTCCCACAGATCACTGTCACAACCCACAAACCCCCCCTCCTAAATAATGCAAAGACCAAAAGAAGAGATCTTAAACGGGCAGATATATTGAAAAATGGACAGCAGTAATCCCAATAAATAAATATACTATGTACAAAATATTTACATCTACTAAATGTAGTCCAACCACTGTCCGTGGACCACAGGGGTCCTGAGCAAAGGGGCAAGGCCCAGTCCCACGACAAGAACTCCACGGAGAGAACACTGCAGGGGCATCAGAAAGAAAAAAGGACAGGCACCTCAGGGGGAAGGGAAGGGGGGGCACCTCAGCCACTTGAGTACACAACGCCAGATCCACGAGGGGACTCCATGACCACTGGCCCATCCTGGGGAGAGCAAAGCCACAGTCCATACAGTCCATACAGTGGGTGGCCTGCCCACTGGGCCATCCTGGGGAGAGCAAAGCCACAGTCCATACAGTCCATACAGTCCATACAGTGGGTGGCCTGCCCACTGGGCCATCCTGGGGACAGCAAAGCCACAGTCCATACAGTCCATACAGTGGGTGGCCTGCCCACTGGGCCATCCTGGGGACAGCAAAGCCACAGTCCATACAGTCCATACAGTGGGTGGCCTGCCCACTGGGCCATCCTGGGGAGAGCAAAGCCACAGTCCAAACAGTCCATAACAGACTCCACTGCCACTGGAGGAGGCATGTTGGCCAGAGGACATCCTGCAGCCCTGCCCGAGACAGATCCTGCCCTGCCACGTCTGCCAAAGGGCCAGCGGTTCCTGCCTGGAAGGGACCAGTTCAGCGGTTCTTGCCTTGAAGGGCCCAGTTCAGCGGTTCTTGAGACGGCGGTCCCCAGCGGAGCGGTGCTGGAGACGGCGGGGCCCAGTTCAGCGGTTCTTGCCTTGAAGGGCCCAGTTCAGCGGTTCTTGCCTAGAAGGGCCCAGTTCAGCGGTTCTTGCCTTGAAGGGCCCAGTTCAGCGGTTCTTGCCTTGAAGGGCCCAGTTCAGCGCTTCTTGCCTTGAAGGGCCCAGTTCAGCGCTTCTTGCCTTGAAGGGCCCAGTTCAGCGCTTCTTGCCTTGAAGGGCCCAGTTCAGCGGTTCTTGAGACGGCGGTCCCCAGCGGAGCGGTGCTGGAGACGGCGGGGCCGAGTTCAGCGCTTCTTGCCTTGAAGGGCCCAGTTCAGCGGTTCTTGCCTTGAAGGGCCCAGTTCAGCGGTTCTTGCCTTGAAGGGCCCAGTTCAGCGGTTCTTGAGACGGCGGTCCCCAGCGGAGCGGTGCTGGAGACGGCGGGGCCCAGTTCAGCGGTTCTTGCCTTGAAGGGCCCAGTTCAGCGGTTCTTGCCTTGAAGGGCCCAGTTCAGCGGTTCTTGCCTTGAAGGGCCCAGTTCAGCGGTTCTTGAGACGGCGGTCCCCAGCGGAGCGGTGCTGGAGACGGCGGGGCCCAGTTCAGCGGTTCTTGCCTTGAAGGGCCCAGTTCAGCGGTTCTTGAGACGGCGGTCCCCAGCGGAGCGGTGCTGGAGACGGCGGGGCCCAGTTCAGCGCTTCTTGCCTTGAAGGGCCCAGTTCAGCGGTTCTTGCCTTGAAGGGCCCAGTTCAGCGGTTCTTGCCTTGAAGGGCCCAGTTCAGCGGTTCTTGAGACGGCGGTCCCCAGCGGAGAGGTGCTGGAGACGGCGGGGCCCAGTTCAGCGCTTCTTGCCTTGAAGGGCCCAGTTCAGCGGTTCTTGCCTTGAAGGGCCCAGTTCAGCGGTTCTTGAGACGGCGGTCCCCAGCGGAGCGGTGCTGGAGACGGCGGGGCCCAGTTCAGCGCTTCTTGCCTTGAAGGGCCCAGTTCAGCGGTTCTTGCCTTGAAGGGCCCAGTTCAGCGGTTCTTGGCTTGAAGGGCCCAGTTCAGCGGTTCTTGAGACGGCGGTCCCCAGCGGAGCGGTGCTGGAGACGGCGGACATTCTATGGCCAACTGCTCATTGCCTGGTGGTGCCCTCCTGGGCAGCGGGGATGGTGCTCCTTCAATGCCCACCTGGGCTGTGGGTGGTGGGGCCCTCCTGGCCAGCTGGGCTGGGTCCTCCCTGGGCAGCGGCTATGGGGGTGGTGGGCTCTCCCGGGGCAGCTGTGCCGGTTCCTCCCGGGGCAGCGGCTATGGGGGTTGCGGGCTCCTCCTGGGCAGCTGTGACGGGTCCTCCATGGGCAGCAGGCCTGCTGCCTGACTTCTCCGCCTTGCTGCCCTTGCCCTCCTTAGTCGGGAGTCTGTGGCCCTTTCCTCCCTTTGGAGCTGTGGCTGTTGACGGTGGCTGGCTAGTGTCCTGGGGGGATATAGAATCCGGGCTCCGGCGGCGGCCCTTCCGCCTTCTGCTCCTCTTCCCAGGAGGTGGGCTGGCTGTCCCCTTGCTGCTGGGCGAAGATCCAGACCTGCGGGCTGGTGGGCTCTAATACCCCTGCACCCTTGTCAAGGGGGCTGCAGGGCTGGTGGTGGCTGAGGTGCTCTTCTTACCCCGACGAGAAGGAGGGGGGGGCTCAGGGTCAGGAAAGAAGGTAGCAGTAGAGAGATAGATTTTCTTGGGACAATGGATAGTGGTAGGTACAGTGGGTATGGGAGTGGAGGGAGAGGATGTGGTTGTAGGCGAGACCAGTTTGCTGTCTGTGGGTGCAGGTGCAGGAGCGGGAGGCTGTCGTGAGGTGGATGGCTGTTGGATGGGTGGGTGGCTGCGTTTGTGTGGTGTGGAAGAGGGGGTGACAGACACAGTGGGAGAGGACACAGGGGACGTGTAAATGGCAGTGGGGGTGGTGACTGCACGTGTGCGGACTGTACTGGAGGGTGTGCTGGTGATGGAAACACTGGCTGATGGTGAGGTGAATGAAGGTGTGAGTGTAGACGTCACAGGGAGGGAGGAGGGAGACGAGGAGGTGGGGGTCACAGAGGTGGTAGTGACTGTTGGCATGTCTGCATCGGAATGTTGCTTGTGTGAATGTCTGCGTGATCTGTGGTGCTTATGTTTGGATGAGCTGCTCTTGGGTGTTGAGGTGTGTGCAGGCTGGTCTGATGGTGTGGGTGGGACAGGCAGAGGAACAGGAGACTGGGAGGAGGGAGTTAGTAGAGGGAGGCAGGAGACAGGGACAATGGCTGCCGTCAGTGCTGAGGCCAGAGCCTGGAACGATCGCTGATGGGCAGCCTGACCCGAATGAATGCCCTCCAGGTACGCATTGCTGCGATGAACCTCCCTCTCCACCCCCTGGATGGCATTCAAAAGGGTAGTCTGCCCAACAATGAGCGTTCGGAGGAGGTCAATGACCTCCTCACTGAGGGCAGCGGGGGTAACAGGGGCAGGGCCTGAGGTGCCTGGGGCGAAGGAGATGCCCGGCTTCCTGGCAGAGCGGGCACGGGGCGAACGCTGAGGGGCTGCTGGGAGGGCGGAGATGGTGCGCTGGGTGGCGGCTGTACCTGTAATGGCGGGGGGCACGGATGGTGCCACCCCCGCAAGGGAGCTCCCTTCCGAGGACGTGTCCGTGTCGCTGCAGGGTCCAGTCGTCCCCGTTGTGGAGCTCCCCTCGCCCTCCGTCTCACTGGTCCAGTCAGACTCTGTGGCATGGCCCTCCTGGGCCATGTGAGATGCAGCTCCCTCCTGCCCCGATGCCACTTCTCCTCCGCCTGATGATGCTGATGCACACAAGCACAGAAAGACAAACAAAAAGGGGGGGGGGAGAGAGAAATAAAGAGATTTTGAGTACATGGATCACCGGTACAGTTAGCGGACATGACAGACACAGATGCCCCCTGCACTAAGTTGCGCACTTGGGGTCCGCTACGCATTCCGTGGAACATGCCCTACACGCCTAGAGTTGACAACTGCACCCATGGATGACACGGCCCAGGGATGGCTGTACTGACACACTACTGAGGGTGGTGGCTGGGGACACAGGGGCTTACGGGGGTGCCCAGCCTACAGATATCGCCCTGGCCTGGGGGGACCCCCAGCCCTCCTCCCCCACCCAGACACCTCCACTGCGCGACAACAGAGTAGATAATGCTTGTACTCACCCCCTTGTGTCTGCTGTGCTGCCCTCACGCGCCCATCCAAATCAGGGTAGGCCACCGCCAGGATCCGGAACATCAGGGGGGTCAGTTGACGGCAGGCACCCCGCCTACGTTGGGAGGCCATCCCCAGCAGAGACTCGGCGGTCTTCTTGGTCCCGCGGCGGATGTCCTCCCACCTCTTGTGGCAGTGGGTGCCCCGTCGATGGTGGACCCCCAGGGTCCGGACTTCCTTGGCGATGGCACGCCAAATCCCGATCTTCTCATGGGCGCGGACCTATGTGACACGTACAGGGAGGGAGAAATACCACGTTCAAGTTTGTCTGCATTTTCGTTGCCAGTGGCCCAACGCCCCCCATCCCCGCCATGCCCCCCGCCAGGCCCAACATGCCCCCCATCCCCGCCAGGCCCCCCGCCAGGCCCCCCGCCATGCCCCCCGCCAGGCCCAACATGCCCCCCATCCCCGCCAGGCCCCCCGCCAGGCCCCCCGCCAGGCCCAACATGCCCCCCATCCCCGCCAGGCCCCCCGCCAGGCCCAACATGCCCCCCATCCCCGCCAGGCCCCCCGCCATGCCCCCCGCCAGGCCCAACATGCCCCCCATCCCCGCCAGGCCCCCCGCCATGCCCCCCGCCAGGCCCAACATGCCCCCCATCCCCGCCAGGCCCCCCGCCATGCCCCCCGCCAGGCCCAACATGCCCCCCATCCCCGCCAGGCCCCCCGCCATGCCCCCCGCCAGGCCCCCAAGCCAGCCAGTGGCCCCAAATCCATATTGAATCAAACTCACTTGTTGGTCTGGAGGACCGTAGAGTAGCGCATACTGGGGGAGGACCCCATCCACAAGTTTCTCCAACTCTTCTCCAGTGAAGGCAGGGGCCCTTTCCCCAGTCGCAGCAGCCATTGTCCCTTCCAGACCGAGGTCACAGCAACACTTGCAGTATAGGTCCTCTCCTGTGAAAGTTCAAGTCGCAAGTGGATAAGTAGATAGAAAATGGCGGTCACGTCCGCGGCGGTGCGTACCGCCACCGCCGGCGCCCTTCGCCATTGGCTCCTGAAACCCATAGGCTTCAATGTTAACCAATGCGGCTTCGCGCCGCGGTCTTCGACCGCCGACCGCCGCGGTGTGCCACGCCAGCGCATTGACCTCACATCCCATTGTCACACTTCACAGGTCAGGCAGCCGCCATTTCGAGGGTCCACATGGCTCAATTTCAACTGTGTCACACAGGCCTAGGCCTTGCATAGCCACTCAGACACGCCATTCACTGCATAGAGAATCGTTTACTGTGCAAGCTGTGAGTACGTACCTGTGGGTTGCTTGACTGTGTGCTCCATGTTGTCCTTCCTAGGCACCGTCCGCTGGGTTTGGCGAGGAGACGGATGAATCCTCCCGTGTACAGGCCGCTGGTGGACCTGTCGACAATGGAAGAACGCCACATTATCCTGACCTACCGGCTTGACCGTGCCACTATACATGAACTGTGTGCCCAGCTGGAGCCCGACCTGATGTCCCCCATCCGCCAACCCACAGGGATTCCCCCTCTGGTGCAGGTCCTGTCAGTACTCCATTTCTTGGCAAGTGGGTCATTTCAGACAACAGTGGGAATTGCTTCTGGGATGTCTCAGCCCATGTTTTCGAAGGTGTTATCCAGAGTGTTGTCTGCCCTGATGAAATACGTGAGGAGCTACATCATTTTCCCTGAGGTGGGCGAATTGGCTACAGTGAAGGGTGATTTCTACGCCCTTGGACATATTCCCAACGTCATTGGTGCCATTGATGGGACCCATGTGGCTTTGGTTCCCCCAAGAGACAGGGAGCAGGTGTACAGGAACAGAAAAAGTTACCATTCCATGAACATCCAGGTGGTGTGTTTGGCTGACCAGTACATCTCGCATGTAAATGCCAAATTCCCAGGGTCAGTGCATGACGCCTACATCCTGAGGAATAGCAGCATCCCTTACGTGATGGAACAGCTAGAGAGACACCGTGTATGGCTATTGGGGGACTCTGGGTACCCCAACCTGTCGTGGCTACTGACCCCAGTAAGGAATCCCCGGACCAGGGCAGAGGAACGGTACAATGAGGCCCATGGGCGTACTAGGAGGGTGATCGAACGCACCTTTGGCCTCCTAAAGGCCAGGTTTAGGTGCCTGCATATGACAGGTGGATCCCTAATGTACTCACCTAAGAAGGTGTGTCACATCATCGTGGCCTGCTGCATGCTTCACAACCTGGCTTTGCGCCGCCAGGTGCCTTTCCTGCAGGAGGATGGTCGAGACGGTGGTGTTGTGGCAGCGGTGGAACCTGTGGAGAGTGACGAGGAGGAAGACGACGGGGCTGAAACAGACAACAGGGACAGAATCATTGAACAGTACTTCCAATAGGACACAGGTAACAATTCAAACATAATTTAGTTAATCTGAACTACTCTCCTGCATCTCTGCTGCCTGTCTATTTGCCCCAGTGTATGATGACTGAGTTGTGGCTTTTCCCTCCCTATTTCAGATCTGGGGTCCCCACTACGAGTCCTGTGCTTCGTTTCCCCATGGACTACAGCTTTGTGGCAGCTGTTTGTTGACTTCACTATGTACAAGGACATATTTGCACTGTCATGTCAATTACAATATTTTGAAATCACAGCCAGACTCCAGATAGTTTTGTGCAAAATAGGTGTTTATTTCAGTGCTCAAAATGGGATGGGTGGTTTCAAGTGGGTGGGGGCTATGGTGAAGGAATGTCCATGGCAGAGTCCAGAGTAACAGTCACACAGGTGCATTGTCCATAGGCCTGTGGAGAGATGGAGCATGGGCAGTTCAAGGATGGACAGGGTGACAATGTGGGACAGTGGGATGACATCAGGTGGTATCCTTTGCTGGCGGGGGTCTTGACATCCTACTCTGTCTTCTTGCGAGATCTCAGGGCCCTCTTGCGGGGTGGTTCTTCTCCTGCAGGAGGTGGGGGTCTGGTGGGCTGCTGTTGTGCGGGGGCCTCCTGTCCACTAGCGCCGGCGGAGGTGGTTGGCTGTTCTTGGTCCAGGCTAGTGGCAGGGGCTCTTTGTTGTTGTTGAGTGTCCGTCCTGGTGTTGATGAGGTCCTGCAGCAGCCCTACCATGGTAACCAGGGTGGAGGTGAGGGCTCTGATGTCCTCCCTGTACCCCCGATAGTGTTCCTCCTGCAGTACCTGGATCTCCTGGAACCGGGCCAGTACCGTCGCCATCGTCTCCTGGGAGCGGTTGTATGCTCCCATGATGGTGGTGAGGGCCTCGTGGAGAGTGGGTTGCCTGGGCCCGTCCCCCCCTGTCGCACAGCTGCCCTCCGAGTTGCCCTGTTTCCCTGGGCCTCTGTCCCCTGGCCGGTGTGCCCACTACCACTGCCCCCAGGTCCCTGTTGTTGTTGGGGTGGTGGGTTATCCTGGGTGCCCTGTAGTGGTAGACACACCGCAGATTGACGCGCCCTGGAGACAGAGGCATGGGCCCGCTGGGTGGGAGCTGTGCTGGTGTTCCCAGAGGGGTTTGGGTCTGTAGTGGCCTGTGCCTGTGTGAGGGGAACCGACTGTCCAGAGGTCCCCGATGGTCCGGGCTGGTCATCAGTGTCCAGGTCGACAGAGCTGCTGTCATCGCTGACGGCCTCTTGGGTGGGGGGTGTGGAGAATTCTGGGCCCTCCGTGGCGGTGTGTTGACGGTCGGGTTCTGCAGGGGTATAGAGGTATGGTTATAGTTTCAATGTGTGGCATATGGGTGTATCTGTGGGTTCCCGTGTCCCCAAGTGCTGGCATTCGTGTGTGGGGGCTTTGGTGAGGGTGGCTTGTGGGGGGGATGTGTCTATGCATTGGGCATGCTTTGGTGATGGGTGTCCATGCTTAGTGGACGCATGCAGGCCTAGGTTTTGGGATGTGTGGGTTGTGATGGTGAGACATTGGCAGGGAATAGGTGTGCTGGGGGTGGGGGTGAGGATGGTGGTGGGGGTGAGGATGGTGGTGGGGGTGAGGGTGGGGGTGAGGATGGGGGTGGGGGTGAGGGTGGGGGTGAGGGTTGGGGTATGATTTGGCATGCAGGTGGGGGGGAAGCAGTAGTGAAGCTTCAACTTACCAGTATCCATTCCTCCGCCGACTCCTGCGAGGCCGTCAGGATGCAGGATGTTCAAGACTTCCTCCTCCCATGTTGTAAATTGTGGGGGTTGAGGTGGGGGTCCTCCGCCAGTCTTCTGCACGGCGATGTTGTGCCTGGATACCATGGAACGCACCTTCCCCCGTAGGTCGTTCCATCGCTTCCTGATGTCTTCCCGATTTCTGGGGTGCTGTCCCACAGCGTTGACCCTGTCGACAATCCTCTGCCATAGCTCCGTCCTCCGGGCAATGCTGGTGTATTGGACCTGTGTGCCGAAGAGCTGGGGCTCTACCCGAACGATTTCCTCCACCATGACCCTGAGTTCTTCGTCTGAGAAGCGGGGGTGTCTTTGGGGTGCCATGGAGTGGTGTGTATGATGTGTGGGGTGGAGTATGTGTAGTTAAGTGTGTTGAGTGTGGTGGTGTGTGTTGTTTTGTATGTGGATATTGTGTGGGTGATGGTGTAGTGTGCCTCTGTGTGATGGTATTCTGTGATCGCTGATGTGTCTCTCAGTGCTTCTTTCTGAATTTTTGGTCGTAGGGGTTTGTGGGTGATGTGGGTGAGTATTTTATATTGTATTGTGTGTGTGGGAGTGGTGTGTGTATGTGTATCAGGTGTGTGGAATTCAAATCGTCCAATGTGGCTGAGTTTTGTTCGTTTGTGTGTATTCTGACCGCGGCGGTGTGTACCGCCAATGGAAAACCGCGTTTGAAAGACCGCCGCGTGGATTCGTGGGTCGTAATGGCATGGGCGTATTTCTGTTGGCGTGACGGTGGAGGTTTGGTCACCTCCACTTTTCCGCCGACCGCTGGTCTGGCGGTCTGTTGTGGCTGTCGGATTTTCGGAGGTTTGGCTGCTGCGGGTCAGAATGACCGTGGCGGGTTACCGCGACCGCGGCGGAATTATGGAGGATTTCTGACCGGCGGTAGGCGCCTTTTACCACCGAGGTCAGAATGACCACCATTGTGCCTGACACAGGCATGGTGTGGCACAAGGATTTACAAAGCAGCACAAAAAGCCACTATAGCACCGCCTTAGCATAAAAAACGACGCTATGGCAGCGCTAAGGTGGCGCTAGCGGCTCTTAAATATGCCCCTCAGTTCTGCGATTTACATGGTGCACGTTCTTTGCTGCAGGCACATTAACCCTCTGTGCTACGGTAGGATGAGTCAAAACTGCCACTAGACAAAACTCCAATCTCTCTCCAGAAGCAACATCAATCACCAGAGTAATCTTGACATTTGTATTTTTGCCTGAAAACTGCTGGACACACAAGGACTCCAGCAGGATGTGCTTTTAAGCCATAAGTTATTTTCAAACAGCATCCCCACCCCTCATGTCAGCGGCAGGTGCAGCTGCACCAGTCGCACCACCCTAAAGCCGTCCCTCCCTGGGAGCACATGTTCTTAGAGGGCAGAAGGGCCATTCCATTAACTGGGGAGATACAGAGTGAGGGGTAGCCTGGGGCAAAGGAGTACACAGAAAAATAAAATACCCCCCAGTAAAGGTAGCATTCCCAATCATTCTTATAAAGTCTTATAAGAATAAATACCCTGGGGAAACTTTGCAGAAAATGATGCAAATTTATTAACATTATAGATGATTTTGAAGGAATTTGGCCAAAAACTACACACTTAATCTATTTCTCTCATTCATCATTTCTTTTTATGCTTTTTTCTTTCCATCATCTTTTTTTGTTTTATGTATATTTCATTCTTTCTATCAGTCTTTCTTTCCTTCTGTCTATTCTTCTCTCATTCCATCAGTCCTTTTTTCTAACTTTCTATCCTTTTTACATGCATCTGTTCTTATGTTGCTCCTGGCATTCTTTCAAGCTTTCTTTGCATCTTTTCTTTTTAGATTCCTTCCATTCATCAATTCATTCTTTCTTTTCTTTCCTCCAGTCGCCCATCCTTTCATCTCACATTTCTTTTTTTATATTTTTCTACTTTCCTTCTTTCTTTCCTTCCCCTTCATTTTTCTTTTCATTTATTTGATATTTCATTTTCTTCTTTCCACTCTTCATTCTTTCGGTGCCTCCTTCATTTTCTTCGTTTAAACCTTTTCTCCTTATTTCCTGTGTTCTTTTGTACCCTCGTTCCTTCATGCTTCCTTTATTCTTTCTCCATTCTCTGCATTTCACTTGTTTTCCTTTGTGTTGTCTCACTCCATTGGCCTCTAACGTTCTTTCTTTGTCATTTTAATATTTTGTCCTTTCCTCTCTCACCCATTAATGCTACTTTTAAAAAGGTTCACTTTGGAGTCCTGACCCGAGAGCTGTGTTATTATAGTTGATTCTTGCAGAATTGATTACTTGTAACTTATGATTTGGGTTGACCTGTGAGCCAAAGTTAAATGTTAAGAAACAATGTGATTTGCTTCCTGTATCACCCACGCTGAGGCTGGCTCAGCGAATGGTCCACTGCGCCCTTGGCCGGGGGACTCTGAGAGGTGCATTAGAGGAGGGAAGCCAGGTATGGAGGGAAAGGGCATTTTGAGGGCACTTAGAGGGGCTGATGCACCCAACAAAATATAGCATATACTATATAAACAGCACATTTAGAATCTAAAGAAAGTACTTCAGAGCTTTTTCAACAATTGTCTCCCTTAAAAAGCAGCGTTAAAGACAGAGAAATGCTGGTTGTGGTCAGTTGTAGACAAAGCAGAAGTTGTGGGGGAGGACGTGTGTCAGTCTGCCTTGGAAAATGGGCAGCAAAAGGTGAACATGTCAGCCACATGCCTGTGTAGTCTTCATTAATTCTGAAGCTAGTAGGCTCAAGAGGTACTGCTGGACATCCTCAACAAAGACTCTTCCTCAGCAGAAATGCCCCTCTTAGGCATCTTTTCCCTCTCCCTCCCTGGTACTCTAGGAGGTGGGCTGCGCTCCTGTCTGCTAGATCCTGGGTGTCTCTGTGCTGCTTATGGCACCTCCTGCTGTGACGAAGGAGCAGCCAAGGAGAGTCTCAACAGTGCCCAGTGAGGGCAAGAGGCAAGGCTTAATCATCTCTGGACAGTGATTACTAATGGAGAGGGGCAAGGCTTACTCATCTCTCAGCAGTGCCCACTGATGGAGAGGGGCAAGGCTTACTCATCTCTCAGCAGTGCCCACTGATGGAGAGGGGCAAGGCTTACTCATCTCTCAGCAGTGCCCACTGATGGAGAGGGGCAAGGCTTACTCATCTCTCGACAGTGCATAGTACTGGTGGGGGGAAGGCTCACTCATCTCTCGATAGTGACCACTGATGGAGAGGGGTATGGCTTACTCATCTCTCAACAGTGCCCAGTGAGGGCAAGAGGCAAGGCTTACTCATCTCTCGACAGTGACCACTGATGGAGAGGGGCAAGGCTTACTCATCTCTCAACAGTGCCCATTGAAGGAGAGGGGTAAGGCTTACTCATCTCTCGACAGTGGACAGTGATGGAGAAGGGGAAGGCTTACTCATCCTTCGACAGTGCCCGTTGAAGGAGCGGGGCAAGGCTTACTCATCTCTCAACATTGGCCAGTGATGGAGAGGGGCAAGGCTTACTCATCCATTGACAGTGCCCACTGATGGAGAGGAGCGAGGCTTACTCAGCTGTTGACATTGGCCAGTGATGGAGAAGGATAAGGCTTATGCATCTGTCAACAGTGCCTCTCGTCAATGCACAACAAGAGAGCAGAGTTATCTTGTAAGCAACAACAGCTTTCACTGGTGGGACAGCAGGCAGCAACCATCTGCAAAGGATGAAAATATTAGAGAGCCTAATTATTTTCAATGATTACCTCCAAGATTTTTGTGAAGTTGTCTTTTCAGTTGTTCCAAATTTGTGAACTTTATAGCTTTCAAAAAAGTGTTAAAAAGAACAACAAAATCTCACAAATGTCAGTTTTATTGGAATAAACACTACAAAAAGCATTGGCAAAGCCAATAGTTCTCACCTATGCAAGAGCTTTAGGGTTCGCCAATGTGTTTTAGCCATGTTGTAAAACAGAGTGGCTGCTCTTCAACATGGCTTAGTTAGTGGCGTAGAGGACAGCGGTGTGGAGTCGAGTGATATGGAGTGGAGTGTTGCAGAGTGGAGTAGAGTGTTGTAGAGTGGAGTGGAGTAGAGTGTCATAGACTGGAGTACCATTAAGTTGAGTGGAACACAGTATTGTAGAATGGAATGGAGTAGAGTGTCATAGAATGGAGTGGTGTAGAGTGGAGTAGATTATAATGGTGTTGAGTGGATTAGAATGGCATAGGCTGTCCTCAAGTGGAGTGTCACAGAGTGGAGTAGAGAGGAATAGAGTAGAGTGACGTAGAATGTCGAAAATTGGAGTAGAAAGGAGTGGTGTAAGTTAAGTGGCGATGAGTGCCATAAAGTGGAGTAGAGTGGAGTACAGAAGAGTAGAGTGTCCTAGTGTGGAGCAGAGTGGAGTGGCATAAAGTGGAGTAGTGTGGAGTGGAGTACAGAAGAGTAGAGTGGCATAGTTTGGAGGTGAGTGGAGTGGCATAAAGTGGAGCAGTGCCATAGAGTGGCACAGAGTGGAGTGGCTTGGAGTAGAGTGTTGCAGAGTGAAGTGTCATAGACTCGAGTGCTGTCTCGCAGAGGGGTGTAGAGTGGAGTAGAGTGTGGTAGAGTGGAGCGCAGAGACATAGCATGGTGTTGAGTGGAGTGTCATAGAATGAAGTGCCGTAAAGTGAAGTGCCATAGAGTGGAGTGGTATAGAGTGAAGCAAAGCGGCATGGAGTGGCATAGAGTGGCATAGAGTGGGGTAGAGTGTCGTAGATTCGTGGGGAGTAGATTGGTGGCATAAAGTGTCACAGTGTAAAGTGGGGTAGAGTGGAGTGGCATGGAGTGAGAGTCATAGAGTAGAGCGCTGTAGCTTGGAGTGGCGTGGACTTGAGTGGTGTAAAGTGGAGTGGGATAGAGTAGACTAAAGTTCAGTGACATAGAGTGGAGTGGCGCAGTGTGGAGCAGAGTGTCGTAGAATGAGTGTTGTAAAGAGTCATAGAGTGGAGTGGCATAGAATGAAGTACTGTAAAGTGGAGTAGAGTGTGGTAGCGTGGAGTGCAGTGGCGTAGAGTGGTGTCATGGAGTGGTAGAGTATTGTAGAGTGTCTTGGAATAGAGTAGAGTGGAATGTCATAGGTGGAGTGGCATAGAGTGGAGTAGGGTAGTTAGAAGTAACATAGAATGGGGTAGCCTAGAGTGGAGAGGAGTGTCATGGAGTGGAGTGCTGTTGAGTGGATTGTTGAAGACTGGAGTGTCATACAGTAAAGTGGCGAGGAGTGGCATAGAATGACACAGAGTGAAGTAGAGTGTCATAGAGTGGAGTGGCATAGAGTCTCATTGAGTAGAGTGGCGTAGTGTGGAGTAGCGTAGAGTTAAGTGCTGTGGGTGGCGTAGAGTGAAGTGGTATGGAGAGGCGTGTCATAGAGCGGAGTGACGTAGAGTGTTGTATAGTGGCGTAGAGTGGAGTAGAGTGCCATAGAGTGGTCTAGAGTGGAGTGGGGTAGATTGGAGTAAAGTGGCGTGGAGTGGCATAGAGAGCTGTACAGTGCGTTAGAGTACAATAGCAAGAGTATCTTACAGTGGAGTGTAGTACAGTGGAGTACAGTGTCATATAGTGGAATGGTGTAGAGTGGAGTAAAGTGGAGTAGAGTGCTCTGGAGTGGCACAGAGTGGGGTAAAGTGTCATGGTTTAAAGTGTCCAGTAGTGGCTTAGAGTAGCACAGAGTGGAGAGGAGTGTAGTAGTCAAAAGTGCAGTGGGATAGAGTGGAGTGGTGTAGAGTGGAGCAGAGTGTCATAGGGTGGTGTGTCGTTGAGTGTCATTGAGTATCATAGAGTGGTGTGTCGTAGAGTGTAGTACAGTGGAGTGGCATAGAGTGACTTTGAGTGGAGTTACATAGGGAGGAGTGTAGTGTAGTGTAGTTGAGTAAAGTGTATTGGTGTAGAGCCGAGTGTCATAGAAGGGAGTGTCGTTTGAGTGTCGTTGAGTGTCATAGAGTGGTGTGTCGTAGAGTGTAGTACAGTGGAGTGGCATAGAGTGGCATAGAGTGGAGTTACATAGGAATGAGTGCCGTGTAGTGTAGTTGAGTAAAGTGTATTGGTGTAGAGCCAAGTGTCATAGAGGGGAGTGTCGTGGAGTGTTGTTGAGTGTCATAGAGTGGTGTGTCGTAGAGTGTAGTACAGTGGAGTGGCACAGAGTGACATAGAGTGGAGTTACATAGGGAGGAGTGCTGTGTAGTTTAGTTGAGTAAAGTGTATTTGTGTAGAGCCGAGTGTCATAGAGGGGAGTGTTGTGGAGTGTCGTTGAGTGTCATAGTACAGTGGAGTGGCATAGAGTGACTTTGAGTGGAGTTACATAGGGAGGAGTGTCGTGTAGTGTAGTTGAGTAAAGTGTATTGGTGTAGAGTTGAGTGTCATAGAGGGGAGTGTCGTGGAGTGTTGTTGAATGTCGTTGAGTGTCATAGAGTGGTGTGTCGTAGAGTGTAGTACAGTGGCGTGGCATAGAGGGACATAGAGTGGAGTTACATAGGGAGGAGTGTCGTTGAGTGTCATAGGGTGGCGTGGAGTAGAGTGACGTGGAGTAGAGTAAAGTGGCTTAGAGTGTCATAGAGTTGAGTGGTGCAGAATGCCGTAAAGTGGAGTGGCTTAGAGTAGAGTGCTATAGAGTGGAGTAGCATAGAGTGAAGTGGCGTTGAGTGGCATAAAGTGGAGTAGAGTGGCACAGAGTGGAGGGGCATAAAGAGGCATAGAGTGGAGCAGTGTGTTGTAGCGTGAACTGACGTACAGTGGAGTTTAGTGTCATAGAGTGGACTTGAGTAGAGTGGAGTATGAATGGTGTGGTAGCACTCTGCCATTACACACAAAAACATTTTCAATTAAAATGGCAATTACATTTGCACGGACACACAGCTTTACGTATAAAACTATACAGAGCACAAATAATACTGTGTGGAAATGGAATCACTTAGTGTGTTTATTTGTGTTGATCCTATTAAAATATTTGTTTCCACCACACTTCAGAATTACAAAAAATGTGCTTCATTTCTGCTTTCCTAATTCTGGTGTATTCTGAAATATTTATACAGTTCATTTACAGGTGTTTACATTTTGTTGTGTGTTAGAAAAAAAAAGACATCCTACAGCCTCTTCATATCCTGTACCCAGTAAGATTGTACCAAAAATCCTCTCACTTGAATGGAAAAAGTAAACACCAAGCCGCCTGGAAGACACAGCCTGACATTCGTAGACAGAGCACTAGTCCTCACAGGCATGCAAGATTGATGATCAAAGTGACAAAGTTAAGTAGGATCAGTTAAGCAGAAATACAGGAGGCAGGGAACCTTTTCAAAGAAGCACAGCAGTGTTCATTTTACATGACCATCCAATCCTTGGCCTCTCACCAGTGTGCACTGAGTGATGCTCACATTTGTACCCTTTGTAATTACCAATTATATGTAAAACTGCCAATAAGCACTCATAAAGCCAATAGGTCTGGCTTGTTTAAGGCTTATGTTTGTCGTTGTGTGATATGTCTGGAAGAAATTGCAGAAAACTCACAAAGAGGCACGTAAGTGCTAGTCAGGCAGCATGCCCTCTAAGACACAGGATTGTAGTTTACAAGTATCAAGCAGTACTCTTGATGACTTAGACAGCGCCCCTTTTAAAGGCCTCCCCCACTTTGTTACCTAACTTAAAGCACTGTGATTCACAATAGGCTGTGCCTACCGACAGCTAAAAGGTGTCTTGTAGGTGAGATGTAACGATTTGAAGTAACACCTTCAGGTTGAGTGTAAAACTTGTGGGGTAGAAAGGAATGATACTTTGCCTCTCTGCTGTACTGACTCCGCAGCATCTCTGGGGGGCAGTCATGCACTTCAGTGAAAGAAAGCCAAGGGACTGACCTCCTCCAGTGTGATACCCCAAGGGGTAAGCATAGGTCCTGGGGATCCTGTGCCACTGCGGCCCTTTAGAAGTGGAGCTGCAGGATTTGTTCCCTGGTGAAGTTGATCCACAAGGCATGCAGGTCATTTGCTCCCCAAAGAAGCAGTTCAAAATATCCTGAGTTTCTGTGGGAGTCAAGTGCAAAGGGAGAAACAGGGGCGAGAGACATCAATGTAGAGAGCTGGAAGGGGGGAGGAAATAATATGGAAAGGGGTGGGCAGAATCTGGGAGGATGGAAGTGAGGGAAAAGCAACATGTGGCAGGAGGGAAGCAACACAGATGGTGGGGTAGAATCTACACGGGGTCTGGGTGTGGGGATACAACATGGAGGAGAAAGAGTGGGGAGAAAATGTTAATTGGAGATAGATCAGTGGGCATGGGCAGAGGAGAAGTACACAGGGGCAAGAGAGATCACGCAATATGGAGTGAGAAGGGGAAGAGAGGCACACTAGGGAGACAGCTGGAACACACCTGGACTCTCATGCTGTGCCTAAAAAATGGTTAAAGTAGCACCTGAAAAATTAGCAGTTAAAGGATATAAGTACACGTCCATGCTCCAGGGGAGGGCTAAACACAAGAAGAGGAAGGCAAGCCTGCAAAAAGTAATGAATAAGAAGCACGCAAATGAGAGTGACAAAGTAGACAACCAATGGTAAGAAAAGCACAGACTCTAAGCCCACTGTAAGCTGAGAGTATGCCGCTCAACAGACAGCAGTGTCTAGTAGGAAAGACCTAACAACTATTGGCAAAGCCAACCAGCCAAGATCTCATCTTTCAGACCTATTGGCTTTGTCAATGGATTTTAACCATGCTGCACAGCATCCCTGACTCTATGCAGAAAGGCTACAGATTTATTTTTTTAAACCTTTAGATGCAGACAATTGTGCCATCTTGCAAGGGAGCGCACCACGCATGCTCATGCCTATATAATTACAGAGGGTCTTTAAAAAAAATGTTAGTTACCAACCCAAATTGGATCAGCAACTAAAGGGGAAAAAAGTGCCGGGAGGATGGTGTGGAAGAAAAATGGGTGGCATGGGCAGGAAGGGAATAAAAACAGGGGACACAGGCAGGGGGAAGCAACACAGGAGGGACAGAGAAGCATATGATGAGGCAAAGAAACTTGGCGGGCACAGAAGCACATGTCAAGACAGAGCAATACAGAGTTGGGGAAGCACAGAAGCACACAGTGAGACAGAGCAACACAGAGAGAGTGGAACCCACTTAGGGGACGGAAACAACACAGGAGGGACAGAGAAGCACACAATAAGACAGAGCAAACATGGAGACTTTGGGGTAGGATGGTGACAGAGATGCAACAGCAAAAAAGATCAACATGGAGACAGGGGGAGCATAGAAGCACCCGGCAAGACACAACAAACACCGAGATGTGCACGGCAATACAAAGAAAAACAGAGATGGGGCAGAGAAGCTCATGAGGGAGAAAACTGGAAAGCACACCAAAAAATTAGCAGTGTAAGGACAGTAACGTGTCCATGCTCCAGGGGAGGAACAAATTGATGACAGGGAAGTAAAGCCCACACAAGCCATCAAATAAGAACCCAGCAAATGAGAGCGACAATGAGGCCAACTAATGGTAAACAAAGTGTGCGCTCTAAGCCTTCTGTAAGTTAACATAATGTTTTGCAGCAGACAGCACATGCGCTATCTTAGGCGCGACCTAAAAATTGTCCTGGAAAAACTCTGCTTCCTCTAAGGTGAGGTATAGTACTCCTTCGCTTGGCAGGCGCAATATTATCCAAAGCAGATTTAGAGAGAGAGGAGAGGAAAGCAGAGGGTGACTGTTAAAATCAGAAAATAAACAGGTCTGATAACTGGCCACCCTGCGGCTGGCCTTCTGTCGGATTAAGACACCGGCTGCACAGTTTCACGCCCAGATGTCTTAGAGGGAGATGAATGAAGGATGACGAAAAACAGAACCAAGATATATGGGACGGGCACACAAAGGCAGGCCGGACTAGCCATAATGGGTACTGGGCATTTTCCCAGTGGGTTGGCAGGGCTTTACAAACAGTGCATAACCAATGGTTTTGAAGCATGCTGGTCAGACCAGGCTCACTTGGAAGCCATATGATTCTGCATTTGGTTGGTTCCTGTCTACTGCAGTGCTGACTTTCAGGGTGAAGGGGGGGGGAAGGCCTGCTTAGCCCTGAGCTGAGGGCTCTTTAAAATGTAAAACAGCGTACTTCTTTATTATGTGACTGCTGCAAAACATTTTACTTTATTATATTAAACTATACCATTGCATTGCACGAATATCGTTAGAAGAGATTCTACCCACGGACTTTGAAACAGTTATGTCCCCCCAACCACTGCTGACGATGATCTTGTTCGTTAACCAAGAGGAAAGTCAGTTGTCTTTTGCGATCTATACATGGTCCATTGTGTGACTACAGATTGAGTAACATTTTAGGGCCTGATTTCGAGTTTGGTGGATAGGGTACTCCGTCACAAACCTCGTAGGATGGCGGACGGGATATCCATCACCTTTGTGACTGAGTAACTCCATCCGCCAAACTTTAAATAAAAGCTCATAGTCTTTTGTTTTTGCGCAGAGAACACCCCGAACTGGTGTAGCTCAAGGTGCCCTCATGTGATGAAGGAAAAGGAGGAACAGCGAAGAGGTAATCACCTAAGCTCACACAATGGAGGCAAGGGGAAGCCGGGATTGATGAAGGTTTCCTGGTTTCAAATGGTGCAGTTTGACCACTACACGTGGATATCTTTCTTTCTTCCATTTGAGACCAAAGCCTAATGCTTTGAGTTTAATTCTTCGAGGTGCTAAATCAGAGCCGTGTGTTAAATGCGCCTGGGCTACGCATGTTTCACAAGGATTGGTGGTGGTGGTAGTGTTCGGGGAGGGTGATGTTTTAATGTGGAAGCTGCAATGAAAAGCAAAGCACCCACCAGTGATCAGAGCATTAAGACCATTTGCTCCACATGGCAAAAATACTTTATTCATTCCCATCCATTCTTGAATGAGTTCATCTACCCACCCCCTCACCTATAAAATTATTCATATATTCATTCTTTGAGCCATGCAGCCCTGTCTCCAGTCTCCATCCATCCATTGAATGATTGGACAAAGTTCTATAAACAAAAAATGTGTTGCACAATGCCCCATATTTGTAATTTACTTTAAATATATATTTGGAGTACAGCCCCCACCCCAAACCCCCTTGTAGTGGCCTGTTCCCTCGCTACGTGCGGTATGGGGGCTGGTCTGACAAATCGTGCCAGGGCTGCTTCGGATCCCAGGCGGATGGCTCGGTTTGTGTTTCGGTGCCACATCTCTCCATGGACGGATTTCCTTTAAGGCAGATCCAAGCTGCAGGAAAATGAAAAATAGGAAAGCACTTAAAAAAGCATCTGAGGTTTCCCCTGACACTGGCACAGCTGCATGATGTTGTAAATTTTTACAAAAATATGAAGAGCGGTTGTTAAAACGCCTGTTAAAAGACAAAAAAACAGGGCAGGCATGCTGTGGTTCTTTCCAAACTCAGATACGCCCTCTGCTGCCCCGCCCCCGACGCAGCGTCTGCTCAGGTCTGCGCCTGCGCGTGGGGAGCATCTGCCTGCCACATGGTGCAGTCTACAGATGACAAGAGTGTTCGGGCCTGGTGTCTCTGCCCTGCTGAGGACTTTCACCAGCTGGCACCTAAGCTGCCAGGGAGGTGCACAGCCATCCTTCGAGGGATGCATGTGGGCAACAGCCGAAGGCAAAACACACAAGTCCATACCACTGCGACTTTTGGGGTGGGTAGAGGGGATGTTGTCTCTCTGACTCTTACAAAAAGGTGTGGCCACAGAAAAGTGGGCCAGGGCACACACACTCGTCACGGACCCATGCCACTATGTCAATCCAGGGGACCCATGTTCGGACAGGCCACTGTTGGAAATGACCCTTTTTGCAGGGCTATCCCCAAACTTTTCGCCTTCTTCCTCCTATTTGTTCGGGTCTGTTTTTGCTGGTTTATTGTCTCTGCGCACTTTACCACTGCTAATCAGTGCTAAAGTGCAAGAGCTCTCCATATAAATTGTACTGTTGATTGGTTTATCCATGATTGGCATATTTGATTTACCAGTGAGTCCCTACTAAAGTGCACTAGAGGTGCCCAGGGCCTGTAAATCAAATGCTACTAGTGGGCCTGCAGCACTGGTTGTGCCACCCACGAGTAGCCCTGTAAACATGGCTCAGACCTGCCACTGCAGTGTCTGTGTGTGCAGTTTTAAACTGCCAATTCGACTTGGCAAATGTACCCACTTGCCAGGCCTAAACCTTCCCTTTTACTACATGTAAGGCACCCCTTGTGTAGGCCTTGGGTAGCCCCCTGGGCAGGGTGCAGGGTATGTTTATGGTAGGACATATACTAGTGTGTTTTTATGTCCTAACAGTGACATACTGCCAAATTTGGTTTTCACTGTGCAAGGTCTTTCCCGCTCATAGGTTAACATGGGGGCTGCCTTTAAATATCCTTAAAGCGCAGATTCCCTTTGAGAGCAGATGCAAATGTGGAGTTTAGGGTCTCTGAACTCACAATTTAAAAATACATCTTTTAGTAAAGTTGTTTTTTAAATTGTCTGTTTGAAAATGCCACTTTTAGAAAATATGGATAGATTAATGGTCAATGCAAAGGGGAAGTAACCTAGACTTCCACGGTAATCAAGTCGTTAAATATATTTTTATGCGTACAAACAATGTTACATCAATAGAAATTTATTACATTACATATATCTTTGTGCATATTATTCCAGACATTAAAGGTATATTTCGTTGGACATGTTATTCTGAACATAAAGTGTGCCTTCGTCTAAATAGGTGCTCCTAGTAAAAACAGTGAAGGTGAGAGAGTGCAGGTAAGTGAAGGTGATATATACAGTATGTACAAAGGGTGTTTTTTAAGAAAATTATGAACTTCTAGTGGCTCCTTCAGTCCAGGAAGCCCTGAAGTCTCATAAGGTTTCTTTATATACCTTTCTCACATTCTGAGGCGAGGAGGTGCACAAACTCTTTTCAAGGAGGAGGTGCACAAACTCTTTTCAAGGAGGAGGTGCACAAACTCTTTTCAAGGCTGCTGGATATAGGCTCGGCGGAGGACTACGATGCCTTGGTGGCAGCCTTCAGTGAAGCTTTGGGCACTGAGAGAATGTTGACCACAAGAGATTCAATCTGCGCCAAGCAAGGTGAGCAGAAGAGAAGTCAAGTTAGCTGGTGAGCCCATTCATGCTGTCTATCCAGAGGTTGAGTTACACAACTAAGGGCCTGATTTGCGGACGTGTTACTCCGTCACAACGGCGGCGGGTATCCCATCTGCCGAAATATAAACCCAATATTTCTTATGGGACTTAGATTTCAGCAGACGAAATATCCATCACCGTTCCTACAGAGTAACCCATCTGCCAATATCTGAATCAGGCCCTAAGTGATCTAGGGGTGCCCATCCTCAATGCTGCAGCACCTCACACTGGGCAAGGCAGATATTGTCAGGGATCTAGCAAGTTCGGGACACAGCAAGGTAACCGCAGGTGTGAAGGAGTTTGCAACAAGACTGGACACGGGGGTGCTCTCTAAAATGAAAGGGCTTTCTGAAAGAGGGTTTACATATACAGGTCCACACCTGAGAAGTGGAAAGAAGGGAAGGACTGAAGCTGAGGACTGGAACAGGATAGAAGGCTTGTGAAGGAAACTGAAAGATAACACTAATACTACAACTAAGGGGTACAAGAGAAACAAACGTCAGGCTATTATAAGCAATAGTTTGGATGCTCCTTGGATGGTGATCAATGGGGGAACAGATCTTACAAGAGAGCAAGGATCAAATTAGCCTCACAGTTTGGGGAGACACCCAGCAGCAAATAAGGGTGTCTGGGCGGTTCTCTGTGCCAAAAGGCGCAAGCCTTTGAGTCTAACAGGCAATTTTGAAAACAATGAAAATCAGGATAATACTATAAAGACACATGAAGACAAAGGGGAAGAGTGGAAGGCACACAGAAGCAGGAGATGGGCTCAAGGAAAAGCTGGACTGGACTAAGGATCAAGGGTAGGACATGAATGTGCAGAAGCGTGAAAACTTGGAATCTGCACATTCTGCAGGACAGGAGAGGAATATGCAGAGAGAACAGGAACATGGAATACAAGACAAGGAATATGCATATGTAAGACAGGTCTGGATGTGTGCAGTCAGAACTAGGAGACAAGATAAACAAGAGACAAGCAACAGATGCAAATAACTAATCAGAACATGATCATGGAATCAAACAACAATGAAAACAAAAATCAAAAGGCAAGCCTGGGATAGTGTTGCGGGCTCAAACAGAGTGCAAGGCGACTCAGCAGCAAGGCCAGTTTTGAGGAGCTATACTCTGGGCTTGCCAGGCAGATATAGGCAGAAATAGCAGGAGGCTCAGGGCAGGAGCATTGGTGCAGGGAGAGAGCTAGGTTCAAGGAACTAAGAAGGTTCAAGGAATCAAAGAACCACCAGTGAAGGTAAGGCTGTACTGGGACTTGGAAAAGAGAAAGAGCAACAAAACCAGATGGCACAAGACAGGACACAAGAAAGGCAGGAATGGAATAGGGGTCAGAACGAAGAGAAAAAGTCCAGAAGGCAGGTATGAAGGGACCAGAAAGGCTGTGGGACCCAGGAATCATGAGAGCAAATAGAGCACCGCCACCAGGGTGTGATCGAGGCAGGGTTTGGAGACACAAAGGACTACAGGGACCTTGATGATTCAAGAAGGTGGTGTTGAAGTCTGGAGTGGAAAATTAAGTAGATCTGAGAATTCAAGGGGTAGAGGTTTATATAATCCTATTCAGGGATAAAGGTAGGACCCTAGAGGGCCTTCATGAGCGCCACCTAGTAGCTGCATGGCAAAATCCTAACATATGTGCCTCATGTCTGTTCGGGTCCTAAGCAGATACTGCGAACTATGGCACACCAGGGTGTCAGATAGGATGCACTGCTATCATAGGGTCACTTGGGGAAGCACTGCCACCCCAGACAGCTAACAGTTTGAGGGCACATGAAAAATATGTGGTCTATTCTCAGCAAAAGACTGCAGTGGACTCTGCCTTCATGGCGCTTGTAGTCTGTGAGTGGCTAAAAGTGCAAGTTGATTTAATATGTAGACATCTGCAAAGCTGAAGGTGGACAGTGTGCATCTGATGGTACGGGCAGACCCTCAATGGAGGTGGAAAGATGGTGTCTCCAGGGTGATGATGAAGACGAGCCAAAGAAGTTTCTGATACTCACCATAGCAGAGATCAAAAGTTACCAGTTCAACCCACAGTCCAGGATGAACTTTATTGGACTGCCTATTGCAGTACTCATTAACACAGAGGCATTAATACACGTCATGGTGCAGCTCAATCCCGTAGGCTAAAATCAAAGAAATGGTTCTGCCCAACAAATGTGTATTTTCACATAAATGGTGCTGCCCCTAAGTGACACATTCACAGCTTATGTGTGCTGTGGGAAATTCCAAGTACATTCCAAGGCCTTTGTGACTGATATGAGCACTCCTAGATATAGCACTGCTGAGGCCCTGCAGATCACATGCTTCGCACTAATAGCTTACACTTGAGGCGACTGCAAAAGAAAACACAGGAACCTTGGAAGAGATTGGTTGCCTGAAATACAAGGAAGTATCCCTTCCTATTAATTCAATGTTACAGACCATGGCCTGGTATCAGCTTTGAATATTTGTATTGTATTTGTATTTGTATTTATGATTTGTAAAGCATATTAAACCAAAGAGGTATCCAAGCGCTAGTCAGGGAGAGACTCCTGCAGGAAGACACTAAAAGAGGAAAGAGATAGGCCCCCCATAACAGGCAAACCATAGCAACAGATCAGTAGAAGGTGCCCCTTGGACTATTCACATGTGAAAAGCCACGTCTTGACCTTTTTGCGGAACAGCATATGAGCACTTACAGATCTAATGTGGGAAGGTAAAGAATTCCAAAGCCGAGCAGCTGCAACACTGAAGAACTGAGCACCCCATCTAGTTTTCCTGCACCGTGGAACCACTACCTTAAGCTGGACCACAGATATCAATGTTCTGCTCTGTACATACAAACTTGGAGCCGATCTGAGATAATGCGAACCTTGTCCATGAAGAGCTTTAGACACAGGGCCTTCAAAAGCACTATCCTTTTTGCTGGAAGCCAGTGCAGGGATTTAAGCCCTTCCCTCACCCAGCAGTGCCTTGGAAGTCCCAGTACCAGCCAAGCAGCCGCATTCTGAATGATTTGAAGTTTGTTGATAGAACGCTAGTTAGCACTAAGATAGAGAGCATTGCAGTAATCCTAGTGTCATCAAACAGAACGCCTAGGTTTTTGGCAACTTTCATAGGTGCTGTTAAGGTACCATAATCGTCTGGCTACCACTGATCGTTCCAGATAGTGCTTTCCATACCGAACAGCATAATCTCAGTTTTTTCAGCATTCATTTTCAACCAGTTCAATCTCATCCAGTAGCTAACCTCTACCATACACATCCTGAACGGATCAGCCACCTCTCCCCAATCACCGGAGATGGACACAATGATCTGGGTATCGTCAGCATAGGAAGAAACCTGGAAACCAAATGATTGAATGAGGTTCGCCAGAGGGGAGACATAAATATTAAGTAGAGTGAAGCTGAGAGAGGATCCTTGGGGCACCTTACATGGCAATTGGAAGGAGCGGGCTGTGAAATCCCCGCAACTAACAGTGATGGTTTTATCTAAAAGGAAGGTCTCCAACAGCTTCAGAGCCTTGCCCTTTAAGCCTGCCTGTTGTAGCCTTTGCCCCATCTGAGGTGAAATGGTGTCAAAGACCACCGATAGGTCTAGCAACACCAATATCGCTGACCCTCCGATCCACTTGTCTCCAGATTTGATCCGCCATCGAGACAAAAGTGAATTCAGTGCTATGATATTTCCTGAATATCATTCCTGATACACTACGGAGTGAAAAAGAATTGGGAAAACTGAAGGCTCCTGGCACCATTTAAAAGATGAATAGTTAAACTCAATGGGCTTCACCAACGGTGATTATCAGAAAGCCCAGCAACTAAACTTGATGAGAATATGTGTGGACATCAGGCACACCAGGAAGAAGATCCAAATTACGCCCAACATTGCTGACACCGTGGTGAAATGTAAGATAGTTTGCTGTTTCCCTAACCTTTATCGCAATGCCAGTGGTTACCACCTGCAGCTCCACCAAGAGTTCTGCAACATCATCACCCTCTCCTGTCTCTTTAGTCTCTAAAGGTATCAACGGTTAAACGTAGAGTATCAGATACAAAAGTAGTACGCCAGAATAGGATAAGGTAGGTATTGTCTGGACTGTAAGGTGTGACCAACATTAGCAACAATATCCTGATCTAATCTATGTCACATCTGCAGAGAATATGTGAGCATGTCTTTACTCTCAAAAAGGAAAAATGCGAACCATTAAACTGTTGGTTGTCGTTCTGTGAGCTCGACTTCACAACTAATGGGATCTCAGCAATCGTTTATTTGTGAATGACATTAGGGTTATCAGAGATGACAGCATCTCTGACGCTTCTTCTTCATAACAACCTACTACTATGGAAGGTTCATCCAAACCTCACCACTCTCATCACACCACTGCGGGAGCTGTACCCAAGACATCTAAGCATGGGCATGGATTTTTAGACACCAGGAGGCATGCCAGATCATCAAAGATATACTACCAACTACTGCATACCACTATGGCTTATTTCTGTCCCAAACAATCGAGTTGGTCTGAATACTACTCACAGTAGATATGGGGATGCTCTCATTCAGGAAGGCCACCTGGATGGGGTTCCCAAATGCCTATGTTGTAGAGTGCTGACCTGCACACAGCAACATCATTCACGGATTGAGAAGGAATCCATTACAATTCTGTGAGGATGTTGTAAGATGGTTTTAGGTCACAACAGGCCAAAAGTCACTGGTGCTTTTGTTTCAGTCTTCCATCTCTCACACTGCATCACAGTTTGAAAAGTGGATCTTCCGGCTGCAGAAGTACCATTTGGAGTATGAGGCTACAAATAACAACCAGACCTACCACCTAGCAAAACATTCCTGGCCTTTAGCCTCCTACTATGGTGCTGCAAGCAGAAGCAAAGGGGATGTGTAAATACGTGAGGTTGGTGTTTGAGGGGGCATGTCCAATGCCCTCAAAATGGATTAAATCCACCAAGCTGCAGCTCAAGATGTGTCCTTCCAGATTTTAATATTGTTGCAAAGATATATTACCAAAATTATCATTATAATCACATATTAAATAGAAGATTAAATAGTATCAAATACCAACAACCCACTGGGACATGAATGAGCAGGCTTCTTATAATGAGTGAATTCCTGAACTCACATCTGCGCTAGAACCAGGATAGTCATTTGAGGGAGGTGGAAGGTAGAAAGAGCAATGAAGAATTAGCAGAAAGGTGTTTTTAGCATTTGTTGTAACACAATATGTTATGTTAATTTCATTTATAGAGCGCACAATCACCCAGAGGTTTCTTGGCGCTAAAACTGAATCAACCATCAGCATTATGCGGTTGAGAGCTAGTCCCAGTGTGCTTGTTTAAAAAGCCAGGTCTTCAGATATTTCCGGAATCAAATCAAATTAGTTTCCAGATGAATATTCAGTGGAAGCAGGTTCCAAATCGCTGGTGCTTGTGAGGCAAAACTTCTACCACTTAATTTTGATTTCAGGAATTTTGGAAAAGCCAAGAGGTTCAAATTAGAAGATCTCAAATTGCGTATAGGGGTGTAGAGGTTCACATTCTAGGCAACATATTTAGGAGCAAGATCTCTAAACCTTTTGAATATTTGGCAGCATATCTTAAATTGGATCTACTGGGTAATAGGCAACCAGTGAAGTTTCTTCAATAATGGAGTGATATGCACCCATCTGGGGAGATGGTATGTGAGACATGCAACTTCATTTTGTATGACCTAAATACGCAGAATTGGTGTTGGACAGTCTAGATATGACTACCGCCATTAGCATTGTTTTGCAGGAGGAGTGGAGTGAGTTTCCTCAATAATGTCAGCATAAAAATGTCTTTAGAGACTACTGCACTCACCTGTTGACTCAGAGTGAGATTGCTGTCAATAATCACTCTCAGACTCTGTACTCACTGTTTAGGCATTGGAGGAGGTCCCATTTCTGGAGACCAGTAATCCTGGTTCCATTGGTTGATTTTATCCTTCGGTATTACTCTCTCAGTTTTTACGGTGTTTAATATTAGTTGGTTTCCCCGTCTCCAGTCAGAAATGGACCTCATCACATTCTGAAACTGCAGGTATGAAGCTGATGTTCCTTCCAAACAAATTAGCAATTGATCATCATCAATTTAGGATTTAAGGCTGCAGCCTTTTGTTGCCAGTTCATGAATCAAAGGCTTGATGTTTAGATTAAAAAGATGCAGGGATAAGGCTGAACCCTGGTGAACCCCACGATCCAAAGCGGTTGCAGTAAAATTTGCTAGTTGTGCGGCCTACGTACAATGGGAGAGAAATGATTTCAGCGATCTTAGGGAGCACTCTTGAATACCTGCCTGTTTTACACCGTCAATCAGGTTCTTATTTCTTACCAATTGAAACACAGCTGACAAGTCTAGCAGGACCAGGGAAGCAGGCAAGTCTTGGTAGTCATCCTACCTTAGGAACCTGCCACAGAAAGGACCAATGACTCCATACTATGCATTTGGCAAAAGACTGCGTGCAGAGGGTGGGGACCATCTGATGCCTAGATGTGCTCACAGATTTCTTTTGCAAAGTAATTCAAGGATATTTGGAGGGTAGGGGAGTAATGATATAGCTTTTTAGGGCTTAAGAATTTCTGGATTGTCACCCTTGTTTTTTAATAAGTATAATAATATTGCATTTCTAAGGTCCGTGTGTACTAAGGCCTGTTCAATAGATTTCTTTTAAAGTATTCTCAGAGAATTAATGACTATTGAGGACACAGGGCCACATGACAAAAGTTTTTAGCAGTCGCAAACGGGGAATTGGGCCCCTTGCGCCCACTAAATAGCCTTTTGACATGTACCAACCCTATTTTACGAGTCAATAACCAATTTTTTGACGAGTTTGCAAGTCAGTATTATGAAGGGGCATGTTAAGGGCGTCCCTTCCTAATAGGAATAGGGGCATGTATGAATGCTTTGTGACTGGAATGCGGTCACAAAACATTCATCTTTTTCCAACTCTGTGAAGGAGGTGGCAACCCATTCACAGACAGGAAGGGGTCCCCAAGGGACCGCTTCCCCTTTGTGAATGTGGGCGCCAACTGTTTTTAAGAGGAGGCAATGGCCCCACAGACCACTGCCTACTCTTAAAAAATGAAAAGAACACTTTATTTTTAAATTTGAAATGCATCCCGTTTTCCCTGAAGGAAAACAGGATGCATTTCCAAAAAAACTGCTTTATTTAAAAAGCAATTACAGACCTAGTGGTCTGCTGATCCCAGCAAGCCACCGTTCCTGTGAGTGCGGGCCATTTTCAATGGGTTGAAATTGTGACCTGCCTCATGAATATTGATGAGGCAGGTCCTTTACGACACTTTTGGGAACCGCAAACAGTGTCTGAGACACTGTTGTACATCGCATTTTGCTCATTCCTAATTGCGAGTCGCAAAAACTTCAATTAGGAACTTCCAAAATGTAGCGATAGCACATGTGGCCCATAGATTCTAATACATCTGGAGGAAAAGGGTCTGTCGGAGAGCCTGATTTGACTTCTACCATCTGCTTCAGCATCCTTCCTTCACTAACTTCTTGCAGTGATGTCATAATGACTGGGTTTGAGCCTATGCAATCTTTAATGAGATTAATCATATCTGAAAAAAAATATCAGATTGTCACATACAGCCTGATATGCCATAAATGTAGTTGAGATTGTCTCAAAAGATGAAAGCTTTTTCATAAAATTAAACAATGTATTGTTTATTATCTGCAAGTAGGATTTTGCTAGCATAATATGTAGATTTTGCCTTTAGTGGTTTCACTTTTTTAGACAAATAATCCTATTTTAAATTTCATTTTATTATTTTCATCATAAGTTTTACACCAGTTTCCCTTGAGTTGGCGTAGTTCAGGTTTAGCCTCTTTTAGTTCAGTAGAATACCAAGGAACTAGCATTGTTTAACTGGTGGATCATGAGTGTCGCAGGCATGCCCAATCTAAAACCTATATTCTTCCTATGGCACCTGAGTGTTTTCACCCAGGGCCTGATTTAGAACTCGGCGGACGTGTTACGCCATTATAACAGTGATAGATATTCCGTCCACCGAAACCTAAATCTCATTATGTCCTATGGGATTTAGATTTTGGCGGACGGGATATCCATCACCATTCTGACGGAGTAACCCGTCCGTCGAGTTCTACATTAGGCCCTTAGTGTTTGATAGGATAATGAGAGTGTAATGGGGCACCATTTACATATGGTTTTTACTTTGTGCTGATTAGGTCTTTTACAACAGATGAGTTGAGTGTCCAGATTAGAGCCAATGCCTGACCCAGAATGTGGGTTGGGCTGGTAATTTGTTGCACTAAATAAGAGCCATGACTTTGACAAATTCTGCGTCCTGAATAGTGGTAATTGATCTGATAATTCAAGTTACTAAGGATGAGTAACCTTCAATGGTTAGTTATTATTGGACATGGAGATTCATAAAGAGTTTTAGGGAATGTTCCCAATAAACGGGGCGGACAGTATATTAATAGGCAAATTGAAGACCTAGGGCCTGATTTAAAGTTTGGCAGATGGGGTTACTCTGTCACAAACGTGACAGGTATCTCGTCTGCCGTATTACGATTCCATTATATTCAATGGAAACTGTGATATCAACGGACGGAATATGTGACAGAGTAACCCATCCGCCAAGATCTAAATCAGGGCTTTAGTGCCGAATTCAATATTAAAATTGATTTGGTGGAGGACAAGCGTTCCAGTGGCAATGAGGTAAGATGAAAACAGCCTAGCTTTACATCAAAAAGAGGAAATTAGAATGAAGAAGCGCAGGCAGGACATAGGGACAAAGTGCGGCAAACAACAAAAGACCGGGGTAAAACCAGATAAAGCAAGGACCACTTTACAGAGGGTTTTGCATGAGAAGTGTAGGTTGATGAGGTGGCAATGCAGATTTTGACTCAACTCTAAAACTTGGCCAAGGTTGCGGGCACCACACACAGGGCACACTGACACATTTTGCACATGTTGCAGTTGTAGAATGGATTCCTGTAGTTTAATTTAGGAAGAATGGAAGCTTCTACATTTAATGCCTACCTGCCTCCAGGAAAAAGCAAGACAGCCTTCTGGGAAATGTCAAGTTTGTAGAAGCAAACCAAGAACCTTGCAATAATCTGATCCGAAAGAGAACGTTTTTTTTATCGAAAACTAAAAAGAAACCCAATATTCTTGAATTTAGCCACTGAGAAATGTGGTGGCTCTGGGTTGGACAAAGAGAATGAATGAGGCCACAGGTTCTTAAGAACAATAATTGTAATCTCAGTTATATTTGTTTATTTGTTTGCTTATGTATTTATGCTTTTATTTATTATGCACAGCATATACCAGGCAAGAACACCTTCAGAGGCATTGAGGTGAGGAAGGGAGGGATTGGTAAAGAAAGAACAGAAGGAGAAAGTAAGAATCTCACTACTTAGAGATTGGATATAAAGAGTCTTAGGCTAAACAGAACATTGGAGGAAGGGAAGTGGCTTAATCAACAGCACAAGTCTGAGGGATCAGACAGAATAGGAGAGGATATTCAGCATCATGCCAGACTTCAGCCTGGATCTGATATTTGTGATAGAAGGTGCATCTTTACAAAGAGAAGGGACAGGATTATATAATTTGTGCCTGGTGAAGAAAGTTGTTTCTCCCTGTAACCTTTCCTTTTCCATTTGGCTTTAATCAGTTTACAGTCCTTACCAGACTGTAGATTTATTTCTGGATTTTTTGGGATAAATAAGTTAGAGAGGTATTTGGGTGAGTTGAGATGAGGTACTTTCCATATGAATTTGATTTGTTGGAGGGAGGAGGCGGCGGCTGTACCAACAAGGGCAGGAGCCCTTTAAATCTAACTCGCGCTTCCTGCCTCGCGGGACGCGCGCGCGCGGCGCCCAGGCCGAGGGCGGGCCCGTCTTGCGCCCGTCAGCGCCTGACAGAGGCTGGGCCACCCCCCTGACATTCTTATTTTCTTGGAAATTACTGGTTTCTGGGCACCTACATATGGTAGGGGCGTGCGCTTTCTCAGCCTGACCCACGTATGGACCACATCACCCAGTGTGTTATAGGGCCACGAGGAGACGCTTAAAGACTTTGAGCTGCTGCTAGTGCCGGCTCTGTAGACAGGGGCAGGAGCCCTCTAACAACTCCTTTCTTTGCACTCCCGCTTTGCGATTATAGTTGGTGCCGGCCCTGTGGACAGGGGCATGAGCCCTTTAGTAACTCCTTTCGTGCTCCTGTGTCGTGCCTGCCAGAGCCCGGAGGAGGTTGGGCTGGACTTATTTTGTTGTTATTTGACTTAGTGATTTGCATATATTTTGTTGCGACTAGATAAAAGTGTTCAATATAGTAACCCCATATATATAATCTACATAATGGGGAAAAGAAAGCAAAACCAAATAGGGAATGGTATTAATAAAAAAATCAGAGAAGTGCTAATACGATCACAAATTATCTCACAGATTGTGCAGTGGTGGGATAAGTGCTTGAGACTACTTACCACTCTTGTCGTTGTACTTTTCATAAGAGAAAAATATACAAAACAAGGTCAGTGTATATACACATAGCCAAAAAGTTTTGCATTTCCTCTTTTCACTCTTTTCTAAGTGCTGAAAAGTACCTCTAAACTTTCAAAAAGTTCTTAAAAGTTTAAAAAGTTTTTTTTCTGTCTTTCCAAAAAGTTCTGAAAACTTTTTTCTCTTTTTCTATCACTTTAACTCTCTCTAAAAATGTCTGGCACAGGCCAAAATGTTGATCTGTCCAAAATTGCATATGACAACCTTAGCTGGAAAAGAGCAAGGAGTCTCTGTATAGAGAGAGGTTTGAGTGTAGGGAAGAATCCTTCCTTAGAACTGTTACTTAATATGCTTAGAGAACAGGATAAGGCCATAGGTGCCTCATCTGTTGAAAAAGTACCTAATAGTTCTCAATCTGATTCAGGGACTCCCCCAGGAAAAGATTCAGGAAAGAAACTTCCTAGCCTGCCCATTACTAGACAATCTAGCATAGATGGTAATGATGATGAGCCACACCATATAAATAGTGTTGTCTCACATCATAGCAAAAGCATTTATTCTCACCATACTGGTAGTAATGTTTCTGTTAACCAAGCTGTTAGGGTGGCTTCTGTAAGGGACAGGTCTCCTTCTGTTCATTCCCATCATAGCTCTGTTTCTAGGAATGTCCCTCCCACCAACCCTGATGACAGAATGTTAGAGAGGGAACTCAATAAGTTGAGGGTGGAACAAACCAGACTGAAGCTTAAAAAGCAACAGCTGGATTTGGATAGACAGTCTTTTGAATTAGAGAAGGAAAGACAGAAGTTGGGTTTAGATACCCATGTTGGCAGCAGCAGTATTCCCCATAGTCATCCTGCAAAAGAGCATGATTCCAGGAATCTGCACAAGATAGTCCCCCTTATAAGGAGGGGGATGACATTAACAAGTGGTTTGCTGCACTTGAGAGGGCCTGTGTTGTACAGGATGTCCCTCAAAGGCAGTGGGCTGCTATCCTATGGCTATCATTTAGTGGAAAAGGTAGGGATAGGCTCCTTACTGTGAAAGAAAGTGATGCCAATAATTTTACAGTTCTTAAGAATGCACTCCTGGATGGTTATGGCTTAACCACTGAACAGTACAGGATAAAGTTCAGAGAGACCAAAAAGGAGTCTTCACAAGACTGGGTTGATTTCATTGACCATTCAGTGAAGGCCTTGGAGGGGTGGTTACATGGCAGTAAAGTTACTGATTATGAAAGCCTGTATAACACAATCCTGAGAGAGCATATACTTAATAATTGTGTGTCTGATTTGTTGCACCAGTACCTGGTAGACTCTGATCTGACCTCTCCCCAAGAATTGGGAAAGAAGGCAGACAAATGGGTCAGAACAAGGGTGAACAGAAAAGTTCATACAGGGGGTGACAAAGATGGCAATAAGAAGAAAGATGGTGAAAAATCTCAAGATAAGCATGGGGATAAGGGTAAAACCAAAGATCCCACTTCAAATCTTAAACACTCTTCAGAGGGTGGGGATAAAACAAATTCTTCCTCTTCTTCCCAACCTGCACACATTAAAAAGCCTTGGTGCTTTGTGTGTAAAAATAGAGGCCATAGGCCAGGGGATAAGTCCTGTCCAGGTAAACCCCCTGAGCCTACCACCACTAATACATCAAGCTCTAGTGCCCCTAGCAGTAGTGGTACTAGTGGTGGGACTGCTGGCAACAGTCAAGCAAAGGGTGTAGTTGGGTTCACTTATGGGTCCATAGTAGAAACTGGGGTAGTCAGTCCCAAGACAGTTTCTGTCACACCTAGTGGCACTGGCCTTGCCACACTGGCTGCTTGTCCCCTTACAATGGATAAGTACAGGCAGACAGTTTCAATAAATGGTGTTGAGGCCTTGGCCTACAGGGACACAGGTGCCAGTTTCACTTTGGTGACTGAAAACCTAGTGCACCCTGATCAACACATCATTGGACAACAGTATAAGATTATTGATGTCCATAACTCCACTAAGTTTCTTCCCTTAGCTATAATTCAGTTTAGTTGGGGTGGAGTTACTGGCCCTAAGCAGGTGGTGGTATCACCTAGCTTACCTGTAGACTGTCTCTTAGGTAATGACCTAGAGGCCTCAGGTTGGGCTGATGTAGAGTTTTATGCCCATGCAGCCATGCTGGGCATCCCAGAGGAATTGTTCCCTCTCATTTCTACTGAAATGAAAAAGCAAAGGAGAGAAGGTCTGAAAACTCAGGATCCCTCTCCATCAACAGGTAAAAAGGGTATCACAGTATCCCCTAACCACCCTACCATTCAGGATACCATTCCTGTGGTGGGAGAAACCTCTCCTGGGGTGGCACCTGTTCCAAGGGAATCATCAGCTGGCAAAGCTGGACTCCCTGAGGTAGAAGTACCTCTCTGTGGGATAACTAACATTGGTGACAAAAAGAGCACCATTTTAGTTAACATGGAGCATCCCTCCAACCCTCCCAGAGAAACTTTAGTGCAGAAACCCTGCACTGCCTCACAACACTTAGGACAGCATCCCTGCCCTAGTGTGGAGCTCATAGGACAGCATCCCTGCCCTGCTCCAACTCAAGAGAAACAGCATCCCTGTTCTCTCTTCCAGCCATATGGACAAAGTTTTTGCCCAGCTATGGCTTTTCTGAGACAGCATCCCTGTCTGGCATTTCCATCACTACAAATAGGTTCAGTGGACAATTCCCACTGCTCTAAACTAAAACTTACTGATAGAAACTCTGAAAATACATCTTCACATTGTTGCTTAGCTAAAAAACTTCAAACAGGGTGGTTTACATCCCCACAGGGAAGTAACCATAGAGTGGATGATAAAGGGAGTAACCAGTCTATTGCAGAGCTACTCTCTACTTATCACCACTTAGACAATAAAGTCTCAACTGGCCAAGGTTAGCCTTATTGTCCTTCGTTTGGGGGGGGGTTGTGTGAGAAAGTAGCCTCTTTCTAGCCTTGTTACCCCCACTTTTGGCCTGTTTGTGAGTGTATGTCAGGGTGTTTTCACTGTCTCACTGGGATCCTGCTAGCCAGGGCCCAGTGCTCATAGTGAAAACCCTATGTTTTCAGTATGTTTGTTATGTGTCACTGGGACCCTGCTAGTCAGGACCCCAGTGCTCATAAGTTTGTGGCCTATATGTATGTGTTCCCTGTGTGGTGCCTAACTGTCTCACTGAGGCTCTGCTAACCAGAACCTCAGTGGTTATGCTCTCTCATTTATTTCAAATTGTCACTAACAGGCTAGTGACCAATTTTACCAATTTACATTGGCTTACTGGAACACCATTATAATTCCCTAGTATATGGTACTGAGGTACCCAGGGTATTGGGGTTCCAGGAGATCCCTATGGGCTGCTGCATTTCTTTTGCCACCCATAGGGAGCTCTGACAATTCTTACACAGGCCTGCCACTGCAGCCTGAGTGAAATAACGTCCACGTTATTTCACAGCCATTTTACACTGCACTTAAGTAACTTATAAGTCACCTATATGTCTAACCTTTACCTGGTAAAGGTTAGGTGCAAAGTTACTTAGTGTGAGGGCACCCTGGCACTAGCCAAGGTGCCCCCACATTGTTCAGAGCCAATTCCCTGAACTTTGTGAGTGCGGGGACACCATTACACGCGTGCACTACATATAGGTCACTACCTATATGTAGCTTCACAATGGTAACTCCGAATATGGCCATGTAACATGTCTATGATCATGGAATTGCCCCCTCTATACCATCCTGGCATAGTTGGCACAATCCCATGATCCCAGTGGTCTGTAGCACAGACCCTGGTACTGCCAAACTGCCCTTCCTGGGGTTTCACTGCAGCTGCTGCTGCTGCCAACCCCTCAGACAGGCATCTGCCCTCCTGGGGTCCAGCCAGGCATGGCCCAGGATGGCAGAACAAAGAACTTCCTCTGAGAGAGGGTGTGACACCCTCTCCCTTTGGAAAATGGTGTGAAGGCAGGGGAGGAGTAGCCTCCCCCAGCCTCTGGAAATGCTTTCTTGGGCACAGATGTGCCCAATTCTGCATAAGCCAGTCTACACCGGTTCAGGGACCCCTTAGCCCCTGCTCTGGCGCGAAACTGGACAAAGGAAAGGAGAGTGACCACTCCCCTGACCTGCACCTCCCCTGGGAGGTGTCCAGAGCTCCTCCAGTGTGCTCCAGACCTCTGCCATCTTGGAAACAGAGGTGCTGCTGGCACACTGGACTGCTCTGAGTGGCCAGTGCCACCAGGTGACGTCAGAGACTCCTGCTGATAGGCTCCTTCAGGTGTTAGTAGCCTATCCTCTCTCCTAGGTAGCCAAACCCTTTTTTCTGGCTATTTAGGGTCTCTGTCTCTGGGGAAACTTTAGATAACGAATGCATGAGCTCAGCCGAGTTCCTCTGCATCTCTCTCTTCACCTTCTGATAAGGAATCGACTGCTGACCGCGCTGGAAGCCTGCAAACCTGCAACATAGTAGCAAAGACGACTACTGCAACTCTGTAACGCTGATCCTGCCGCCTTCTCGACTGTTTTCCTGCTTGTGCATGCTGTGGGGGTAGCCTGCCTCCTCTCTGCACCAGAAGCTCCGAAGAAATCTCCCGTGGGTCGACGGAATCTTCCCCCTGCAACCGCAGGCACCAAAAAGCTGCATTACCGGTCCCTTGGGTCTCCTCTCAGCACGACGAGCGAGGTCCCTCGAATCCAGCGACTCTGTCCAAGTGACCCCCACAGTCCAGTGACTCTTCAGTCCAAGTTTGGTGGAGGTAAGTCCTTGCCTCACCTCGCTGGGCTGCATTGCTGGGAACCGCGACTTTGCAGCTACTCCGGCCCCTGTGCACTTCCGGCTGAAATCCTTTGTGCACAGCCAAGCCTGGGTCCACGGCACTCTAACCTGCATTGCACGACTTTCTAAGTTGGTCTCCGGCGACGTGGGACTCCTTTGTGCAACTTCAGCGAGCACCGTTTCACGCATCCTTGTAGTGCCTGTTTCTGGCACTTCTCCAGGTGCTACCTCCTTTAGTCAGGGCTCTTTGTCTTGCTCGACGTCCCCTCTCTCTTCAGGTCCAATTTGCGACCTCCTGGTCCCTCCTGGGCCCCAGCAGCGTCCAAAAACGCCAAACGCACGATTTGCAACTAGCAAGGCTTGTTGGCGTCCTTCCGGCGGGAAAACACTTCTGCACGACTCTCCAAGGCAAGAGGGATCCGTCCACCAAAGGGGAAGTCTCTAGCCCTTTTTGTTCCTGCAGAAACCTCAGCTTCTTCTGTCCAGTAGAAGCTTCTTTGCACCCGCAGCTGGCATTTCCTGGGCATGTGCCCATCTCCGACTTGCTTGTGACTTTTGGACTTGGTCCCCTTGTTCCACAGGTACCCTAGATTGGAAATCCACAGTTGTTGCATTGCTGGTTTGTGTCTTTCCTGCATTATTCCTCTAACACGACTATTTTGTCCTTAGGGGAACTTTAGTGCACTTTGCACTCACTTTTCAGGGTCTTGGGGAGGGTTATTTTCCTAACTCTCACTATTTTCTAATAGTCCCAGCGACCCTCTACAAGGTCATATAGGTTTGGGGTCCATTCGTGGTTCGCATTCCACTTTTGGAGTATATGGTTTGTGTTGCCCCTATCCCTATGTTTCCCCATTGCATCCTATTGTAACTATACATTGTTTGCACTGTTTTCTAAGACTATACTGCATATTTTTTGCTATTGTGTATATATATCTTGTGTATATTTCCTATCCTCTCACTGAGGGTACACTCTAAGATACTTTGGCATATTGTCATAAAAATAAAGTACCTTTATTTTTAGTATAACTGTGTATTGTGTTTTCTTATGATATTGTGCATATGACACTAAGTGGTACTGTAGTAGCTTCACACGTCTCCTAGTTCAGCCTAAGCTGCTCTGCTAAGCTACCATTATCTATCAGCCTAAGCTGCTAGACACCCTATACACTAATAAGGGATAACTGGGCCTGGTGCAAGGTGCAAGTACCCCTTGGTACTCACTACAAGCCAGTCCAGCCTCCTACACAGATGCAATGGGGAAAATTAATGAAGAAATTATTAATGCTGAAGCACGCTTAGTGGCAACAAAAAATGTCTTACATGAGGCTATCACTGAAGTGAGCACTGAGGCTGTAGGTTTAATTTCTGAACTGAAATCCCCAACGGAAAAATTTACTGGGACGGATCCTAGATCTTCCTTAGGCTCTTTATTACCTACAGATATAGTAAAAGAAATCGATTCCTTGAACAGTACAGATGACCAAATTCCCTCACCACCAAAGAAAAAAAGAAGTAGTCAGTGTGAGAAAGTAGCCTCTTTCTAGCCTTGTTACCCCCACTTTTGGCCTGTTTGTGAGTGTATGTCAGGGTGTTTTCACTGTCTCACTGGGATCCTGCTAGCCAGGGCCCAGTGCTCATAGTGAAAACCGTATGTTTTCAGTATGTTTGTTATGTGTCACTGGGACCCTGCTAGTCAGGACCCCAGTGCTCAAAAGTTTGTGACCTATAGGTATGTGTTCCCTGTGGGATGCCTAACTGTCTCACTGAGGCTCTGCTAACCAGAACCTCAGTGGTTATGCTCTCTCATTTCTTTCAAATTGTCACTAACAGGCTAGTGACCAATTTTACCAATTTACATTGGCATACTGGAACACCCTTATAATTCCCTAGTATATGGTACTGAGGTACCCAGGGTATTGGGGTTCCAGGAGATCCCTATGGGCTGCAGCATTTCTTTTGCCACCCATAGGGAGCTCTGGCAATTCTTACACAGGCCTGCCACTGCAGCCTGGGTGATATAACGTCCACGTTATTTCACAGCCATTTACCACTGCACTTAAGTAACTTATAAGTCACCTATATGTCTAACCTTTACCTGGTAAAGGTTGGGTGCTAAGTTACTTAGTGTGTGGGCACCCTGGCACTAGCCAAGGTGCCCCCACATGGTTCAGGGCCAATTCCCCGGACTTTGTGAGTGCGGGGACACCATTACACGTGTGCACTACATATAGGTCACTACCTATGTGTAGCTTCACAATGGTAACTCCGAATATGGCCATGTAACATGTCTAAGATCATGGAATTGCCCCCTCTATGCCATCCTGGCATTGTTGGCACAATCCCATGATCCCACGGGTCTGTAGCACAGACCCGGGTACTGCCAAACTGCCTTTTCAGGGGTTTCACTGCAGCTGCTGCTGCTGCCAACCCCTCAGACAGGTTTCTGCCCTCCTGGGGTCCACCCAGGCTTGGCCCAGGATGGCAGAACAAAGGACTTCCTCAGAGAGAGGGTGTTACACCCTCTCCCTTTGGAAAAAGGTGTTAAGGCAGGGGAGGAGTAGCCTCCCCCAGCCTCTGGAAATGCTTTCATGGGCACACATGGTGCCCATTTCTGCATAAGCCAGTCTACACCGGTTCAGGGACCCCTAAGCCCTGCTCTGGCGCGAAACTGGACAAAGGAAAGGGGAGTGACCCCTCCCCTGACCTGCACCTCCCCTGGGAGGTGCCCAGAGCTCCTCCAGTGTGCTCCAGACCACTGCCATCTTGGAAACAGAGGTGCTGCTGGCACACTGGACTGCTCTGAGTGGCCAGTGCAAGCAGGTGACGTCAGAGACTCCTTCGGATAGGCTCCTTCAGGTGTTGCTAGCCTATCCTCTCTCCTAGGTAGCCAAACCCTCTTTTCTGGCTATTTAGGGTCTCTGTCTTTGGGGATTCCTTAGATAACGAATGCAAGAGCTCATCAGAGTTCCTCTGCATCTCTCTCTTCACCTTCTGCCAAGGAATCAACTGCTGACCGCGCTGGAAGCCTGCAAAACTGCAACAAAGTAGCAAAGACGACTACTGCAACTCTGTAACGCTGATCCTGCCGCCTTCTCGACTGCTTTCCTGGTGGTGCATGCTGTGGGGGTAGTCTGCCTCCTCTCTGCACTAGAAGCTCTGAAGAAATCTCCCGTGGGTCAACAGAATCGTCCCCCTGCAACCGCAGGCACCAAAGAACTGCATCACTGGTACCCTGGGTCTCCTCTCAGCACGACGAGCGAGGTCCCTTGAATCCAGCAACTCTGTCCAAGTGACTCCCACAGTCCAGTGACTCTTCAGTCCAAGTTTGGTGGAGGTAAGTCCTTGCCTCCCCACGCCAGACTGCATTGCTGGGATTCCCACACACTAAGTAACTTAGCACCCAACCTTTACCAGGTAAAGGTTAGACATATAGGTGACTTATAAGTTACTTAAGTGCAGTGGTAAATGGCTGTGAAATAACGTGGACGTTATTTCACCCAGGCTGCAGTGGCAGGCCTGTGTAAGAATTGTCAGAGCTCCCTATGGGTGGCAAAAGAAATGCTGCAGCCCATAGGGATCTCCTGGAACCCCAATACCCTGGGTACCTCAGTACCATATACTAGGGAATTATAAGGGTGTTCCAGTATGCCAATGTAAATTGGTGAAATTGGTCACTAGCCTGTTAGTGACAATTTGTAAAGAGAGAGCATAACCACTGAGGTTCTGGTTAGCAGAGCCTCAGTGAGACAGTTAGGCATCCCACAGGGAACACATACCTATAGGTCACAAACTTATGAGCACTGGGGTCCTGACTAGCAGGGTCCCAGTGACACATAACAAACATACTGAAAACATAGGGTTTTCACTATGAGCACTGGGCCCTGGCTAGCAGGATCCCAGTGAGACAGTGAAAACACCCTGACATACACTCACAAACAGGCCAAAAGTGGGGGTAACAAGTCTAGAAAGAGGCTACTTTCTCACACAGTCAGACTACTAATTCTAAATTTATGCTACCATCTTCACAATTTTTTAAGGGTAGAAAATTAATAACTGAAATGCATGGGGGTCATGCAGTAACACCATCATCAGACAACGATGGCCACTTACAAAAACGTATGGAAACCTTTTTCAAGAAACTGCATGGCAAGCTAGACCAGATAGAGTCAAAAGTATTGCTAGAATTCAAGGAGATAAAAGAACGTATAACTAAGATAGAAGTAAGTGTTAATTCAATGACTAAAGCGAAAAATTTGTCCCATGGTTGTGACACTATATCAAATGTAGATATAAGGAATAGTGCAATGACAGGGAAAGCAGATTCTAACAAAAGAAGTATAGAATATCGGCACCCCATACAGAAATAAATTCCCTTGCCTAAGGAACCCATGACTAATCATATGGAGCAATTGGACAGAAATCATAGATGCCAGTCCTTGATTAGGAATAGACCTGTGAAAGAGGTATTACAATTACCGCCAGATGCTACACCATATACAATCATTCTTAAAAAATTTCCCAAATTGGGACCAAACATTGTTGAGACCTGGGCAGATTTACGTTACAAGGTAGTACACTGGATGGCAGGGAATATATGTACATCAGAGATACTATTTCATGAAATCTTATATGCAAGAAGAGTTGATTGGGTGGGATATTTGGAGGAAGAAGAGGGAGACTGCATTGTGGTTAATTTTCGTAATCCTCGTTTTGTGGGCCAATTACTAGCGGACTTGGATATAAGACATCGAACTTGTAAAAATCTGAGAAAAGAGATTATGGCTGTTCCTTTAGGATATTTTTATAGAATGATGAATACCTCAGGCACAAGAGACACGGGGGCCACAGGGAAAACATCCAGTAATTTGGTGAGGTATAACAAACCAGAGTGTACCAATCGATTCGCTCCCCTGAGTAACATGGAGGATTTGGAGTGACAGCAGGAGGACGTGAGTAGAAAAGAGATCTTGCTACCTGACAAAATACAACCTACTATTGTAGCCCCCATTCCAAAATCTTCAAGTTGCAATGGTGACACTGAGACAGATGGGAGGCCCCTAGCAGGAGACTTAATTATACTCATGTCATGGAATATAGCTGGAGTAAAAACGAAAATGGTTGAGAAGAAATGGCAGACCATAATAAGTTCATCACATATAATCTGCCTACAAGAGACATGGCACACAGGATCCTTTTTTATTGAAGGATATGCCATATTTTCCACCCCAGCTTCTGCCTCACCTAGTGGAAGGGCAAAGGGAGGATTAGCAATACTGATCTCAACATTGGTACTGTATATATTGGTGAAATCCTTCCTTGATTCTCCTTATTATCAGTTTTTATATCTTCGGATAGATGGAATTTTAGGGATTGTTTTAATAAACTACTACAACAATAAGTTTGATGGCACCAATAGAGTAGTGGCATTGACTCTTCAGGAAGATTTGCAAACTTTTGTAAATGATATAACTTCAAGCTACATAATAGTATGGGTTGGAGATTTTAATATTGGGACATGCCAGAATACTATAGGAAAGACATGTGGATTTGTCGACGATGGGGGAGCGCACAATCGCACTTTTTACATAACAATTACAGAATTGCACTGAATGAGATATTATTTAGTTATGATTTAGAACTGATTGAACAAGACGGGCTTAAAGGAATGAAGCTTCCATCATTTATAGGAAGAGGATATTTCTCATTAATTGACCATATATTAATGTCTAAGAGTAATATGGATATGGTTGAATCCCTGAAGATTGAGCCAACCATTTATAGTGATCATTATCCCTTGTTATTAACTATGAGATTGGCTAAACCCTTTAATATAGGTGAACGATTGGCAATGAATATAGGAATAAGAAGGGAAAATGGTATTGCAATTAAATGGACTGGGGTAAATGAAATAGATGTGATGACAAAAGTTGTGACACAACACTATCAGGAAATTCTCACATGTACAGAACATAACCAAAGCCCAAATGAGATCTTAGGATCCTTTATCCAGCTTAGAAATGCCATTGCAGGAAGCCTCGTGAGAACATTGGGGAACAAAAAGAGCGAAAAAGTGGGGTGGTTTGATCACAATTGTTCACTAGCGAGACAGGAATTAAAACAAGCCCTGCAGGCTCGACCAAGAAACAGGGAAGAGGTCATTATTAAACGTTCTAATTACAAACATGTACTAATGACGAGGAAGGCACAACTGAGAGCTAGGGCATGGGCTAATCTTGAGCAAGCAACGACATTAAAAGATAGTACTTTATTTTGGAAAACAATTAATCAACCATTCTTAAAAAATAAGGATGTACCCCAAATAACAGTACATGTCCCGTCATCAGAATGTCTTTCACATTTTGGCTTAATTTTTAACCCAGATAATCTGACTACTCACATATTGAATAGGGGGATAATTGAGATAAAGCCACCTTTTTTTAAACCAGTTAGTATAGGGGAAGTGAAATCTGCTATGGGAAGAAGCTTGAAAGGGAATGCACCAGGCCCTGACGGGGTGCCAGTAGATGCCTATTTGACATACATCGATCTATGGTGCCCTATTTTGACCCAAGTCTTTTTGAGTGCGACAAAGGGATATATTTTAACATCTTGGACTGAAAGCATAATTGGCCCCATTTTCAAAAAGGGAGATAGAGGTGACCCCAAATGCTATCGGCCAATCTCACTTTTAGATACCTCCGTCAAATTGCTGGGAAGAGTACTCCTAGAAAGATTAGAGTTATGGGTAACCAACAATCATATACTCTCAGAGGCTCAATTGGGATTCAGGCCTCGGGTTGGTACCCTGTAACAATGTATAAACCTTAATTTAATAATAAGCAAATATACAATAGAAAGGAAGGGTCATATGTTCCTCGGCTTTGCTGATCTTAGCAGTGCTTTTGATTTGGTGAACCATGCTAAGCTGTGGAAAGTTTTGACAGATATGGGCGCACCCTTAGATATAATAAGTTTCTTGGCACAATTATATAATCATTTAACAGCGCGGGTGAGATATGGAAGAAATGGCAAGTGTACCCCAGGATTTAGGATAGGGAGAGGAATACGTCAAGGCTGTGTTTTGGCGTCTCTTCTATTCTCCCTTTACATAAATGGAGTAGATGCCCATTTTAAAAATATGAAAATCGATACCCCTAAAATAGGAGAATGCTCTATCCCAGTGCTTTTATATGCAGATAATGCAGTACTGCTGTCAAGAACTGCAAATGGGCTGCAGCAGTTAATCAAGGGCTTTGTGGAATTTATGGAGGAAAGAGATATGTTGTTGAATATGAGCAAAACTGTTGTAATGACTTGTGGGCAGGGAAAGGTCAGGAAGAAAGCCTTTTTTATCAAAGGTTATAAATGTGAAGAGGTGAATGGATTTACATATCTGTGTATACAGTTTTCTAATATGGGACATTGGAAACAACATCTAGAAATCATCAAGATGAAGTATGTTAGGACAACTGAGGCTGTTTTTAGATTTTCAAAAAAAATTGGCAATAAACCCCTTAGGGAAATGCTGCATATCTACAAAAGTAAATCAATTAACAGCATTACGTATGGTTCTGCCCTTTGGGGTTCGATGCCCGAGATCCTTTCATTACAAGTGCTAGAGAATACATTTTTTTGCAGACTATTGGCAGTGCCAAATACTACTTCCACATTTATGGTACATAAGGAGTTGGGTTGCCCTTATGTGGAAGATCTAATATACACCAACGCGTTGTTGGCCTGGCATGGTATTTGGTCTAAAGAAGGGACGCATTTTACCCAAAAGATTATTAAAGATTGCCTTACACTAGAATATTGGGATAGAATTCCGTGGTTCATGCATTTAAAAGATTTGTTGAAAGGTATAAATCTAGTTCCAAATTTGCACAATCCAGGTATTATCCTTCAATTTAGCAAGAAAGAATTGAAAAATCAACTTATGGCATGGAGGGTCTGTGACAGAGAAAATAGGGAATGTAGGAAGACAACAGTAGCACTTTATATGACTGAAAATAATGAGGTAATGCCAAATTATTTGCTGAAAGTAGCAAACATTCAGGATAGATTTTATTTGACTTGAATGCGCTTTAGAACGCTGCACGTTTTGGTAGCTTTCCCAAAGGTGAGGATTTGGAGTAAAAGTCTACCGAAGTGCCCCTGTGTGGGACAGTTTGCACAATCCACAATGCACTTTATTATATCTTGTAAATTTTATCACGATGCTAGGAAGCAATTTTTAAAACCTTTATTTATTACTAATAAATTATTTTATTGTAGAGAAGCTTTTAACTACTTATGTAAATTGGATACCAATGAGAAATGTGATGCAGTGATAAAATGTATTCTAAATGCCATTGAACTAAGGAAAAAGCTGTCGTACTTAGAAAATCTTCGGTATGAGAATGAATAATTCCTCAATCTGTAGTAGTAAGGGTTTTTATCTACTTATTTATCTATTAGCAATGTTTTTTTTTTTTTTTTAAGTATCTTACTGTATATTTTACTATTTTAAAGAGATTGTTTTATCTTTTATGGAGTAAAATCCGAATAAAGATTGATTTGAATTTGAATTTGAATTTGATTTGTTGATTCATTGGAAGCCATTTCACTTTGTCTCTGTGTTGAGAAATATTCTTGTGTTTTTTTATGCTAAAGATGAATTATTTCTCAGTTCTGGACCGTCTCTAGCATATTCAGAGTCTGTTAGCTAGACTGATTTAAGTACCCTAAGAAGTAATAAGACCTAACTTGTTTGGATACTAGCAGACAAACCAGAATCAGCAGTGCCTTTAACGAAGGAAGGTTATTAGAAATGGCCCTTTTTGCAGGGTTATCCCCAAGCTGTTTGCCTTCTTGCCCCTTTCTTATTCTGACTTATTTCTTTTGCTTTAGGACTCTGGGCACTTTACCACTGCTGACCAGTGCTAAAGTGCAAGTTCTCTCTGTCTAAATTGGATTGGTGATTGGTTTATCCATGACTGGCATAGTTGATTTACTAGTAAGTTCCTAGTATAGTGCACCATCTTAGCCCAGGGCCTGTAAATCAAATGCTGCTAGTGGGCCTGCAGCACTGACTGTGCCACCCACATGAGTAGCCCTGTAAACATGTCTCAGACCTGCCACTGCAGTGTCTGTGTGTGCAGTTTTAACTGCCGGTTCGACCTGCAAGTGCACCCACTTGCCACCCCCAAACCTTCCCTTTCACTAAATGTAAGACACCCCTAAAATAGGCTCAAGGCAGCCTCATGGGCAGGGTGCAGTGTATTTAAAAGGTAAGGCATGTATTGGTGTGTTATACATGTCCTGATAGTGAAATACTGCTAAATGCGTTTTTCACTATTGCAAGGCCTATCTCTCCCATATGGGGTTTGAGGTCTCTGAACTCACAATTTAAAAATACTTCTTGGTGAAGTTGGTTTTTAATTTGTAAGTTTGAAAATGCCACTTCTAGAAAGTGGGCATTTTCTTGGTTAACCATTCTGTGCCTCTGCCAGTCTGTGAAATACAGGTCTGGGTTAGGATGACATTTGGGCTGTTCGTAAATTCTCTTGAGACAGTCACACAAAGAGAGCTGAGGTGTGCCGTGATGGGTCTTCCTGGGCTAGCGTGGTGGGAGGAGCTCACACTTGCACCTGAATAGGTCTGTGCCTGTCCTTACACAGAGCAGTCTCCAACTCCCTGAAGTGTGTCTGGGCCAGGGCAGGAAAGGCAGGGTCCAAGTGAGAAGAAGAGAAGGCATGTAGAACCCGCCCCCGCCCCTGAACTTCTGCAAGTGAGAAGAAGAGAAGCTGTGTAGAACCCGACCCTGCCCCTTAACTCCTGCAAGTGAGAAGAAGAGAAGCCGTGTAGAACCTGCCCCTGCCCCTTAACTCCTGCAAGTGAGAAGAAGAGAAGCCATGTAGAACCCGGCCCTGCCCCTTAACTCCTGCAAGTGAGAAGAAGAGAAGCCGTGTAGAACTCGCCCCGCCCCTTAACTCCTGCAAATGAGAAGAAGAGAAGGCATGTAGAACCTGACCCTGCCCCTTAACTCCTGCAAGGGAGAAGAAGAGAAGCCATGTAGAACCCGACCCTGCCCCTTAACTCCTGCAAGTGAGAACTTAACTCCTGCAAGTGAGAAGAAGAGAAGCTATGTAGAACCCGACCCTGCCCCTTAACTCCTGCAAGTGAGAAGAAGAGAAGGCATGTAGAACCCGACCCTGCCCCTTAACTCCTGCAAGTGAGAAGAAGAGAAGCCGTGTAGAACCCGACCCTGCCCCTTAACTCCTGCAAGTGAGAAGAAGAGAAGCCGTGTAGAACCTGACCCTGCCCCTTAACTACAGCAAGTGAGAAGAAGAGAAGCTATGTAGAACCCGACCCTTCCCCTTAACTCCTGCAAGTGAGAAGAAGAGAAGGCATGTGGAACCCGACCCTGCCCCTTAACTCCTGCAAGTGAGAAGAAGAGAAGTCATGTAGAACCCGGTCCTGCTCCTTACCTCCTGCAAGTGAGAAGAAGAGAAGCCACGTAGAACCCGGACCCGCCCCTGAACTCCTGTAAGTGAGAAGAAGAGAAGCTGTGTAGAACCCGACCCTGCCCCTTAACTCCTGCAAGTGAGAAGAAGAGAAGCCATGTAGAACCCGGAGCTGCCCCTTAACTCCTGCAAGTGAGAAGAAGAGAAGTCGTGTAGAACCCGACCCTGCCCCTTAACTCCTGCAAGTGAGAAGAAGAGAATCTGTGTAGAACTCGCCCCGCCCCTTAACTCCTGCAAGTGAGAACTTAACTCCTGCAAGTGAGAAGAAGAGAAGCTATGTAGAACCCGACCCTGCCCCTTAACTCCTGCAAGTGAGAAGAAGAGAAGCTATGTAGACCCTGACCCTTAACTCCTGCAAGTGAGAAGAAGAGAAGGCATGTAGAACCCGACCCTGCACCTTAACTCCTGCAAGTGAGAAGAAGAGAAGCCATGTAGAACCTGACCCTGCCCCTTAACTCCTGCAAGTGAGAAGAAGAGAAGCCGTGTAGAACCCGACCCTGCCCCTTAACTCCTGCAAGTGGGAAGAAGAGAAGCTATGTAGAACCCGACCCTTCCCCTTAACTCCTGCAAGTGAGAAGAGAAGGCATGTGGAACCCGACCCTGCCCCTTAACTCCTGCAAGTGAGAAGAAGAGAAGCCATGTAGAACCCGGCCCTGCTCCTTACCTCCTGCAAGTGAGAAGAAGAGAAGCCATGTAGAAACCGGCCCCGCCCCTGAACTCCTGCAAGTGAGAAGAAGAGAAGCCGTGTAGAACCCGACCCTGCCCCTTAACTCCTGCAAGTGAGAGGAAGAGAAGCCGTGTAGAACCCGACCCTGCCCCTTAACTCCTGCAAGTGAGAAGAAGAGAAGCCATGTACAACCCGGACCTGCCCCTTAACTCCTGCAAGTGAGAAGAAGAGAAGCCGTGTAGAACTGGCCCCGCCCTTAACTCCTGCAAATGAGAAGAAGAGAAGGCATGTAGAACCGGACCCTGACCCTTAACTCCTGCAAGGGAGAAGAAGAGAAGCCGTGTAGAACCCGACCCTGCCCCTTAACTCCTGCAAGTGAGAACTTAACTCCTGCAAGTGAGAAGAAGAGAAGCTATGTAGAACCCGACCCTGCCCCTTAACTCCTGCAAGTGAGAAGAAGAGAAGCTATGTAGAACCCGACCCTGCCCCTTAACTCCTGCAAGTGAGAAGAAGAGAAGGCATGTAGAACCCGACCCTGCCCCTTAACTCACTCCTGCAAGTGAGAAGAAGAGAAGCCGTGTAGAACCCGACCCTGCCCCTTAACTCCTGCAAGTGAGAAGAAGTGAAGCCGTGTAGAACCCGACCCTGCCCCTTAACTCCTGCAAGTGAGAAGAAGAGAAGCTATGTAGAACCCGACCCTTCCCCTTAACTCCTGCAAGTGAGAAGAAGAGAAGGCATGTAGAACCCAACCCTGCCCCTTAACTCCTGCAAGTGAGAAGAAGAGAAGCCATGTAGAACCCGGCCCTGCCCCTTACCTCCTGCAAGTGAGAAGAAGAGAAGCCATGTAGAACCCGGCCCTGCCCCTTAACTCCTGCAAGTGAGAAGAAGAGAAGCCGTGTAGAACCCGACCCTGCCCCTTAACTCCTGCAAGTGAGAAGAAGAGAAGCCGTGTAGAACCCGACCCTGCCCCTTAACTCCTGCAAGTGAGAAGAACAGAAGCTGTGTAGAACCTGGCCCTAGAAGGCAGGAGAGCCGGACAATAAATGTTGTTACACAATGGGGCCAACCCACTCGGATCCATGGAATGGAAACACCTTATTCCAAATTCTTCACTGGTTTGGACCCTGTGATGAAGATGAGGTCAGCAGTGCCTTTGAACAAGATGCTGAACTAATAGACTCCTCACTATTAATGGCAGCGTGAGACCATTTTTCCTTGCAAACACATCCAGGGCATTGGCAAACCCTAAAAACACTGACCCATATTTAAGGGGAATTGGCAAAGGGCACCGTTCCAAGTCATCTTGAGGCACTGCCCTATGCCAGTATGAAAGGGCAGGAATGCGCCGAATGTATGCAATACTTTGCATTCCTGTCCTTTCTCTCTGCGCTGGTGTCGATTCGGCAGCCTAGCGCCAACGCCGGCACCGTTGCAACATGTTGCAAGGGTGCCTCCATTGCATGCTGGATTGTTTTTGTGCAGGAACGGGGTTCTTCCTGCACAAAAACAATTCCGAGAGGCGCTTTCCTCTTTCTATCTGTGCTGCACAATGCAGCACAAATGGAAGGAGGAAAAAACGAGGAGAAATTAAAATATTTCTCCTCGTTAAGCCTCACCTCAGGAGCCATAAGGTGTTGGCACTTCCCCAAGTTTATGTTTTTGTAAATGTGGGGCAGCGTCAAATACTATGGGTGTGCGTGTGAAAACCCACCACAACAACGCAGCAACTTGGAAGGCTTTGTTCCTCCATATCTATGAGGCCATGCAAAGCCATGAAAAGTGGCATTGCGTGGCCTCATAGATATGGTTGAGAAGCTTGCATTGCTGGAGTGTCAAAAAAAAGAGGCATTCCAGCAGCGCAATCCTCTCATATTTATGCCCCACTATCCACAGCTCCCCTTTTAAAGTCAGCGACGGCTCCTTCGTAATGGCGGAGGAGCGTCATCCAAGGAACATAAAACAATATTTTATTATCATTTCATTTTTCAGCTGCTGGCTGAGCCACCATGTGCAGGAAGGGGTGGGGCTAGGCAATGGGAGGGGGAGAGAGGAAGTGGAGTGCACTTAACTGCGCATGTCAGCTTGGCCGGCCGTCTTAGGCCAGCCACACATACCTTCCCGCTTAAGTTATTCCAACCGAGCTGTGTTTCACAGCCAGGTTGGAGAAACAGCACAGACTCCCAAGCACTGTCTGAGCGGCAGACCAAGTCAGTCAGACCAATCCTGGTGCTGCTCTCATGCTAGGTATACCATGAGAGCAGCACCACGATTTCATGGGGAGCCTGTGCTAGTGTCTCAGGGACTCCTAGGATGCCATCAGGAGCGTGAAGAGGAGCAAAGTAGCAGGAGGAGGCTAGACACGTAAGTTTTGGGTTTCATTTATTACTCCCCATAATCTCTCCCCCTATTGAGATTTCTGGCGGCCGCCACTGGTTAACGTGCAACAGAATTCACCCCTGATTAAGGTAATGAGTTCAAATGCTGTAGGCACTCTTGCCCAGGAAACTGCTCCCCATGCTTGGGATACGGACTTTAAATCTTTAAATTTATTTAAAACCAGGCAAACCTAAAGTACAAATAGATCCATTACAGACCTTGGCAACTTATATAGCAAAAAATGTCTTTGTGCTTCCCAGTGGGTCACAAATAGACCTTCCTCATGAAAATGAATGAGGTAGGTTTCTCGTTGCAACCCACTGGGATTCGCAAAAATCATAGGAATGGTGGCCTACTGGGGTCAGCAGACCACCATGTCTGTGATTGCTTTTAAATAAAGGAATATTTTTTTTAAAATGCAGCCCGTTTTCCTTAGAGGAACACTGGCAGCTTTTAAAAAGAAACGTTTAAGTGTCATTTGAAAAATATTTTCCCAACCATTCTCAAAGGGTATGGGGTCCCTTGGGGACCCCTTCCTATTTGCAAATGGGTTACCACCAATTTGAAATTGGTAGTAAACTCTGAATGTTCTGCAACCACATTTCGCTTGCAAAACATTCATACATACCTTGCAGATTCAGTATTAGGAAGAGATACCCTCAACACGCCCCTTGCTAAAACCGAATCACAAAACCCAAATTGCAATTCCATAACAAGTTACGGAAGCACAATTTGGGTGTTGTACATCCCAAATAGCATTTTACCAGTCGCAAATGGGCCAATTCTGCGAGTGGAAAAGAGCTTTGTTTATGTGGCCCCATAGTACTCATCACAGTGTCAACATTGATAAAGTATTAAACACAGAGAATGCTCCATCCATTGCCATTTCTAAAACAATTCTGGTGCACAATTTATCCGCAATAGACGCAATCACCCACCCACTGAACTGATAATGGAAAGTATGGATTTGACTTATTCCGAAAACCAACATCCACAGAAAGTTACTACCAAACTATCAAAAAGACAGCAAAACACCTCAGAAGGGAATAAAAAAAAAAAAGAACAAGTCTTTTTTCAAGTCAACTGACAATAACCAATCTACATAATTGTTTCCAATTCTCAATAAAAATGAGTCATTAACCCAAATACTAGCAACAACTTCAATTAATAGTAATCAATTCATCCAGCATAAAACTGCCTTTGAAAAGTATATGGATGTTAAGGAAGTGATGGTGCATTTTGTATACTCTAATTCGAGGCCGATGCACTTTTGGATCCTTGCATGAGGGGTAACTAGGGAATCAGGAAAAGTCAACCAGCATTTAAGTTACAGTGCAACCAATGTGGCCACACAATAAAAACCCAAATCAGATATAAAGTTAAAGGGTTTTATTACAAATTAATACTCAGGTTAAAGTAAACAAATCTCACGAAAATGCTGTAAAGATACAATATTACCATAGGGTAACCAAATCGTTAGAAGAAATTAATTCTAGCTAGCATGAGACAAATCAAACACTTTGTAACCTCAAAACAAAATATTAATAGCAGAATCTGGTGTTCTGAGAATAAACGCTGGTCATTTTTCTTTCACATTACTGCAAGTCGAAGAATTTAACTAGGTTATCTAAGGACAATTAGGACATACTCTCTAAAACCTAGACTATCAAAAATAGAATCTCACTAAATAACACACACAGGCAAAAGGTGAGGAGCAAGAATAAGAGAAAAACAATTTGGAAAAATGAAAAAAGAAATTAGAATGAAAGGCATATGGGAATACGAAGGTATCAGCACTTAGCCAGGAAAATATTAGGGAATCTACTAGATAAGAACAAGCTCCTAAACCGAAGTGGGCTGATGATATTCAACTGACACCCAACAGACACTCATTGTCACCAGCCCCCACTGCTCCCCCCAGGGGGGCCTTAGCCAGAGGCCGATACGATCTAACACAGCAGATAAATCAAAAAAATCTCTTTGCAGGGCAACTATGGTAAAGGGACAATTGATCCACAGCTGAAGAAAACATTGATCAATTAATTTTCCAACCAAGGCATCACAAAATATTTAAGTAAATTGCAACCTCCACGCAAGTACATGCAACAAACTTACCAGTCAGCCGAGAAAAAGCTACATTGCAATCTGAAATTTCAAAATCCCCACTCAAAATCAATAGATCAGTTAATCTGGCTTGCTGACAAACCAGTACCAATAAATTGATACTTCACCCCTTGTATAACCCCATAGGATCGATCCACATACTAAACAGAAGTAAATTGTTCAAACTCTTAAATTCTATTAAGGGTCTTTTACACATTGGTGTAAATAATTGGCATAGAATTTCAGCCCCAGAAAACACAACCTGAGAACACAACAACCGTGGGTACCTGGGACTCGTGTGAAATAACTGACCAGGTACTGTTAAAAAAAACACACTTTTGTGAATTGGGGAATCAAAATTGCAGAAGTGATCTTTAGCCTGACATCCTACTTCCAACACCTCTCAATGAGCAAACTCATCATCTGGCCAAACAAGAGGGGGAAAATGAAAGCTAATCAAATTCAACTATCCATACTATATTACGATGCACAATTGGACAGGAACAACAAAATTACAAATAAACAGAACCTGAATGTAACTGGGAGACGGTGTGAATTCAAAGAGATAATGATCCAAAAAATAACTGGAGTTGGCTTGGTTTAGCCTATCTGAAACCATCCATGCATAAGTTACATTGAAAAGTCTTCAATATGTTCATGGAACGTTGATAGTCTAGCACATATTGTGAGTAATGCTGCTGTAATAATATTTTGACAAACTCTTGATATACTGATGCGTCTCTAAAACATGGTGCAAAATGTTGTTCCTTTGATTGGCTAAATGGACTATCATCAACTTATGTCAAGGGGATTCAAGTAGGGTAGCCCAAGAAGAATCAAGATTGCAGTGTAAGATCTGCCATTTGAAGTTAAACCTGACCTGGGTGAACGGGATACTTATTCAGAATTAGAATTTGCAATGTCCAATGAATCCATTACTGCTACTTAAAATTTACATAAAACCCATAGTCAAAACTTAAAAGGAAGCTTTTAAAACAATTTCAGGGCATTGTATGCAACATGAAGCTAATATGCCCACACAATATAATTTACAATGTGATTTTCCAATCTCTATTTTTCCTCAGGTCAATGTTATCTGGAAATGGTCATCCTTCAGAGTTTAGTTGATGGGATAGTGATGGCTCTATGGACGGAATAGTCAATCCACGAGTGGGACCCAAGGACACAAGAGAGAAATGTGTATTCCTGGTCCATTGGATGTACAAATGTTTATCTTGTATCTGATCCTTCAGCATCGCCTATCCTTAGCATTGGAAAGATCCAGGAGTCTTGTTTTTTCCTGGGTAGGGTACATGGCTAAATTCCAGACCCCCCTGTCATCATAGTGCAGGTAGGCCTACACTCTAAGATTATTCCAGACAACTGTGATAGAAAACACATTCTAGAGGCATTGCGAGCACAGACTGATCCAACGATTGGTGTCTTTAGAGTAGACTCTGTTCCACAGATGTTTCTTGCTCCTGTGAGGATCCAGGTTTTCAGAGTTCTGTGGAGCTACACCTTCGGAAGGATAGCAACTCCACACTTTTTGGAGCAGTTAGGGTTTTTTATAAAGGATCCATCTGCTTGTGTCATTCTGCTGCTATAGATCACTTTCCCCATCCAGTCTCATTGCAATGTATTTGGTTCCTTCTGAAAAAATGTATTTTCTTTGGCAGAATTGCAAAGTTTATTATCTTGGATGGTAGGTATGATAGCATCTTCTTTCTCCTGACGTAGTGTGCCATGACATTGACATAGACAATATTCATGGGGTTAATTAGATGACCAGTAGTATTTATGGCTGCAGCTTCAAAAAGGTGCAAACTGTAGCTATGTAGAATCAAAGTATGGGAATCCATCAGTGTGTACCTGTCTACCAAACTTGTTAGTGACTATGAGAGAAGGGAGAGACAGGAGGGATTGTCATGGTCATATCCTCATTCTTTGTTTGGTAGGACTTCAGCTGGGCTCCAGAGGAAAGGGTGGTTATAAAAAAGGAGCCAAGCTTTCCAAGGGGCTTCCTTTCCTCATAAAGGTCTTTTGAGACCCAAGGTACAGAAGGCTTGGATTTGCTGCACTTGCTCTTGAGAGGTGCAAATTCCTCTATCAAGACTTCCATAATTTGCCTGCAGCAGCATTGATGTCAAGTTGAGGTAGCACAGAGGCCAGATTCGGTGAGCCTAGTTTGCAAGGGCCTTAATATTGGTGTTTCTTGTGTCCAAAAAACAGCTTTTCCCCTACTTTACCTTGCTTGACCAGAGGTTGTAGTGCAGGTAAAGGTCACTGCTTGAAGGTGGCTGGGATGGGATCATCAGCTGTTGGGTGAGGAAGTTTGGATTTGATCTGATCCAGAATGAAGCCCCTGCAGTGTGTGGGTTTCTGCTGATGTGGCAGGAGATCACTATTACTGAGAAAGGAGAAAGTGTCTATTGGTATGATGCCCTTGGCATGCCAGTGAAGATTGAAGTCCCACAGGAAGATGAGGATGTTGGAGCTAGTTAATTGGGATGTGACGAACCTCATGCATTCTTTGACAAAATTGTTAATTTCACTCTATGGCTGATATATAACATTCACTCTGAGGAACGGTTCAGGAGGGGATTTCCAAGCACTCTCGGAGTGAAAGTGATTCAAGGGAAGGAGACTGCAACTTAGAGAGTTTTTGTGAATGACCCCTAAACTCTACTGTATAGGTCTTCACGGTCACAGCGAAGAATGGAGTACAGTGACGGCAAAAGAAGGTGCAGTATTTTGTTTGTGCCATCATTGAGCCAGGTTTCAATGAGAAGCACGGGGGCCTGTTCACAAACTGCGTTTTGGGGTACTTTAGTACTCCTACAATAGTGCGACTAAAGTACTTCAAAGTGCTATTCACAAACATACAAGTGTAAATCTCCACCTCTCCTATCTTCTCTATAGGGAGATCCTCACACATGTATGTTTACAACTTAGTAGTAAATGTGGGAGAGAGCAGGGAGAGTGGCTAGAAAAAGGGGCCTACTTACTACTTTGTGGGAGAGGATTAGGATGGGTTAAGAAGGGATTCAGGGAGAGTTAAAGAGGGGGTTTAGGGAGGGAAGTCCACCACCCACAAATGAGTAAGTCCATTGCTATTCACTAACTGCACTTCTAAAGTTACTTCATCCAAAAAGGGACTGAGAACAGCATTAAATTACTCCAGCTCAGAGTTGGAGTATCTGTGATCCGTGATCAATGGGGTTTGATGCCGAAACATGTTGGGTTCTACTGTTTGGTAAGTTGGCACCGGATGAAATCACTTTGATGAACGATATGTAGTATTGGACTGTTTTTTACTGAAGGGCGCACTTCCTCATGTTGCAGTGTTGGAAAGTGTGTTGGGGAAATATAACTTAATGTTAAAAAATCTAAAGATCAAAACGTATTTATTATTTAGTTATAGCATATTTCAACAACCTTTTTTGAATTTATAAATTAAAGTAACACTATTTTGTATTGAAAAATACTTAAGTTACATCTTTTACTTCTAATAATTATTAATGCACAATAAAACTGTAATGTTTTGCTTTAGGTGGGAATTTGTTTAATTTACAGGTCAGAAAAATAACTTTCATTAAATTTAATGTATTTAAATGAATTAATTATTACATTCAAAGTTAAGCTGATAGTGCTCTAACATTTCTTATTTTGTTCTACATTTAAAATAATTATACACAACTAATTTACATTAATATCTAACACAAAAATATTTTAATATTTTTTTTAGTTATATTACCGTTTTTACTTCACTTCACTTTACCACAAGGAGAATACACAGTAACATTATTTCCTACGGGGTTTTATTTTAAGTTTTTGGCCACAATATTTTCAATGGGAGGATGCTGCAGTATCAGTGGCTGACTCGTGGTTCGGGACTTCCTACTTTTTCTTCCTGGCAGAAGTAACATGTATTCGTACATTTTGGCTCATCCCCTTTTTCAAGGGTGGAGCTGTGTAAGTCTACACTTTTGAGTAACTTTACACTTGGATTCTGTGAATTGCTAAAAGTGGTAATGGTGCTTAAAAGTGTAAAAGTAAACGTACACATGCACATTACTCATTACCTTTGTGACTAGCCCTGAAGATATTCAGGTTGAAACTCTGAAATAGTCACTCCTTGGTAGAAACTCCTCAGCATACAGAGGTAATGCAGATGTGTTGACTCAGTGAGATAAGCGACGGCATCTGCTCCTGACCTGAAAGCAGAACATGCAACCCAGCAAGCATCAAATCAGCCAGACAAGTCACCTCAGCATTCGGTGCACATTCAGCTGTGGGTGTTGCTTAGCCAGGCAATGAAGCCTAATCTCTCCATGTTGCCCCTCAAGGAACCAACAGGGGTAACTATCCCAGAAGTAGCCCATTCTTGGTAAGTGGGTAGATTCAGGATGCTCAGTTGTCCTTAGGAATGGGAAACCCTTTACTTGGCAAACCCCTTACCCATTCAAGTAAAAGTCCATAAAGGGTTCAAGGACAACACTTGGTGATTGTATCATAGTTCAAATAAGTCCATGAATTTAGTTGCCTTGAATCCGTAAAGGATCATTTTAATTCTATGAAATTAACTTAGGTTCCAAGAGATGAACCAAAAGAAGAAGAAACAGCCAACACGTGTTTCGCCCCTTCCCGGTGCACAGGCCTGGGGCTTTCTCAAGTGTAAATTAACAACTTGACAGGGGAATTCAAGGTAAGCTCTCGAATGGTCTAGCAGGCAGGCATGCAAAGATCCTGTTCTGCACACAGGACAAGCAGGCTCAAGCACTGACGCTGAACAAAGCTCAGATGCTGAAAGGAGCTTTGCCATTCTGCCAAATCAGAAGCGCACAACACCTGTAAAATATTACGATGAAAGAGGAAACGTAGGGTTTAAATGAAAACCACTGGTATATTATGGAACATCACCTGAACTCGGCTGTGACACAGAGCAGCTTCTTACTGCCTTTCATCTCCTTTCTTGAGATGTTCTCTTTATGAACCAATAACCGACACACACAATTACCTTCAGCATATTACTTCCTTTCTTGACAGATGCTTCCCACATGGTCTAGGTGTAGCCCACATTTCTACAGTCCCATGGAAGTAGCAATCTTTAAATTTCTCCAAAAGTGTGCAAAACAGAGACAAATAGCTACAGGTATCTTCAAACTCCTTTGTGATCTTGGGCACATTTTTTTCTGGTGACGACCTCTGGCTGAAACCATTGCCAACTCAGCATTTTGACAATGATATACTCCTCTGGATAATGAGGAAAGGGTGTCTTGATTTCCTTTCCTCCAAAGTCAATCGGATAAGGCTAGTGTAGTAGCGTCAGCTTTGCAGAAATTGCCATTTGCAAACTTTCTTTAACATTGACAATTTGCTCTACCTCCTCCTGTGTCATGTCTTTTCCCGTCGCCTCATCCTTTTTCCACATCCACTTTATGCATCTTGTCTTCTGTCAAGCCCTGTCATTGAACTAGGAATTCCAATTTAGTTACTGTGGCAGTGTGTGGACTATGTCATAGAGGAGTTGTTTCCTGCTCAATGTGGTGCTGTTCTTTAGGTATCATCCCTTTACTGTCATCCACAGGTAACTTTACAGTTATCTCCAGGAAATCCTGGTGCAGCTTTCTTCTTCAAAGGGCTGCCAGGAAAAAAGTACCTGCAGGGCCAAACACCTCACAGACCAACACATGGTGCTCACCTTACCCAGAAGGAAGGGCCTTTCCATCTTCAGATGCCTGACAACATAAAATCATGAGCACTTAAGGGTCCTTCAAAACTCATGGCCATTGCTGAGATGTGTGGATGTGGCAGAAAGACAAGATGAGACATTAGGCGAGCAGACGGATTTATTCAGCATCACCCAGATGGGTGCAGGTATAATCTGAAGCTGACAGACAGAACCCACCCTGAGCAGATGTTGTCAGAAGCTCATCCCAGGTGTACCTGTCCAGTCATAGGTGCTACATTCAGAATGAACAAGAGTCAAGTAATATCTTAAACTGAGAAAAAAAGACCTTAGCCCATAGAATGTATAAACTCCGATTCATGGACATTGCCACCTCCCTGAATAGATACTCGTTTTTTTATATTCTTGTCCAGTAACACCTACAGAAGGTTTCCCTAGAAATCCAAAGAAATTGCATTATTTCTTAATGAGCATCAAGTATATTTTTGTGCAAACTTGCGACCTTCCCTAAGGTCGTTTTTGTTAGGTTAGATTTGAGTGGGAATGCAGCAAACTGCAATATTCAGTTAATAAAGAGAACTGGTCCTTTGTTTTAAAATGTTTCTGGTTTTTGTGGTGAGATGTGAATTTTGTTTATTAGAAAATCATAACTACCTTCCTATACTAACTTTTATTACCTCATTTAGGGCCAGATTTAAAGTTTGCAAGTAAGGTTACTCTGTCACAAACCTGATGGATATCCCGCCCCCTATATGGCAAGTGCAACTCGATATAACGCACTCATAATAAGGCGGGGATATCTGCCATGTTTGTGACAGAGTAACCCAAGAGCTGAACTCTAAGTCAGGCCCTTAGGAAACTGGTAAGTTTTAAGTTGTTAAATGTGCTTTAAGCCAGGTTTAAACAAGTTTAGAAACATAGAGATTGTGGTGTTGTCGGCCGTTGACGATCTTAGGAGAGCAGTAGGCATTGGGGAAGTCAGTGTTCTCATCTTCCTCAAAGTTTCCACCGCCTTCGACACCACCGACCATGGTATCCTCTTTTCCAGGCTAGGGTGTATTAGCATTGGCAGTACAGTACTCACATGGATCCAATTCTTCCTCAATAAGAGAAGTCAGTCAGTCAGTCAAAAATCTTTATTCAGATCTTACATAAATATCCATAAAAAAGCATACGTACACAGTTGATCAATAAGTTAAAATAGTGAGTACATCAATAAATATCAGTAAAAACATACGTACACAATTGATCAAAAATTAAAAAGCAGTAAATACATCATCAGGGGATTACAGGCAATTAAGACCATTGAAAGAATTGTATATGTGATAAAATAGTCACTAAGTCAAATACATTTAAAATATATTTTAATAAACTGTGCAAATTAATAGCCAAAGTGCTAAGGGTTTAACAATTAGGTCCAACTTTTTTCCTCCCCTTTATCGCCGCAGCAATAAAACAATAAATAACCATGCAGACCGTATCGGACTGTAGTAACTGCAGGTACAAAATAGCTTTCTTACACATCCTAATATTTAATGACCTAAGAGTTGGGATTAAAAAAAAACTTTCTCTGCTTTTTGTACAATTTACAAAATAAAAACATGTGCATTTGTGATTGCTCTGAACGCATATGGCATGGACAAGGTATTTAATCCCTATTGCAATACACCTTAGGGGGATAAGCTACTATAAAATGGGCCTTCCCCAGACAAAACCTTGTCAGATAGAATCTACGGTGCCGTGAGACAGTTAAAAGATAGGGTTCGATTTTAAATGTGGTACGTAGGGGGAGATAAGCTGTGATAATACCTTTCTCCAGGTCGTGCCTCTCTCGGTCAGCAACCATTTTCCCATGGAATTAATTTTTTACTACTATAATATCCTGCTTGGCTATAGCTCTAGGGTTGAGAAACAGGTCTAGTCTGTTGAGGCTGCCCAGAGAATCTTTAATATACATAACCCATGTACATGTCTGTACTCCACCCAGTCTCATGCAATCCATAAGCAGTGACTCAGTAAGGGCTGCCTAGTCCAAACAGACATCCAGAGAGCTAGGGAAGCGAGCTTGATCAAGTCCTCCATAAAAGGAAGATCCAATTCTGCATGTGGAGTTATAGCGGGAACACTTTGAGGGAGCGAAAGTAGACTTCTCAAAAATGTGTTTTCTCTTATTTGCAGAGATGGTGCACCTGTGTAGCCCCATACCACAGCTCCATATCTGACAATTGAAGTAGGCCTTGCCTTATAGATGGTGGTAATGGGCTTTAGTGGTGCGCAGCCTAGTTTAATAATGAATTTGCGTAAAGCTGCCACTGCTTGGTTGTATTGTATAATCCTGTTTTCTCTAAGGTGCTTCCAGTTAGACCCATTATCAAAGGGAATCCCCAAGTACATGAAGGTATTCACACTGTTCAGTTGGATGGATTCGATATAAAAAAAGAGGGCTTCAAAATTCGTCAGGTTTTTACTCACTACAGCAGTTAAGAGAGTTTCTTTGTCCACTTTTTGCCATTTACATAAGCACACCTTTTTCCTCTGGTATTCATTAGGGCCCCCCATTTTCTGCAACTGCCCTTCTTAGGACCATATTGAATTGATATGACCAATGGGTTATGATCACTGAGGCCACTCGAATGACCTGAAAAGCGCCCAGGTTATACAGCCAGGACCTTGACATCATAATGTGATCAATAACGGACCCTCGCCTCCTCCCAGTGAAGGTAATGTCAGGGGGGAATATACTTCGATGAGATACCGCTTGTCAATACGAAGTCATTATTCCTCATGAGCTTATTTAACTTTGTGCCCACAGGGATTATGAGTAAAGTGAGGATAATTACAATCATCTTCATAAAATATTCCACAGATCTTATCATCCCCTATGGAACAAAGGGAAACATTAAAATCCCCGCACCACACAATTATATAATCCTTATCCATACAACATACCATGTCCTCAATGGCCTTCTCTAGGGCTTGTAAAATTTCAACATTAGATCACGAACAATTATTTTGATAAAAGTTAACCAGGAGCATTATTGGGCTACCCTTCACCAATAGCAACACTAATTGATAGTATGAAGAGTCAGTTCTACATTTAATCACTCTGGCGCCTGAGGTGATGTGAATCAGAGTCATCAGTCCCCCACTGCTACGGCCAACAGGCGTTCGAGTTGCCAGGGTCGTAACTGATTGAAATTCCTTCATATAAATAGTTCTATTGGCCCACGTTTCCTGAAGGTAAACCACCTGCTTATTTTCTATCAGAGCAAGCCAATCATTATCCAAGTGTTTCATCTGGGCGGGTGTCCAAAGGACTGTATCGGTTCTGGGTAGGGACAAGAAACTTGCAGGTTTTTCCTGGTTGACACCACTCAGCCTTGGGGGACTCGTAGCAACAACCCAGCGGCTATTGACTTCCCTGTCCTGCACAATTCCACACTGGTTGAATATCCATTCCACCTGCTGGGGATTTCTAAAATGTACTACCACACAATCGCGTGGGAGACTTTTCATACTGTTACCCACCCACACTACCCTCCTTACCCCAATGATACCATTCCAAAGACACTCACTATTAGGCCCCCCCAATGATTTATTTAGCCAATAGACCACTTTGTTGTTTAGTTGATAGTCCTGCTCAATAGTTTTGTGAGACAAAGGTGGAACGTTTTATTAACACAATTACATAAGGGGTGCATTGAAGTGGAAGTTGCAGGACTTGTAGGTTCTTTCCCTTGGGGGAGCGTTCTAATTTAGACCTCAGCAGCCCTTCACTCCCAGAGGCCTGCTCTCTCCCATAATTCCCTGAAGTTGCTGATATAGGTTTAGCAGGAATTTCACCATTAATAGCGGGCCGATCCATAGGGGTATTTATTAGTTTATGTGGATCTAAATTGATGGACCTTTTGTCATACCACCGCATAATGTTCTGCTACTGGGCTTAGGGAACAAGTCACAGTGTCCGGCTCCGTATTTCGGGGAAGAGGTGGACTGCACTTCGTAGATTCTAAAAGATGTTTTACGGAAGAGTCAATGCTATGCAATAAATCTACTAAAGGAGAAGTCAAACTTTTGCAAGTCCTCCTTTTTACTCTAAGTCCAAAACTCTTAGGGGCACATTTATGAGAGGTTTGCATCATCCTTGCACCATGCAATGTGGTACATGTGTGACGCACCCCTCTAAGTCAGCTTTTTGAAGCCACGCAAACCACTTTGCCTGTGTTGGTGTTAGGCAACCCATCTTGCGGTAATGCTAGGAAAAAGTCAGGAATGCGCTGTTTGCCTTAAATATGGTGCATTCCTGTCCTTTCCCAGTGCAGCGGGAAAGGTGGCTTGCTGTGCTGCCCTGCACCACTTTCTAATAACCATGCCCCTTCATTTTGGTGCGCCTCAAGGTTGTATCCTTTCCCCATTATTGTCCAAAGTGTTTCTGCGTCTGTTGGAGTTGGCTCGCCATGACATGGGAGCCAAATTCTGTATGTGAGCGGAAGATACCCAGTTCATGTTTGGTTTAAAAAAACCTCAAGATTCAACTTCTTCTCCGTCTCACAATATTACAAATGCTCTGTGTTACAAGGCATGGTGATGGGCAGTACATTTTCTAAAACTGAATGGATCCAAAATGTAAATGTCTTTAGTTCCTAATGATGCACAAGGCCCCATCTCTGGACTGGCAGCTTGAGATGAGAACATGCCCCATCCTGTCAAAACGAGTCAGAAACTTGGGAATAATTATTGGTTTAGATCTGTCACTGAACAACCAAGTGGAGTGCGTAATTAAAACTTGAGTTTTGCAATTAAAATCTCTCTGAGTTCTGCTTCCCTTCTTAGAGGGGAGTATTCATATACCAATCAAGAATGCAGCAATTAAACCCAGTATATGTTATGACAACTCAGTGTACATCTCTGTATCCAGTGCCCTGACACAACAACTACAAGTGGGACAAAATAAGGCTGCACCTTTGATCGCCAAAGTTCAGAGGTAAGCTTACATGTCTCCAGTTCTTCATACCCTACACTTGCTACCGATGAAAGACAGAATCAATGTTAAAGCAGCCGTTCTAGTCCATCAGGCATTGTCCTGGGCGCTCCTGGGTTTCTGGCTAACAATTTAAATAGTACGTCCCACCCAGTGCTTAATTTGCTTGTTGTTTCCGGTGCGCTGCACCGCCACTTATTTTTGAGGGCCGCCACTTATGTTTCTCCCTCAGGCATTTACTGAGAGCAAAAGACACATATGGAAAGACGGGGGAAGAGAAAAACAAAAAAGTGTCACAAAGGAGAAAAGCAGAAAGTTGCAGGTGTGTGCTGAGGGGGCAGGGAGTGGCTGTAAAAGGATTGAAGAGGCCCGAGATGGCTTCAGGATTACCCTGCCTCAGTATTCCATGTCCGCACATTTAACTCCAGCAGCTGCGTGATTAAGAGGAGAGCTTTGGGCACCAGCACGTTTTTATTTACAAATTAAGCACTGGTCCCACCCACAATTTCAAGATCGAGTCAACAATGTTTTGCTACCAATGTTTGGTTACGCCAACTAGGTAGTGAACTCCCTTTTCGTACGGCCCTGAAAATGTGGCAGTTTAGGATCTGGTCTCTTCCCTCCTGTGACAGTGTGACTAGTGTGGTGTTGGCTCTAGCCCTGGGAGACATACGCTTTACAAAAACTATAGAATAAAATAGAATAGAACAGAATAGAATACAAACAACCTTAGTAGAGTTACAATAGAATAGAATAGAAACAACCTAAGAATAGAATAGAATAGAATAGAATGGAATAGAAAGGAATAGAATAGAATAGAAACAATCTTAGAATAGAATAGGACAGAATAGAAGCAACCTTAGAATAGAAAAGAATAGAATAGAAACAACCCTAGTAGGACTGTAACAGAATATTATAGAATCAGACAGAATAGAATAGAGACAACTTTAGTAGAGTTATAATAGACTAGAATAGAATAGAATGGAATAGAACAGAACATAATAAAAACAACAATAGAATTGAATGGAATAGAATAGAAACAACCTTAGTAGAGTTTGAATAGAGTAGAAACAACTTTAGAAGAGTTATAAAAGAATAGAGTAGAATAGAAACAACTTTAGTATGGTTATAAAATAATAGAATAGAAACAACCTAAGCAAGGTTATAAAAGAACAGAATAGAAACAACCTTAGAAGAGTTATTAAAGAATATAATATAACAGAATACAATAGAATATAAACAACTTTAGTAGGGTTATAAAAGAATAGAATAGAATAGAAACAACCTTAGTATGCTAATAAAAGAATAGAATAGAAACGACCTTAGTAGAGTTATTAAAAAATAGAATAGAATAGAACAGAATAGAATAGACTAGAGCAGAACAGAACAAAAAATTATAGAATTTAATAGAATAGAACAAAACAGAACAGCGAAGAATAGAATAGAATAAAATAGAATAGAACAGAACAGAACAGAACAGAACACAATAGAATAGAATAGAATAGATTAGAGTACCTAAAACTAAAGTGGCAAGGACCGGTGACAGGGCCTTTTCAGTGGCAGTGGCCAAACTCCCATTACAGCTTCATGCGGAATCCAAAGCTTTCTCTTTTAATATAATCAATCATCTTGTTCTGTGATTTTAACATGGTACAGCCTGGCACCAAGATACTGTGGTAATAGTGCAATATATAGATACCTGCTCATAGAACAGTCAGAAAGGTTGACCGGAGATGAGAAGAGCATCCTTATTCAAGCAAGTGCAGGGAGGTGAGACAAAGGATGTTGTGACACACATAGTTAATCTTTCTACTGAGTGTCATGGGCTCGTACATAGTGGTCCAGTTTGATCATTTATCTGAATGTCATTCAGAAAAGATCAAAGACTTAGGGCCTGATTTAAAACTCAAGTGATGGGTTACTCCATCACTAAGGTGACGGATATCCTGTCCGGTGAAATCTAAATCCCATTACTTCCTATGAGATTTAGATTTCAGCTGACCAGAAATCCATCAGCGTTGTGATGGAGTAACCCGTCCGCTGAGTTATAAATCAGGCCCTTGATATTTTAACCTAAGGTACAAGAAAACAACATTATTGAGATTTTCAAGCCAAAGCAGTTTGGTAGCATGAGAGAGTCAATCATAAGAGAGTCAATAACTAAGGAAAGAGAAGATGTGTATGGTTTGAGCTGGTTTTGGGGTAGGTCAGGCCATTGTGTGAAAGAACGTAGAAAGTAAATTTAGGATTTTTAAAAAGAGTGGGTGACGTTGCCCATTGGAAAGGCCACAGCCGGTAGAAAACGACATTCCTCAACAATAAAATAAAATGCCTTGTCAAGTAAAGAATTTAACAATTTAAATATCCAGATGGGTAAAAAACATTATGCAGTCAGCTATGACCAATGTGTTAATCCCTTGACATGAAGATGATTTTGTCCGAAAGCCAGGTAAAGGGGATTTTAGGGCTTTTAGAGTTTGGAACTTCTGGAAATGACATGGATATTATGTTTGCTCAATCTTTGCACCTTAGGAATTGACATTTCAAATGCTGTGGTAGCTTTTTTGCTGAGATGGATAAATGTTTTTTTTTCATACAGGTACTGTGAAGTTTTTGGGAGTCAATCATTACTCCTGAGGGCGCTAAGATGGATGAAAAAAGTGGCAACAATTGTTCTGTGGCTTAGATCAACTTAGGTTAAAGCTATTCATTCTATTAGGGCTTTGCCAATTTTTATGATCAGATCAGTTAATACAGCCGACAATTAATTGATTTTATAACTGAGTAGTGGCTGGATATCCTAGAATTGCTTGGAATGTGGCAGCAGTAGATATTTTTGGTGGGCAAGAATATTTGCAAATGTTAAGAGTTATGTACAATCATGTTCCATCTGTGCTAACATTAAGGCCCTCATTTATGAGGGCATTGAACCACCGTAACTTCACTTTTACCGAAATTCCGATGGCAGAATGGCCTGACCCATATTTACAAAGCTTCATTAAGTCACGTTTTGTGGCTTAACGCCACTTTGTAAATATGGCCCCTTTCCATGCATCATTTAGCCTGAAAGGGGCGTACAATGGGTGTTGCTGTGGCGTTCCGCTACAACACCCACGCATTTTGGTGCTGCACCAGATTTACGAGGATCCGTAAACCTGAGGAAGCACCAAAAACTAACATCCCCCGGGGTGGAGTTAGAGTGGCACAACAAGGAGAAATACTTTTATTTCTCCTCGTTTTTGCTTTTGCTATGTGTGCTGCATTCTGCACCACATATAGGAAGAGCAAAACACCATTAATGATTGGTTATGTGCAGGAAGGCTTCTCTTCCTACACATAAACAATCATAAATGGTGTTTCTGCTCCTCCTGGACCTTGAGATACAGTGTAAAAGGATTTCATGGCAGATTTGCTCAATATTCAAGGGTTCCTGAAAATTCTAATGATTGTGGGCCAATTAACTATGATGGGTCATTTTATATCCCTATCTGGTTTGCCCAGGTCTAAAGGGTTACCTCTGATTTTTTCATAACCGCTCATTATTGGATTGCATGGCGTTTCCACGTTCCCATGACTAACAAAGGATTTCAATGTATTTTTAAATTCAAATCTGCCCTGTGTAAGTAAACAAGTAGACATGAAAGCTTGTCTACCAGTCACCATCCTCAAATGGGCAGACTGAAAGATTAAATCAATGCTTTCAATAGTAATTGAAATATCAAACCTTATCACAAGGCGGTTTGGAGTAAGATGTAACACTCACCTAATGGAATGTCACTTTTCTTTAGCATGTATGCTCATCACCTCCACATATTGCCTTTGGTTCAGTCCCTTTTTACATCAGTTCCATTGTGCAAGAATACTTAACAGAGATAATTGATATTCAAAAATCAGCACAGAAAGTCTTCAAATGAGCGAAGAATGCTTATAAGTCTCAAACTTACCTCAATATGCTGTAGGTGAGAAGGTATGGTTATTCACCAAAAATCTGCATTCGGAAAATAATCTTCTAAATTTCAATCTAAGTTTGTGGGTCCTTTAGTGATTGAACAGACTGTGAATCCAGTTATTGTACGATTGAAATTCCTACAGTAAATAAAAAATCACTCAGTTTTTCATGGATCATTGTTAAAATCAGTCTTGCTTCACATCGTAAGCCTGTTCGGTTAGATTCAGAAATGAATTTGAAGTACATAAGATTTTGGAGGCAAGAAGTGTAAGAAAGAATTGATTTGCTTCATTGCAAGAGGTTTGGTCCTGAGAAGCGATCAAGGGACCGTGCTCCTAATTGTTATGCCTCAGATTTGTTTCAAGAAATGTACGCAGTGTGTGTGTGTTTGTGTGAGTGGGTCTGTGGACAGGAGGGTGAATGTGGGTGTGGGTGTATCTACAAATGCTAACGCGTCCACATAAGGGGTGAGGTTAGGCGAATCCCGGAATCCCGTGGGGCTCTGAACATCCTTGTGGCTGTCTGCCATCTAGCTCCACCCCCTGGTATGGGGGATGATCCAAACCCTGTTCTCTCTGGCTTCCTGCCTCCGGCTTCCCTCTCACTGGGGGAGGTTTCAGAGTGGATGAACGCACACTGGTTAATTGGCACCACTACTGTTGATTGATCTGTATTCCATTGTTTTAGTTTTCCAAGGTTATTGGATTCAATGTTTTCCATTTTGCTTAGAAAGCTCGCTCTCACAATTTAACACGTGTGGAATTGCATGTTATAACACTGACATACATGGCTATATGACTATCCAGAGGTGTATGATGTAGCGGGTCTTTGGCCCCAAATTGCTGGACCATTGTTTTATTGGTTTCATTTTCATTAACAGCTGTATCAGTCCTTATTACTATGTCTTCTGTGATGCTAACATGTATGCTAGCCTGTTATGTTGTATGCTATGCGACTGGTAAATAAAAAAAAGTTTTTTTTCAAAGAAAGAAATGCATGCATGACATCCTGACAAACCAGGCGGCCAATGCTGAGACAACGCCTTGGGTGGGAAGGGCACTATCAGGAAGCTGGGTTGGAGGTATTGAAGTATGCACAAGTTTAGTGGGCCCCCAAAGGCATCAGTATTGCAACCATCCAAGGTCGACTCACCAGAGCCTTAAGGTGAGGCGACCCTGTTGAGAGCAGTCAACGTTCCGCCCTGGGTACTGATTTTTGATGTTAATATCGTTAGTTCTCTATGATCAATATATACGGATGTATTCTTCATGTGGTCTGGCTCAAATAATGTGTTGCTTTGGGAGAAGTGGAGTGTCATATGAAACCTTTCAAATACTGTTGCAGAAGTTCGTCTTCTTTCATGACTTCCCCATGAGGTATCTCAGCTTCCAGAAGCATTGAGTAACACCATCATACTTCTGATGAGCTGATCCTTTTTATTGACAATATCTTTGAAGTCTTCCAAGGCTTCAGGCATGAAATCCATCCTGGCCTGTTCTTGTAATTCTGTTTGACCTTGCTGGAACAGCAGGACAAAACAAGTTAACCTCCTGGTCTTTTTCTTCCTTGACACAGACAACAATGGTTCCGACAGCAAATGGATAAACATGTGGCCTCTTATCCCTACCAGGCATTCAAAGGATTCCATTGGTTTTATCTAGTGATCCCTAAACCTAGTGGAAAGGCTGGAGCATGCTTCTTAACTAGGTTGTTGCTGATACTAGTGGAAAGAGGAGCACTTGTTATCCTAACCAGGTTGTGCCTAAAAGTAGAGGGAAGGGGGACAATCAATATTATGAAATCCGACGATTTACAAGTAACCATTTTCTTTATCCATAACCATTGGTTTTGCCACATCTGAACCATCCACCTCTTGAACGGTGTCAGGGTTTTCGTTCTCTGGAAGTGATGATCTCTAAACCACTATGAAGCAGCAGAGTCAACTAGATCAAAATGAGGTCCACCAAAAGGGGTGAACAGCATGTGAATGTGAAGATGAGTTTTGCTGAAGACACACAGGTTTTTTACTACAATTCCTGCCTTATATAGGTTTCCTGAGATGAATCTGCTCCCCTTTCCAGCCAGATGAGGACATTGACCTACATAGTGTCCTGCTTTGCCACAGTAGAAAGATAAACCCCTGCTTGAAACATTGATTCTTCTGCTGTACGAAGTTTGCAGATATTAGCAATTTGCACTGGTTCCTCAACAGCCACAGAGGTCTTGGCTAGAACCAACCCAAATGGGAGTACCCCACCTTATTATCTCTAAGGTGTGAGCAATGTCATTGTGGTTGTGGAAGGCCAATAAATTACAGGTCTAGACAATGGTTCACCTCTCCTCCGAACCTTTCTTTGGTACAAGACTGCAGCTGCTGCCTAATCTGTGAATACAATCTCAAATACTAGTTTCTCAAAATGGCTTACTTAAGCCACTAATTCCTTATTGTCTTGTGTTAGCATTAATAAACTGGTATGCACTATTTGGGGCATTTGCCATTTCAAATTTGATTAGGAATTGGTCATATTGCGATGGCCGCATGATTTGATTGAGAATTAATGGAGTGCCCAAACCAGAGCATCCCTCATCAAATGGGATTAAAAAATTGTCCCTTCACCTGCCTCCATCTGGAATCCTTGAAGTCTTGGGAGAAAATATAGCTGTCATTGTGGCAGAAATCACTGAACTAAAGCAAATCAGCTGAATGTTTCTCCAGAGGAGGTAAAGGCATTCTATAGCCACAGGAGCGACCACCACCATGTACTGTGGAAGGTGCCATCTCGCCTAAGCCATCTCCGTAGATTGGTCTAATCTGACTCACGCGGGCTAGTAAGAGTGCATGATCTTCTTGCGTTCTTGATATTGCCTGCGCAATAGCCAGTAGTGTGTTCTCATCATGGTGCATCTTTTGTAGGGCATGGAAACTATAACGTAGGGCCAGATGTACGAAGGATTTTTCTGGTCACAAACGGCTCGATTTGAAGAACCTTTTACTATGTACCAAGCCCTATTTGCGGTTTGGTAATCTATTATCGAATTGCAAATTGGGTTTGCGATTCGGTATTAGAAAGGGGCGTGTTGAGGGCGTCCCTTCCTAATGCCAAATCGGAATGGTATTTGTGAAAATATTTTTTAAGAGTAACTGCCTACTCTTAAAAAATGAAAAGAAAACTTTTCTTTTTTTTTTTAAACACATACTGTTTTCCTTTAAGGAAAATGGGCTGCATTAAAAAAAAACATTGCCTCATTGAAAAGCAACTACTCACATGGTGGTTGCTGACCCCAGCAGGCCACATCCCTGTGATTCTTCCCATTCCCAATGGGTCGCAAACCAAGACCTACCTCATGAATATTAATGAGGCAGGCCTATTTGCGACCCACTGGGAATCGCAAAAAGTGTTCATCACACTTTAGTACATTTCTGTTTGTGATTACAAAATAGCGATTCACAAAAATGTGCTATTTGATAATCGCAAACCATTCCCTACGTCCATCCGGCCCAAAACATCCTCATAAGAAGCAGTCGCGCCAGCTGGGACCCTAGCTGTTCATACAACCAACCCCTACCCTGGCACAGCAACTGCAACGTACTAGAATGAAAAGTGGGAAGGGCACAGACGGAATGAGACACTGGACACCCCACTGGGTCCTGATGCACATCTTTGAAGTGAAGTCGGTCTCACTATCATCTGATTCAGAATGCAAAGACAAAATAAAAGGTTTTACCCATGTTTGTATGCAAATGAATGTGAATGCACTACTGCATCAAAATATAGCTGACCAAGTTCAAACCAAAGCATAGAAGACCAGGAGTCAACCCTCCAGACACTTAAGAAAGGCAGCAACAAAACAAAGAGCCTCAAGCGTGCAGGAAGAAGAAAGGGAAGTTTCAGAGGTTAAAACCCTAAACAGAGGAGAGAAAAGGGGGTAACAACAAAGGTGATGGGTGTGGAAAAGGCAGAGTGTCAACCAAGTCGTCAGTAACGGGTTAGAATAACCATGCAAACCTGCCAGGTGTTAACAAAAGAGTGCCTCTATCCTAGATGCCTCAGAAGGGAGAGCGGTCCACCTAGAAGTGACGTCACGGATCAGAGGAGCCCATCGGGGCAGAAGAACAAGTTTCCATCATCTTCCTGATTATCCATCTCCCTCTTCTCCATGGTGTCTAGAGCCTCCTCCTGGGACCACGTTGTACATGTAGAGCACACACAGTGGTGTCATACACGACATGTAGCCAATGTTTGGAAAGCATGCCCCTGGTACTCACAATATCTCCCAAGAAGCCATGCAAGAAATACCTGTGATTTTTTTCTCCCAACAGTTCAGTTCCCATGCAGACCAGATGATCAACGTTCTAACCCAGTGGTTTCCAACCTTTTGACTTCTGTGGACCCCCACTCTTTCATTACTGGAACCCAGAGACCTCCACTGAATCATTACTGGAATCCGGTGACCCCCTCACTGAGTCATTACTGGAAGCTGGGGACCCCAGCCTAAACACTGTTGATGATTTGAACCGCAAAACAATATACCATACAAAAACACACATTTCATCAAACACACACAAAGGATAAAATTTTATTTTATATAAAAAAATAAATAATGAATTGTAGGAAGGTTAGAGCTTTTCTAAATTCAAATGAAGCCACACATCATCCATACTATGTTCTGTCTGATGCACCTTCACAGCGCCCACAAATCAATCTGAGGATACTAAATACATTTTTAGCCTCCAATTTCAAATTGCTTGACATTTACAGTACATTTTAAAATTGTCAATTGCATATTTAGCCACTTTATTTATATACACTTTATTAATCTGCTAATATTATTTAATATTGTAAGTAGTCGTGGACCACCTGAGGAGGCTTCGTGGACCACCAGGGGTCCTTGGTCCACAGGTTGGGAACCACTGTTCTAACCTGCTCAGATGAAAAGAAGCTCTCTGCAGCAAAACATGGGGGACCAGCACCCGCATCCTCTTCTGGGGGACTAGTTTGTGTGGATATGAAGTATATGTCACTATGTAAAGTCAAACCTCGTTTCATTGGTCCATATCATGTACCAGAATACAGTGAATCCAGAACTCTGACCCAATTGTGAAATGAAGATTTATCTAATCTGTTTTTCATTGTTGTGACAAACATTTAACCTCCTCACAAATATAATCTTGGTGTGTGAACACCAGCTCAGGTTCAAGCCAAAGTGTTAATAAATTTGTAGTCGTTTATTTATTAAATTAGGATTTTCACTTTTCAGCTGGAGTCTGGACCCTTGGGTTCTGACAAGAGATTATGGGCCTGATTTAGAGTTTGGCCGACTGGTGACTGTGTCACAGATGTGACAGATATCCTGCGTGCTGTATTACGATGTTCATAGGATATAATGGGACCGTAATACAGCAAACAGGATATGTGTCACGTTTGTGACAGAGTAAGCCCATCCGCCAGCCTCTAGATACCTACCACTAATGTCGATACCGTGCCATCAGTATGTGCTTTCACCGTAAACATCGCAAATATGGATCTCCTGTGAGGGTCTCTGAGAAGGAACAATCTGTAGGTTCCCGAACCAGTCCAGACCTGTGCTGTGTGGTCTCCACAATCAAAAGCTTGATATCTGAATTGAAGACGTCATCAACTCAATATACATCTAGATGAAATAAGGTACTTTGCATTTCCTTGCTTCATGGTTTCACAATTTCTTCTTTGGTAAAAAATTGAGCCTGGGCAACCTGTAACAAAAGCCAGAGCTATACCACACCCATCATCTCTTATAACTGGAGTTGGAAACTTGGGCTTTATCCATACAGATGTACTGGCACTGCACAGAAAGAGTAATTCAAGGGCAAGGGTCGTGATCCACATACTTGGCAATCATATTTTATGTTCCTTAAGGGACACAATCACCTCTCACGTTACATTCTACCTCTTTGTTATAAATGGACACTGAGGTTTGGGTTGCATCAGTGAAGAACTTGTTTTGTAGAAGAACCAGTGTTGAGACTACATGTTCACTTGTAAACTGTCTAACCATGAGAGGGACAGAGAGATTATATGGTCCAGTGTACAGCCTCCCTACTACTAATGCAAATCAAAAAGGTACACTGTTCCACAGGAAAAGACAAGTATCCACTAGGCACTTCTAAAAATAGAAGCAAGATCCCTCACACATCCACTGGATGTCATGCTTCATCATAGGGCTTGCTCCTCGTCAAACTGGTGCTGCTATATCTGATGGGCACCGCAAGGGGGCTCTTTGCCAGAGATCTTAATTTGTAGTGCGGGCCGTGATGAAAGGATGTAGGAGTACATTTGAACCTACTGTCGGAGAGGAGGTGGAGGAAGAAACATTAAAATTGGCTCAAGAACCTCAAAAACCTATATTTTATTGATCATAAAGGGTCTCGGTCAAGGTTAAAAACACTAGGGAGTGGAATGGAGATAATGTTTTGCCACTCAACCAACACACAAAAGGGTGAAAGAAAAGTCTTCTTTCAACCACTAGTAAGGGTCAACGTGTTTCACGCCTAAGAAGTCCCTACAGATCAACTGGCGTTTCATCAGGACCAAAACAAAAAGAACATCTCCGAAACTACACTACATGCTAAAATGTGTACGGGGATTGTGAAAGAGATTTTGAGTTAACTTACTCAAAGAGCTACGCACCTTCAACTGATTGCAGCAGAATCATAGATCCTGGGCACCCTCACAGGTCATTAGCTGCGCTCTACAAATCCTGATTGATTGATTGATTAGAACACCAGGACACTCAGGGTCTACAGCAGGGCTTGCAACCATACATGCATTTTGATGCAAAACCGTTTCTACAAACAATAATAGAGAGGGTTTTTTGCCAAAAAACTATTGCCATTTGAAAAGGCAGTAAAGTTTTAAAGTGTGTCTACGCATTGTATTTTGTACTGGAATGGTACCCTTCCTGTACAAAACCTATGCTATACTCACACACACACCCTTGCACTATGGTGCAAAGGTGTGTGCGTGGCTCACGGCAGCTGAAATCAGCACGAGCGCTAGGAAAAGGGGAGGAGACAGCCATATGTTTGTGGATATGGCGCTCTCCTGCTCCCTCCCTGTCAATGCATGCGGCATAGCATTTTTAGCTGCTGCACTGCTCTGCGTGACTATTTGGTAAATCCGGTCCTTAGTGTCTTCTGCAGGGCAGACTTTCCCTAAAGGTTTGAGAAGACCATTGTGGCCAACTCTCCAAGTTGTGTGTTCAACAGTTGTGAAAGTGCAGACGCTAAGTTCTGGAAACTCCAAATGCTGCTTAAAAAGCAAGTGCATTGAATGAGGGATTGACGCTTAGCGCAATGTGCAGAGCAGTGTGAGGCCCAATGGTGCATTTTGGAGCATATTTACAAATCTAGGTTTAAAATGTGAAGCCAAAATGATTGCCCTGAAACTTGTGCGCGTATCAAAAACACAACTTCTTCGAAAATGCCACACTTTATTCCAGCACACAGTTTGTCAGTTAAAACCTGGCAGAATATATATGCTAAAATAGTGCAATATTCTGAATTTTGCAGCACGAAGGAAGGCAAACCTTGTGTTGTTATTATTTTGTGATTCCTCATTTGGAGACATAAAACTCAGGGTAAGTAGCTAAGAGCAAACAGTGGGCCAAATTTAACAAAAGTGGTGCTGCATCGTCTGCAGCGCCACTCTTCCTGCGCCCCTTAGCGCCCCCTTAACGCCACCATGTGTGTGCCTGTGTGCTGTATTTAACATATGGTGCACCATGGCGGTAGTTAGGGAACTAGCATCAGAATATTTGACGTTAGTCTGGCACTTTGCAGGACTAGCGTAAAAAATGTTGACGCTAATCCTGCAAAGCACCTAGTGGTCCATTGAAAACAAGGGGAGCCCCCTTGCATACATTATGCCTGCCGCAGGTATAATGTGGTGCTAGTGTTTACAAAGTCAAGCAATGCATGCATTGCACCACTTTTTAAATATGGCGCGTGGAAAAGCCACTTTAGCGCCTACTTAGCGTAAAACAAAATTATGCTATGGCGGTGTTAGGGGCTCTTAAATATGCCCCTGGTATTTACTGCAATATCACCTCTTCGCACTGAAATACTTCTAAAGTTTAGTTTGTTTACCGAGCATGTGTTTTTATTTACATGATTACTGTAACACACTGACTTGCTTCCTTTCACACTGACATCAAGTGTCAGGAATGCCTTCATTTGTGAGTCACAGAAGCACACATCTGACATGTGATGCTCTGTCTTTGAAAGAACATTACATGTTGCAAGCAGCGGTGCAGGAACATTTTTCCGCGAGGGGGTGGTGCCACCCATGTGCCATCACTGAAGTCATAGGTTCCATGGTGTCAGTCGCCCATTGACCAATTCCTTTGGTCTCTATATTGTTCCATGGAGCATCCTTCCTTTTCAATTTATTTATCTATATTTTTCTCTAACAGATATAATCCAAGCGGATGCTCGAGAAATCTTCTTGGAAACAAAAAGGGCTATTCTACCATAACAAATTTAGGGGCGGATTTATGAGATTTTGGAACAGGGCAGCGCCAAGTCACCTTGCTGCGCTGCCCTGCATCAAAGTGAAAAGGCGTGGCGGGAATGTGCAGTGTCAATGGCATACAGTGCATTCTTGTCCAATCCCCCGCGCTGGCACAGTTTTGGCGGCCTAGCACCAATACAGGCACCCTTACCCCATAGTGCAAGGGTGCCTGCATTGCATGGAGGATTGTTTTTGTGCAGGAAGGAACACCTTCCTGCACATAAACAATCCAGGTAGGCATTTCTTTCTCTTTCTATGTGTGCTGTAGAACGCAGCACACATAGAAAGAGGACAAAATGAGGAAAATAAAGACATTTATCCTTGTTGCCCCTCTGCTGGGGAGGTGTAAGGTTTTGGTGCATCCCCAGGTTTACAAGGTCTTGTAAATACAGGGATGCATCAAAATCCATTGGTGTTGCCAGTGCTTAATTTGAGCCTGTGGTTTCCGGTGCTCGGCACCGGCACTTGACGGCTGCCACAAGGTGCCACTGTTTGTGGAATTTAAAGATGAACAGAATAACAGTTGTTTATTAATTCAATAAACGTTAAAAGCACTGATACCTGCCTCCCAAGTCATTCTTATAGCTTTGGAGGCCTCGAACAGCCTAAATTGTCATACTTGTAGGAGTGATGGTTAGTAGTCGTGTAAGTACTGTCATTGGCAACATGGCAGGGGCAAGGTGTGGTGCAAGTTGCGATGGCCTCCTGACGAGGGCCCTGGCACTTGTTGTTTTACAAATTAAGTACTGGGTGTTGTGTGGGAACACCCACTGCAAAGTGCATGGAATGCCTCTCTGGCGTAGAGTAAGGCAACGCAGCGAGTTGGGCTGCCTCGCCGTACTCTATATCTATGAGGTCATTCAAAGCACACAAAAGACATGATTTCAAAGTTTGTGCCACAGTTGCATCAACAAAAGTGACGCAACGTGGCACAAGGGATGTCTGTGGACCTGAGTCAAGGAAAAAGGCGCATGAATAGCAAAAATATGACAAATTTGGGGACGTGAAAGCAGCCTAAATTGTGGGAGGAAGTGCAGATGTTGACGTCTGATGGCCCAGGGTGGGTTTCAGGGGCTTGCCCACATTAAGGTAGTGGGTGTGTGTGGACCAGCGGTAAATGAGGTCATCGGGATGTGGTCACAGATGCAGGAGTAGGTGTGGCCTGTCGCGCGACTGTCCCCAGAGTGTGACTCCTCCCAGACCTTCCTGGGGTCATGTTTTTGTAGCCCTGTCCTGGTGGCTGCAGCGGCCACCTTAACTGGTGTGGTTTTTGCTCGTGTGTTTTTTTTCTTTGTCAACGTTTAATTTAACCTGTTTTAAATAGACATTTAATTCGAGGCATGGCGCTGGAGAGGTTTCAAGTTCCGCTTGGCTTGGAAGTATTGTCAGATTGTCTTTCTGCTGACACAGGGCTGATGCCAACATAAAAACAAACATGAGGGCAGTGGAGAGAGTGGAGGGAGCCTGCGGCAGTGGAGGGCAGTTCAGCTGCATGAAATTACTCTGGGTGTAATATGGAGATAAATGGCAAGACCTGTGCCTGCTGTGTCATCTGGGCCACGAGTCCTTTAAAAAATATTTGGGCCAGATGTATCAAACTATTCGCATTCGCAAACGGTGCAAATCGCAAGATTCCACTGTTTGCAAATGCAAAATAGCCTTTCACTATGTATGAAAGGCATTGCAGTCCAATTTTAGGGAACCACAATTTTTAGCAATTCCCTAAAATTGCTACTCCGAATAGGGAATCGCAATTTGCGATTCCCTAAATAGGAAATCGCAAATAGGGAATTCCTATTTGCGATTTCCTGTGCACGTGTATCAAGCACTTCCTAAATGCGAACTGGGCATTTAGAAAATGCAATTACCACCAACTCCAAGTTAGTGGTAACCATGTGCACTTTTAAAAAATGCACTGAAAATGAATTTTTTAAAGTGCCATGTAGCGCACACATGCCTCTAGGGCATGTGTGCGCTTTACATGTGCACAATTTTTTGGGGGGGTGCATTAAAAGGGGGCCTTAGGCCTTCGGCACCCTTGTAAATGCATTTCCTAATTTGCATTCTATAATAAGGAATCACAAATTAGGAAATGCAAAAACATTCGCACCTATGGCCCGAAGGCCCTTAGGAATGAATGGAGTTGCATTTCTTAATAGCGATTCCCTAATAGCAATTGCGACTCTGTGGGAATCGCTATTAGGGAATCACTATTTTCTTACATACCATTTTGCATTTCTTAAATAGCGATTTCTTAAAATTCTCAATGAATGCGACATTAAAAGCCTTCCAGGGGCACTCACATTTGTAAGCATGTACTCATTCAACGGGTGTGTAAACTGCTTTTTGACTCGGGCGCCTAAAGTTATGGATGAGTACAATATTACACACACACACAAGCAGAAAGAATGTTACACACCATTCCAGGAAAAATATTTTCCCCATATGGACTGATAAGATATCTCTCAACACCTATTGCAGCTCATTGAAAGAGTACAGCTACTCCAGGCAAGAATCTGTCAAACACAGAGGGGCAGTTTTACAAAGCTGTCACCCAGCACAGCACAGCAGCCAAACATCTGCGCTGCTCTGAGTGAGCCAGAGAGGGCCGGAGAGCACCATATTCACACAAATATGGTACTCTCCTCTCCTCTTCCTAGCGCCGGTGCTGATTTTAGCTGCTGCGCCATGCACACACCTTAGCGCCATAGTGCAAGGGTGTCTGTGTGAGTCTAACATAGGTTTTCTACTAGAAGGGTGCCCTTCCTGTACAAAATACTATGCACAGACAACATTTAAAACTTTTCCTACCTTATATGTGTGCTGCACAGTGGAGCACACATGCAAAGTCGGACAAGAAAGGAGAATCTATCAATCAATCAAGCATGAGCTTGTAGAGTGCACTACTCACCCATAGGGTCTCAAGGCGCTGGGGAGGTGATCTCAGAGATCAGAGCCAGGTCTTGAGGTCCTTCCTGAACTACGTCAGCGACGGCGACTGTCTGAGGTGCAGTGGTAAGGTGTTCCAGCCTTTTGCCGCTAGGTAAGAAAAATATTTTCCTCCAGCCGAGGACTTCTTTATGCGAGATACGCTGGCGAGTCACTGTTGGGACGAGCGGAGAGGTCTGGAGGGGGAGTACCAGTTGATGCGGCTGTTGAGGTAGTTGGGTCCGTTGTCGTGGAAGGCTCTGTTGGTGTGTACGAGGAGTTTGAAATTGATCCTCTTCTCGACTGGGAGCCAGTGAAGGTCTTTCAGGTGTTCTGTGATGTGTTCTCAGAGGAGGATGTTCAGGACGAGTCTGGCGGCGGCATTCTGAATCTGTTGCAGTTTGTTCAGGTTCTTTTTGGAGCTTCCAGCATAGAGGGTATTACCATAGTCCAGTCTGCTTGTGATAAGGGCGTGTGTCACGGTTTTCCGACAGTTGGCTGGTATCCATCTGGCGATCTTTCGTCTGAGTCGGAGGGTGTGGAAGCAGGTGGAGATGACGGAGTTGACCTGCCTGGTCATGGTGAGCAATGAGTCGAGGATGACGCCGAGGTTGCATGCGTGGTCTGTAGGCGTGAGGGGTTTTCCGAGTGTTGAGGGCCACCAGGAGTCATCCCAGGCTGACGGTGAGGGTCCCAGGACAAGGATCTTGGTTTTGTCAGAGTTCAGCTTGAGGCAGCTTTCCCTCATCCAGGTGGCTGCTGCTTCCATCCCATCTCTGAAACTCTTCCTGGCTGTTGAGGTGTTCTCGGTCAGGGAGATAATCAGCTGGGTGTCATCCACGTCGGATACAATATTCATCCCGTAGTTCCGGACAATGGGTACGAGCAGGGTCATATAGACGTTGAACAGTGTGGGGCTTGGCAATGATCCTTCGGGTACTCCACAGTTGATGTCGGTGGGTTCTGACCGGTGAGGTGAGAGGCTGACTTTCTGTGTTCTGCCTGTCAGGAAGGAGTGAATCCATTGAAGGGCCTTGCCTCGTATACCTGCTGCATGGAGTCTAGCACATAGTGTATGGTGAGATACTGTATCGAAGGCGGCAGAGAGATCGAGAAGGATGAGGGCTGCTGTATGACCGTAGTCGAGGAGGGAGCGAATGTCGTCCATGGCTGCGAGCAGGGCAGTTTTGATTCTGCGGTTGCTTCTGAATCCTGATTGGGAGACGTCTAGGATGTCGTTGTCCTCGATGTGTTGGCGTAGTTGAGTGAGGAAAACATTTCTCCTTTTAACGCCTGCTTTCAAATGGCATTAACTTTTAGCGCAAAAGTCTGTCTACTATTGTTAGTACACAGGGTTTGGCATCAGAAACCTTGGGTGGTTGCATGGGAACACCTGTGGACTACCCATGTAATCCCCCCCCATTGGCACTAAGTATGCAAAGCTTTGTGTTACTTTTAGGGTACTTTCCAGTGCAAAACAGGTTTTGCACTAGAAAGTGAATTACAAAAAAAACAATTTGTGCTGGTTAGCGTCACTCTTATGACGCTAACCCAGTGCAAAATGTTTGTAATTCCCCCTCACAATGTTTAACTTGGAAAATATTAAATGCCCGGCACAAACATGTGCTCAGAAGCCCTTGGCTAGCTCTATCCAAGGTTGGGGTGCTTAATACCAAGATTGCATAGTCTTGATTCTACATCTGGCCTCTTTAATCCATCACCAGACACTCCCTGTTCCTTTATCTCAATCTTTCAGGTTCTATTTCACCCCTGCTTTCTTTAATTCTCTCCGTTTTGCCATCTTTTTCTCCCTCCTTTGCCCCGTTTGTGTTTTTCTCTCTCTTGTCCTCTGGGTCAAAGTCTTATGAAAAAAAAAAATGTTGGTCCCCAAAAAGGAGTGCTTGTGGGCCCCACTTGCAACCACCGGCTCAAACTAAGCACTGCACCCAGAGCAGGTGCAACAGCTCTGCACAACCTTAGGGTGTTACATAACTTATAGACATGAAAAAAAGACTTCTGAATGTTGTTAGAGAGCAGCCAAGACGTCCCTGTTTGAGAGTACCAGTGTCTCTCAGCTTGTTTACCCTCTGGGGAAACAACTCAGTGTGTTACTCGGGGCATGGAAGAGCGTGCCTGGAACCTTTCTGTCTATCAACCAATCAGTCAGGATTTATAGAGCGCAGCTAAACACCCAAGAGGTTATCTAGGTGCTGTATCCTCTCTGGGTTCAGTCGAAGTGCAAGGTCCTGAGTCCCTTTCTGAATTCCGGAAGAGAGAGAAGTTCAGAGGTGAACGGGAAGGTTGTCCCAGGACTGGGCGGTGAGGTGGGAGAAGGACCGTCCTCTGCTGCATCTTCGGCGGATGCATTGGGTGTGTGCGAGGGCGAGAGAGGTGGAGCACAGGTGTCTGGAGAGTTGGTGGAAGTTCAGTCAGTGGTTGATGTATGCCGGGCTTTGTAGGCATGTGTTAGTATCTTGAATTTGCATCATTCCTGCACAGGGAGCCAGGGAAGGTTCCTGAGGTGGGGGGATGTGGGTCAGTTTGGGGAGGTTGAGGCTGAGTCTGGCCACCGAGTTCTGTATCGTCTCGCGTCTCCTGAGGAGCTGGGTGGTGATTCCATCATAGAGTGCGTTGCCATAGTCCAGTCAACTGGTGACTAGGGCTTGAGTAATGGTCTTTCTGGTGCTATCATCAAGCACAAAGTGCTAATGGTCACGTGAGCAGAATGTGGCTCAATTTTGCAGCTGTCTGTGGCTAGAGAATAGATGTCTCTGGTTAGAGAACAGACGTTTAGAGAATAGATCCTGACTGACCTGTGGTCTATCTGGTGCTCCAGAAGTACCTCTTCCTAAGCATCACTTGGTTCATGCAAAAAAACTGAATTTCTTTCACTGGAACTCAATCGAGGGAGCAAAAAGAATAATTCTATATGTATGTGGACAGAGAGAAAACCAGTGCCCTCCACTTCCTTCCCTGCCCGTCTGCCATAGGGGTGAAGATGAAACCAAAATGAGCCTTGGCAAAAATGTTCAGATCAGCCCCAGACTGCAGGGAGCTGCAGATAGAGTGATGCCAAGAGGGCATGGTTGGGTTACAGCAGTCCATTTTTCCCCCCAAGACCCAAAACCTGTACCCTACCAGGGAAAAGCCAGAGTGGCAGGAACGTCAGCCTGGCAAGGATCTTCCGTTGCAGAGCATGGATGGCAGCTTTTTGTTTTCTTAAACTGAAGGGCCCTAAAAGTGACCTGGCCTCTAAACAGCGTTTTCCCACCTCTAAAAAGACAACTTACCTCCCCACTGACCCCCTCATTTAACCACTGTGTATGTGTGTAAACGTGTGCATGTGTAATTGAGGGTGTGGGTGTTTGTTTCACTGCATGAGGGACAAGTGGGCTGTGGTGAATGATGGAGTCTGCAAAGCTTAATTTGTAAAAGAATGAGTGGAGGAATCCAAATGTTTTCTCTGAAGCCCGCGGCCTGCCCTATCAAATGCTGGGATTCTGAATGCCGAGCCAGACAGCCCTGGTTCCACCTCAGGCCTCTTTAGTCCACCACCAGGCGCTCCCTGCCTCTTTATCTTACTCTAGCAGGTTTTTCATCTCTGCTTTCCCCTTGCCACTGCTTTCCTCTCTTTATATTCTCCCATCTTTCCACCTGTGTGTTTTTATCTTTGATTAAAACTCAGTTCAAGTCCCTAAAAAAGGGTGCAGGTGACCCCAACCTGCAACCACCGGTTCAAATTAAGCAGTGGTCCTAACAAAACACAGCGCTACATCTTCTGACTCCAGCGCTCTCCCAACCACAGCACGCGGCAGCCACAGGTGTTTTGGGGCCCCTGGACCCGGGTGTGGTATGCTTTGTCCTGTGTGGTCTCCCTAGTGGTGTGGAATGTGTGTTTTCTGTGCTGCTTTGGTTCACCTGCAGTCTAGGGGTCCTGCAGGGGGTAGGTGGGGGTCAGCGTGGGGTAAGGACCTGCCTTTTTAATCTGGGATACCAAGGAACTGGATAAGGGATGAGCTAGAACAAGGCACCTGCTTTATCGGCATGACCATGATAACCTGTAGGTTGATTTACTATCTAACGTGGATCTAGGCTTATTTTGGCAGAACTGGAGGGCATATTTTCAAGCCCCTTGTGCTGCTGGTGCACCACTCACAACGATGCTCGGGCAGCAGAGTACTGACACATATCTATGAGGCCAGGGAAAGCCACATTGTATGGCTTTTTTATGGCCTCGTACATATGGTGTAAGGCAACGGAGCACATGTCGCTGTGTTTCCTTACACTGCGTCAGGACACAGTTTTCCCAAGCAACACCCATGGGTTTTGACACTGCCCCAGATTTACAAGGATCTGTAAGCCTGGGAGTGCGTCAAAACTGTACGCCTCCCCAAGTAAGTGTAACAAGGAGAAATATCTTTATTTCTGCAGCACACATGGAAGGAGGAAAATGCCTCCCAGGATTGTTTTTGTGCAGGAAGGTTATCTTTACTGCACAAAAACAATCCTGCTAACAATGCAGACAGGTGACTGCGTTGGTGCTAGGCAGCAAATTGTGCGCCAGCGCAGGGTGAAGGACAGAAATGCACCATATCTTGTAAATACGACACATTTCATTGGTGTAGGGCAGTGCAGGAAACAGACTTGTGGTGCTGCCCTACGCCATTCATTGTAAACATGCCCCTGGGTGTGCAAACGAACACAGATGGCCGAGCAAGCAACTATTCATTTTCATTAGCCAATGTGCTTCTGAAGCGTCACCAGTCACTGAACATTCAAGGATCCTTTACAGTTCCTTCCCAGACACCTACCATTTGTATTTTAGAAATCACAGTAAAACTGAACACAGAGGATAAAGGCTTGTGCAGGTTCCATTCTGTTCAACCCCTCTCCCCCACCCCCCCTTAAAGGGCCCATACGCCTTATAGTCCATGCATCGCTTAATTAACTTTACTATGTTTTTTTCTTGGGAAGCTATTTGCTAATTGATTATAGAGCGGAAATGTTATTAGCAAATCAAAATGAGTTTTCCTCTGGATTAACTGCATCAGAAGCTCTGCAGCTGTGGCCTGGTCTAAGCACCGCTCCACAAGGCACAGGGCAGAGGATGCCCTCGGGGTGCACCACGGGATGGCTCAGTGAGTTGAAGGGTTGCTTCTCAAACATGCAGCTACTGGTGAATTCAGGTCACAATACGGCGTATTTATCCCTCCATCTTTCCAGGTCTTGTCAGGGACATTACCTTGCGCCTGGTCTAGCACAGAACATCTAATTAGGCCTGATGCACACACCGGCCCGAGGCGGGATGCTGGGGTTCACTGCGAAACAAACTCTACCAGCACAGACAGAGGAGGAGATGCACCACAGTTGTACTAAAATTACATCTCCCGGTTTTATGGGATTTCTTTTACATTTCCATCTGTATTTATTTTGTGGCCATTTTATTGGTATTTATCCATATTTAGTGCTCTGAGAATACATACCCATAAAATGTTACATTTCCACATTTATTCATCTGACCAACATGCACTCATGCTTGGATGTCTGTCGCGTTTTAGCAAATTAAGCTGCCAAATATAAGAAAACATTACACCCACAGGTAAATATTACCATTATATTCATATTTGTTAACATATGCCTGTATTTAAGGAAACCTTGTCCTGTTTTTAACTCCACATGCTCTCTCTCTGCTCAGCTGTTGGCCTGGAATTCAGGAAAGACAGCACAGGAGTCACTCACAAGCACAATTTTCAGTATTTTTCCACTTTTAAAAATAAATACAGACAGGGAACACTTTGTTTTCTGACTGTAAAAATCAGTAAAAACGGGAAACTGGGAGCCTTAACTATAATCAAATATTCCTTCACAGAAACTATTCTGCCCAGGGGTGTGATGTTTTAATTACAGGACACCAGGCACAGAAGAGAAACTAAAAACTATTCTTGGTGCTGTGCTAGGGTTAAAATGCCAACTGATTTGTTTTCAATAACGAACCATATGAGGCTCTGCACAATGCGTTTAGCCATAATAATGTCCACAATCAGCCACCATTCCACATTTAGGGGCATATTTACAAGCCCCTTGCGCCACATTACCATTTTTTTTAAATGTTAATGTGGCGTTAAGGAGGCAATTACCCTGCGCCATATTTACAAGGTGCCACAATGCCTGCGTGACTTTATAACTCCTTGCGCAACATTATGCCTGCGTCAGGCGTAATGTATGCAAGGGGGGCATTCCGGCGCTATGGTGGCTTGAAAAAATGGTGCAGTGAAACTTACAACATTTAACTCGTCATCTTTACTGCCTGCCCAGAGTAGGCGTTAAAATTACGCGCCCATTTTAATCAGTGGAACTCCTTGCACTTTGCCGCACTAGTGTCAACATTTTTGATGCTATTGTAGCAAAGAGCCACAATGCTGTCGAAAATGTTAATCCTATTGTGCTAGTGACCTCCATGGTGTATTGTAAATACGGCGCAGCCATGGTGTTGTTAGGTGGCAGTGGTGGGGCGCAACAAAAGTGGTGCATCATCCATGATCCGCCACTTTCTTGTAAATATGCCCTTTACTGTCTTATAGTTTCTCAAATCGTAACATAGTAAATTCTGAATGCAAGCCCAGTGATTTACAGCAACTGGAGGACAAAAATTAAAACGTGTAAAATGACACAAATACTTTTCAGTGCTCTGGGTAGTAAGTGCATTGCTTTATAAAATGAAAGTTTAAGGAGGATGAAAGGGTAATGAAAAAGTTAAATGTAGCTTAAAGGTTAGTGGACAACAGGGTTTCAGTCAACATGTTAAATTTTAAACAGCAAATCCCACCTTTTTACTCCCCAAATTATTCCCAGTTATACACACTCTTTCCACATAAATGGGAGGTGGGCATCCTTAATCTACAGTGGCTGTCACAAATACGATCCAACCCCTTAATACAACTAGGGCAGAAAGAGAAACTGGCATGAAGAGTTAGTGCTTGTGGCCCTAGGTCAGTGTACCTTACTCTGAATTATTGAGAACAGTGGGCCTCATGTGCAAAAAGGACATTTTCTGATTGCAAAACGAAACCTACTAAGGCCCAGATCCACTAAGGTTTTTTTGTAGTGAAAAAGGGCTGTTTTGCAAACTAGGACAAGTTGCGACTGCAAAATACCCTTTTTGGATGCACCAACCTCGCATTACTGTTCAGAAACATATTATCGAATCGCAATTTGGGTTTACAACTACATATCGAATCGGTATTTGAAAGGGGTGTGTTTATGGCGTCCCTTTCAGATAGAGAATAGGAATGGGATGTATTCATGCTTTGTATTTGAAATCCGGTTGCAAAACTTTAATATTTTTCTAAGTACTGAACAGTGGTGGTAAACTATATGCAAACTGGAAGGGGTCCTCCAGTGACCCCCTCCCCTTTGTAAATGTTGACAAAAACATTTTTTAAGAATAGGCAGTGGTCTACTCTTGAAAAATGTTTGTTAAACTTTAAGGAAAATGGGCTGCATTTAAAAACAATGTTGCTTTATTTACAAGCAATCACAGACATTGTAGTCTGTTGACTCCAGCAGGCCACCATCCCTTCAATGGCAGTGAATCATAGCGGGTCACAATTTGTGACCTACCTCATTAATATTCATGAGGTAGGTCAAATTTCAGCCTGCTATAATTTAGTATTTTGCAAACCGACCTTTTAATAGGTTGTTTCACAAAATGCCACACTAGTAGCAAAAATACTGCTTGAAAATTACGAACAGTGTTTAGTGCATCTGGCCCAGTATTTCTAGTGTCTTGAATTGTGATTTCTTTCAATTTGCTGTTTCAGAGCACCAGGCCTCATGTGTGAAAAATGCATATTGTAAATAGGGGTCATAATTTGTGTACCAACTTTCACCAAATACATTCGGGGACTGACCGGGAACCCAAAATAACACTGGCAAATATTGTCAGAAGAGCCCCCATACTGTGCGTAACGAGCAAGCCTGACGACTATAAGCGGGGGTTTTGGGGTGATTTTCCCTCCAAGAAAATTTTGTAAAAATTGCAAAAATGGTCCATTATACAACACATTTTTCATTATTTATTTAATTGTGTTAGCTTTTAAAGCATGATAAATCATGACCTTAGAGTGCACCAGGATACCCAGTTATACTCAAAGACATTCTTAAGGAGATGCCAAGTATAAAACATGCATTTAAAAATAACTGCTGCAACAATGATTTTGCCGCCCCTCCCCCAATGACCTTAGATTCGGCTACAGTTTCCAACAGAGCCCCTCATCTCCACATGACCCCCCTCTCACATATATTTCATTTGTTTTATAGCGCCTCTCGTACCAATGTAGGGTATCGGAGCACTTTACAACACACTCACATACAGAGACAATGAATCATACCTGTGTAAATGAGTGGATAGAAAATTTTACAATGCGACAAAAGGGGACTACAAGGTGTAGGATTCACATGTCATCGATACCAGTGGAATTTTTTAAGAGTGCTTGATCTGGAGAAGCACAAACTCAGTGTTCAACACGTAACACAGTGGTTAAGGTTAGCTTTCCTAATAATAGCTTATTTCTTCCCAAACAAACCATTTTTAGCAACATCAGGCTAATGAAAAACTGGACAAAAACATGCATTTCTAACCTGTATCATGCTTTCATGCAGTTTGCAAGCAGTTCTTTGAAGACAGTTCACAGCTCACTGTGCTATATTACTATTGTAACTTATGAACTGCAAGTAACAAAAGGATCTCTAAACCAAAAGCAGTAACCCACCGAGCTATCCACATAAAATACAGTTCTGTAATCTGCATTGTGAACGTTCATTGCAGTAGGCATGTTAATCCTCTGCGCTACTTTAGATGCAGTAGACAAACCTCGATCCCCCTCCATCAGGAGCACCAATCACCAGAGTTATCTTGCCATTTTTATTGTTGCCTGAAAACTGCTGGATATAAAAGGAACTCTGCAGCGGGTGCTTTTAAAACAATTACAATTTGCAAAACACAGTGCCTTCGACCTCAGCAATAAACTGACCCTCAGTAACAAAATTGGGCCTCACCCTTCTAGCCCCCCAGGGAAACACCCAATGCCCGGTACGGCCAGTGAAGCCCAATATGCATTTGTAGTTTACAAACCGAGCCATTTACTAATAGGTTAGTTCACAAAATACAGAATCGTAGTGGGTCACAAATTGACATACTTCACTAATAGGCATGGCATAGGTCGCAAATCACAAACCCACTACAGTTGCCCACAAGCTTTGGGATCATGGCCTGCTGTGGTCAGCAGACCACATTTGTAATTGCTTTTCAATAAAGCAATCTTTTTGAAATGCAGGCCATTTTCCTAATGCATTTTTTAAAAAATGAAAAATTTACAGACATCTTTTATTTGTTAGTGGTAAGGACCACTACCTACTTCTAAAAACATTTTTATCAACACAAAGGGGAAGGTGTCTCTTGGGGATTGGCTTACTACCTCCTTTGAGCTGGCGGTAAAATATCAGTGATTTGCAACCCAGACCTAATAGTTTCCAAAACTCAGTTGACGATTCAGAAAACCATTTCCACATCGTTAAATGGGTTTATTATATTTAAAAAAGGGTTTTAGTGTTCACAAAACCTCTGATTTACAGAATCAGAGGGTTTGCAACTGTTAAAACACTTTGAACTTGAGGACCAGTAATCTTTCCCTGGCATCACACTGGGTGCTCTAAAACATTCACTGGAATTTTCATGTGCTTGCAGCGGTGAACCAAACCCAGAGAATTTTAACCCCAGATCCAGGGCTTGAAAGTATCCAATAAATGAAGGCTTTCCAATGATGAAATGAGGTCCAAAACAGAAGCGAAAAGAATATAGGGCCTGATTTAGCGTTTGGTGGACTTGTTACTCCGTCACAAACGTGATAAACATCTCGTCCGCCATATTATATTCTCCATAGGCTATAATGGGATTGTAATACGGCGGACGGGCTATCCGTCACATTTGTGATTGAGTAACGCCCCGCCACCTCTGCCGAGCTCTAAATCAGGCCCTAAGTGAAGAGTAGTATCTTCACAAGACCAGTTTCAGCTGGTGGTTGCTACCGCACCATAAAAATAAGGAACAGTGGTTCCTCAGACGACTAAAAGGCATTACTTTTAGACACAACAAATGTCAAAGAAATAATTAATTTATTCAAACATTTTAAACAGGTACGTATGTATGGACAGATGCGCAATGCTGGGGAGACACATTGCCTGCTACTGAGAAATTATGAAGACAATTTAGTATATGCAAAATAATACCATAGCAGCAAGTGAATACGGAAAAAACATACTCAGGGCCTAATTTATACTTTTTTAGCGCCGCATTTGCGTCATTTTGTGATGCAAAAATGGGGCAAACTTACAAAATTCCATTATATTTTGCAATCTCTTTTGCATAAAAAAATGGCGCAAATGCGGCGCTAAAAAAGTATAAATCAGGCCCTCAGTGCTGTAAAAACGTGGGCCCACAGCGAATCACTTTGCTGCGCTCCAACAATGGGAAGGGGCAAGAATGCATTGTATCTATCCAAAAACGGGGCATTACTGTCCTTTCCCACTGCATTGGCACTGTTTGGTCAGCCTAGCTCCAACGCATATGCATTGTAGGCAGGAGTGTTTTTGTGCAGGAAGGTAACCCTTGCTGCACAAAGCACTCCTGGGTGTCTTCTATCTCTTTCTATGCGTGCTGCAGAATGCCGAATGGAGCACACATAGAAAGAGGAAAAAACAAGAAGAAATAAAGATATTTCTAATCATTGCACCATCCCTAGGGAGGCGTAATGTTTTGGCTCATCCCCAGATTTAGATGGCCTTGTAAATCGGGGGTAGCATCAAAACCCACGGGTTTTCCGTGGGAACACCCACCACAACGCCCATGGAACGCCTCCCTAACGTAGAGTAAAGCAACGCAGCAATTTGCACTGCCTTTCCTCGCTCCATATCTATGAGGCCATCTAAAGCCATGCAAAGTGGCTACGCATGGCCTCATGGATATGATTTGGAGGTTTGCGCCACTGTTGGATCACAAAAAGTGACGCAGCCGTGGAGCAAGGGGTACTAAATATGCACCTCGGTTCACACATATATTTAAGAACTTTAACTGTGACATCAAAACTAAAGAAGTCTCATGACCAGGCAAACAGTTTTGTTTTGTGTCAATAATTCAATAACCAGCAAAACTAGTGAAAATTAAGCTTTCAGTTCATCAGGTCAAAGTCAATGGTGTTTCGGCCCAGCGTGATTAAAGAGTCTTCATCGGGACTAAATGATTAAGTAAGACAAGAGAGCTATAAATAAAAGTGAACCCCATTCTCGAAAGGAGTTCAAGCTAAAGTTACAAGACAGGTTGTACCCTGGCAAGCCCATTTCCTCAGGGGGCAGGCCATTAGGTGGCAGTTCCTGAAAGAGAGTAAAAAAAGCAATCTTAAGGAGAATGTGAGGTGAGCACTCAGGAATTAGTGACTACTAAGTGAATTACATATAGATGTAGGACCAATCTGAGAACAAAGGATGTCCTAGAGAAGGGTTGAGAAGCTGACCCAAAGGTGCTTGTGCCAGTCACTGCAAGAGTACAGTTGTCTGGGGGTACTATAAGATACTAAGTGGTCCACTTCACTGGAGGGTAAACGTTACTTAAATAAACTTACCTAAGAGTTCACAAAGAAAGGTAATAAATAGACCATGGGAGGTTATTCCCACTCAGGCACATACTTAAAGATGCACATTTAAATCAGCAGCCCTTCACCCAGGATCTGCCTATTCTTCAAAGAGAGTTCTACTGTTTACTTCTTTAGTCTGTTCTAAAGTCTGGTATAACCGGTTCTGTGTGTACAGGACTTCTATAATGGGCAAAAGTTTGAGTTGTGCATCAGAGCCCTTTTTGTGTGGCAGACAGAGACCACAAAAGAATTGAAAATGTGAGTTGGTGTAATTGAGGCTGTTTCTTTGAGTCCCTCTATGCAGTAAAGAGGTTCTCAGATCAGAGTAAAAAACAGGTTATTTTATTAAGACAACAATCCTGTAGTATCCCCAGGAGCCAAGCCAGCAAGCATCTCTAACTGCCACTTTAAAGAGAACATGGAATCCAGTTCCAGGAGAAAAGGAGAACCTGGAATCCAATGGAATTCCTGCAGCCTTACTGTTGCAACACATCACCTCCCTTGTATGCATCTCAAGTAATAGCCAAAAGGGAACATCTGAGTGAAAACAACTAAAAAGAAAGTCACAACATGAAAGAACGACTAAACACATTTTGAAAAACAAACAGCTACTATTCACAGTCCTCAGAGATGGAAGGGTGGACTGTTGCTGATACATGTGAGATGACAGATGAGTTGCATATGTTCCAACAAGCGAGCAGCACACCACATTTAGAAGAATATTCATCTCAAAAGTCAATCACTAGATCCCCTTCTTCTGTGTCATTTCACTGCCTGACTACTACACCCATCTCCTTCTCTTCATAACACATTCTTCCTCTTTGATATAACACCACTCATCTCTTGTTCAGCTGTATGTCGGAACCACGCATTCCGTTGAAACGCACGTCGTTACCACAAGTGCGTTACAACGAGAATGCCATTACTACGCATATCCCGTCCCACGCATGCCTTTACAACAAATTATGTTGTAAAAGTATGTCTTTTAAAGGCATATACTTGGTAAAGGTCCTAACGCGAATCCCACCCCGGTCATTCTAAAAAATGCCCCTCCCTCACCCTGAACCCTCAATTTGTCCAACCCTATCCTCCGCCCTGAGCCCTAAAATCGTCTTCTCGCCCTAATCTCGAAAACTGACCCCCGCCCTAGCACCTAACCCCCACCCCCCACCTGTCCCTAAAACAGTACCCCCCAACCCCAACTCCCCACGCCCTAAGCCCGAAAACTGTCTCCCCTGCCCTAAATCTGAACACCCCCCTCCCTAAAGCAGTACGTCCCCAGGCCTAATACCCCCCAAGCCCAAAAACCATCCCGCCCTAAAACCTAACCCCCCTCCCCCGCCTTCACTCCTCCCTAAAACAGTACTTCCACCCCCAGACCCAATCCCCCTGCCCTAAGCCTGAAAACCACCCCACCCGAAAACCTAACCCCCCCATGCCCTCCCCAAAACAGTACCCCCAAGCCCAATCCTCTCTGCACTAAGCCTGAAAACTGTCCACACCTGCCCTAAAACCTAACCCCGCCTCCTCCCTAAAACTGTACTCCCTAGGCTCAATCCCCCCAGCCCTAGGCCCGAAAAACCATCTCCCGCACCCTAAAACCTAACCCCCTCATCTCCCACCCCCTCCCTAAAACAGTACCCCTGCGCCCCCAGAGTCAGGCCCAATCCTACCCTGCACTTAACCTAAAATCAATTACCCAGTTCTAAAACATAATCCACTAGCCCCCGCCCCTCCTTAAAACAGCACCCCCACCCCCTGACCCAATCCCCCTTACCTCACTTCTAAGGCACGTTGCAGCTCATTCTGAGGAAACGGAATGATCGTTCCATTTCCTCTCACGACGCCAATAGCCTTCACCATCATTACAACGCAGAGTACTTACCATGCATACCATGCCAATTGTTGTAAAGGTATGCGTGGTAAAGGCTAGTCGTTGTACTGACGCATGGTTTATAACGCATGCGTGGTAAAGGCTAGTCAGGGGAAACACCCTTGTTGTAATGGCTGTTTCCCCTCTTGTTCCATCTCAGCCCAATTACTAACCATACTTTATATTCACTGAAAAAAACAAAGGCTACCGGGACATTATAGTTAGGTTGACATTTTACTCATACCAAACCATAGAAATTCAGCAGTTATAGTTATACGTATAGTTATACTTATGTTAACAAACGATAACACGTGGTCTAAAGTTACTTAATACCATGAGTTATAGTTCCACTCAGGTTTAAAATAAATTAAAGGAAATCAGCATTTAAAACAGTCTGTTTAAGAATTATTCAAGGTCATCAGGGCAAGACTCTCTGCAGATCAGAGCCAGCTCTGTCAGGGGCCCTTGAAAGGCTGGGGCCCTGGGCCAGAGCCCACTTTGCCTGTGTCTTAAAACGTCCTAGACCCTACGCAAAAGACTCTTCTCATCCTTAAAATGAGCTTCACATTAGGCATTTCCCTGTGTGGTTGACACCACGTTTGAAGTATATACACTGATTTTTGCCAAGCATGTGAGCCTTTGTTGATTAGAAAGCAGTGAAAGGTCTCTGCTCCTGCCAGGGATGCATGAGTGTTGTCCAAGTTAATTTAGCTTTGAGTTCAGTGCCACGTTTGTTGCTCTAGCACATTTTCCATTTTAAATATGGTCACTGTAGCTCGTAGAGGTGAATTTGCCAAGTGGCAGGCCTTGTAGCTGCGTAGTAAGTTCCAAGCATCTTGACATGGAGTCAGTATGAATGAAAGTTGAACTTTGTTGGCCCGGGGCTGCAACATGAACATGTTCTACTTTGGTATTCAAGCATGGAATGGGTCCATGCACTTGTTTGAGCCAAAATCGCAGTGGCGGCCTATTTATGTTTCTATGTTACACTGACCACAGCACATACACTAAGGGACTGATTTAGCACTTGGCGGACGGGTTACTCCATAACAATGGTGACGGATATCCTGTCCACCGAAATATGAATCCCATTATTTCCTATAGGATTTAGCCTGAATTGGTAGCTCTGGTCAAGGGACCACCACTAACTTTGTGACCTAAGCGTGGAAGGCAGCAGTTTTTGAGACATCTTCCCTGAACCTTGTTGGGTAATTTTGTTTCTAAGAACAAAGGTTTGGCCGGATGCTTTGGAAAAGAAACTCAGAAATTCATTTTATCATCAAAATTTTTATTCAGTTTATTAAAACCATGAAAGTCACACAATACATATTGTCATATTAGATACAAAAGTTCAAGAGAACAAAATCTCACAACATTTTTAAATACTAAAATATCATTATCTAAAAAAAATCAAATCATAGTTCATTCCTAAAAAATGCAGAGGATGATGACATGCTAAAGACAAAGCAACATTTTAAAGTACAGCCCAACACTGCCGACATCACCCCAACAAATCGGCAAAACTTATTACAATGCAATCTTAAAGTTGATAGCCTGCTGGATACAATTGATCACAGCTATATAAATGTCTTCTGAAGGCAGCTGTTGCAAAAGAGAAGTGCAACTCTACAGTGTCTGAAATTTAATTTGCTGAGCATTGGTATTAGGAATTGCTTCCTAAGGGCCTTGAAAAATTTGCAAAAGAACATAAAATGAAGAGTACACTGGACAGATCAACCATCACACGGACAACACCGAGGCTTTGAGAAAGAAACTAAAAGATTCATAGTATTACTCCAGAAACGAGTCAACAAGAACCTATGATGGGTCTTAACCTCAAATACAGACAAAAAGCAACTTGGAAGAAGGTCATAGGCAATGGGCGCTCACAGTGAGTCTGTGTAGTAAAGTCCACTCATCAATTATGTCATGGTGCTCCTGGCAAGAGGATCTTCCTTACTCCTCCAATGTTTCAAGGGAAACTGACAGTACAACAGGCAGCCAGAGCGGTTACTGGGAACGCCGTGAGATGATTTGACCACGGTTTCTTTATTCCCGTATATGATACTGGCACTTTTGAATAAAGACTACGTATAAAGAATCCTGCACTATTAGCTTTGATCTGAGAAACAAATCTGTTCATCAAACGAGATTGTCTAAGCCGTGAAAAGATTACTATTTAACACAGGACGTACCTGATTCAAGCCCTGATGAAGTCCGTGAGAGTGATCTCTCATTGGACGAAACACGTGTTGGCTGTGGTGGCTATTTGTATATGAATTTCAAGGACATTTTTCAATTATTATAATGAACTATTTGCTTCAAGAAATAAATTTATCCTGAACCATTGTTGGCGTGATTGCCTTTCCACACTGAAGATCTGATACATCACCAACTTCGAAATCTATTTTCGTGAGTGCCCTGACAGCTGCCTCTTAACCTCAAATAACATCATTGCAAACTGTAAACAAGCATTGGCAAAGCCAATAGGTCTAGCCTGTACACGAGCTATTGGCTTTGACAATGTGTTTTGCTGTGTTTGACATCAATGTGGCTGCTGTTCAGCATGGCTAAAAGTTAGTGGTGTGGAGTGGCATAGAGTGGAGTGGGGGAGTAGAGTATTGTAGAGAGAAGTAGGGGGAGTAGAGTGACATACAGTTGGGTGGAGGAGACTAAGGCCCTCATTATGATCTTGGGGGTAAAGACCGCCAAGATCAGCGCTGGCCGTCAACAGAAGACCGCCAGCCCCCTTGAGACCCCGTCGGCGGTATAATGTTTTCCCTGCTGGGCCGGCGGGCAGAAACAGTGATTCCGCCCACCGGCCCAGCAGGGAAAAGGACCTTAACGATGACGCCAATGTTGGTGTGCGGCAGGTGCAGATCACTGCCCGTAAATCGCGATGGGTGCTGCACGGGGGCCCCTGCACTGTTCATGCCAAGTGCACTCCTTCCGCCAGCTGCCCCACCAGGGAAAGGCTGGGGGAAACAGGGTACATTAAGCGCTGCCCTGTCAGATAATGTAATCCTCCATCGTCAAGCTGCCTGTCGGCGGCAGCCTGGCGGTGGTGGAGGACCGCATGTGGTGGTCTTCCCTTGTTATTTACATGGCGGTCGAGACCGCCATGCCGGTGGTGGTAATTACCGCCGCCACCGGTGTGGCGGTCTTGACCGCCATGTACATAATGAGGGCCTAAAATTCAATGGTTCAGTGGCAAAGAGTGTTGTGGCATGGAGTGGAGTGGAATAGGGTGGAGTGGATTGAAGTGGATTGAGGTAGTGGGGTGGATTGCAATGGAGTGGGGTGGGTTGGAGTGGGGTGGATTAGAGTGGGCTAAGTGGATTGGATTGGGGTGGGTGGATTTGGACGGAAGTGATAGGACCAGGGTGGAAGGAATTGGATTGGGGTGGGGTGGATTGGATTGGGGTGGTTTTGGGTGGGGTGAATTGGAGTGGGGTGGATTAGACTGGACTGGGGTGGATTTGAGTGGGCTGGAGTGAGGTGGATTGGACTGCAGTAGGGTGGGGTGGATTGGACTGGAGTGGAGTGGATGGATTTCAGAGGTGTAAGGTGGATTGGAGAGGAGTAGACTGGATGGACTGGAGTGGGGACGATTGAACTCGGGGGTGGGGTGGTTTGGACTGGGAAAGAGTGAGGTGGACTGGACTAGAAGGGGTGGGGTGGATTGGAGTGGGGTGGGTGGATTGGAGTGGAGTGTGGTGGGGTGGGGTGGGGTGGATTGAGTGGAATGGATTTTTTGTAGTAGGAGAGAGTGGAGTGGATTGGATTGGACTGGATTTGAGCAGGGTGGATTGAGGTGAAATGGACTGGAGTGGGGTGGAGTGGAGTGGGGTGGGATGGACTCGACTGGAGTGGGTTGGACTGGATTGGAATGGGGTGTAATGGCATAGAGTAGGATGGGGTGGACTGAATTGAGGGGGGTGGACGGTATTTTACTGGAGTGGAGTGGATGGACTGCAGTGTGGTGAGGAGGATTGGATGGGAGTGGGGTAGACTGGATGGATCGGAGTGGGGAGGATTAAACTGGGGTGGGGTGAGGTGGGGTGGATTGGACTGGGATAGAGTGAGGTGGACTGGACTAGAATAGAGTGGGTGGATTGGATCGGAGTGAGGTGGATTGGAGTGGGCTGAATTGGGGTGGGGTGATTTTGAGTAGTGGATTGGATTGGTGTTGGGTGGATTGCACTGAGATGGGGTGGATTGGAGTGGGATGGATTGCACTGAGGTGGGGTAGATTGGAGTGGCGTGAATTGGACTGGAGTGAGAGGAACTTGACTGGAATAGGTTGGGTTGGAGTGGGGCAGGTGGGACTGGAATGGGGCGGAATGGACTGGTGTAGGGTGGATTGGATTGGATTGGACTGGAGTGGAATTGAGTGGGGTGTAATGGAGTGGGTGGATTGGACTGAGTGGGGTGGACTAGATTAAGATGGACTGGATAGGGGTGAGTTGGATTGGGGTGGATTGGATTGGATTGGATTGGATTGGATTGGGGTGAATTGGATTCAGGTGAATTGGGATGGTGCGGATTGGAATGAGGTAAATGAGATTGGGGTGGGGTGGATTGGAGTGGGGTGAGGTGGACTGGAGTGGGGTGGGTGGATTGGAGTGGGGTGTGGTGGGGTGGATTGAGTGGAATGGATTTTATGTAGTAGGAGAGAGTGGGGTGGATTGAATTGGATTGGATTGGATTTGAGCAGGGTGGGGGTGGTAGATTGGACTGGAGTGGGTTGGACTGGATTGGAGTGGGTTGGACTGGAATGGAGTGGGGTGGTATGGCATGGAGTAGGGTGGGGTGGACTGAATTGAGTGGGGTGGATTGAATGGGGTGGATTTGATTGGTGTGGGGTAGTTTGGATTGTGGGTGGATTCAACTTGTGTGTGTTGAGAGGATTGGATTACAGTGGTTTGGAGTGGGGTGGTTTGAGGTGGGTTGGAGAGAAGTGGGGTGGATTAAGGTAGACTGTATTGGACTGGAATGGGATAGGTGAAGTGGATTTGAGAGGGGTGGATTGGAGTAGAATGGAGTGGGGTGGAGTGAGGTTGATTGGAGTAGCTTGAAGTAGACTGGGTAGGATTAGATAAGAGATGGGTGGATTGGAGTAGAGTGGGTGGATTGGAGTAGAGTGGAGTGAGGCAGAGTGGATGAAGTGGATTGGATTGGCGTGGGGTGACATGGGCTGGGGTGGACTGGATGGGGTGGATCAGAGTAGGGTGGGTTGGATTGGATTGGGGTGGTAGGGTGGATTGGATTGGAGTGGGGTAAATTGGATTGAGTGGGGTGAATTCGATTGGAGTGGGTGGACTGCAATGGGGTGGGATGGACAGGAATGGAGTGAAGTGGGATAGAGTGGGTGGGTGGAGTGGATTGGATTGGATTGGAGTGAAGTGGAGTGTGGTGTACTGGACTGGAGTGGGATGAATTGGATTGGAGTGGGGCGGAATGCATTGAAGTGGTGTGGATTGCATTGGAGGGGTGAGTTAGATTGAGTGAGGTGAACTGGATTGGAGTGGGTGGACTAGAGTGGACAGGAATGGAGTGGGGTGAATTGGATTGGAGTGAGGTGGAGTGGATGGAATGGGTAGATTTGATTGTAGTGGATTGGGGTGGATTGGACTGGAGTGGGATGAATTGGATTGAAGTAAGGTGGATTAAGGTGTTGTGTGGTGGATTGGATTTGTGTGGGGTGGATTAAGATGAATTGGATTGGACGGGTGGATTAAGGTGAACTGGATTATACTGGTGGTATTAAGGTGGATTGGACTGCAGTGGGTCGACTGGAGTGAGGCAGGTGAATTGGGGTGAAGAGGGTTGGATTGGAATGTGGTGGATTGCAGTGGGATAGGCTGGATTGGAGTGGGGTAGGATGAACTGTAGTGGGGTGGGCTGGACTGGAGTGGGTTGGATTGGATTGTGCTTGATTTGAATGGGGTAGATTGGATTGGAGTGGGGCAGATAGCTATGGATTGGTGTGAGGCAGATTGTTGTCATTTGCAGTGGGGAAGATTGGAGTGAGGCAGATTGTTGTCGTTTGCAGTGGGGTAGATTGGAGTGGGGCAGATTTATTTGATTGGAGTGGGGAGATTGTTTTGGATTGGAGTGAGGCAGATTGTTTTGGATTGCAGTGGGAAGACTGGAGTGGGGCAGGTTGTTTTGGTTAGCAGTGGGGCAGATTGGAGTGGGGTACATTGTTTTGGATTGGAGTGGGCAGATTGTTTTTGATTGGAGTGGGGCAGATTGTTTTGGGTTGGAATGGGGCAGACTAGAGTGGGGTAGATTATTATGGATTGGAGTGAGGCAGATTGTTTTGGACTAGAATGGGGTAGATTGTTTTGGATTTGAATGTGACAGATTGGAGTGGGGCAGACTGTTTTGCTATGCAGTGGGACAGATTGGAGTGGGGCAGTTTTTATTGATTGGAATGGGACATGTGTTTTTATTGGAGTGGGACAATTTGATTTGGATTAGAGTGGGGCAGATTGTTTTGGATTGGAGTAGGGCAGATTGTTGTGTACTTGAGTGGGGCAGATTGTTCTGGAATGCAGTGGAGCAGATTGTTTTGGAGTGCAATGGGGCAAATTGGAGTGGGGTAGACTGATCTGGATTAGAGTGGGACAGATTGTTTTGGATTGGAGTAGGGCAATTGTTGTGTACTTGAGTGGGGCAGATTGTTCTGGAATGCAGTAGAGCAGATTGTTTTGGAATGCAGTGGGGCAAATTGGAGCGGGGTAGACTGATCTGGATTAGAGTGGGGCAAATTGTTTTTTATTGGAGTGAGGCAGATTGTTTTTGATTGGAGTGGGCAGACTGGAGTGGGGTAGAATATTATGGATTGGAGTGGGGCAGATTGTTTTGGATTAGAAAGGGGCAGATTGGAGTGGGCAGATTGTTTTAGATTGGAGCGTGGCTGGTTACTTTGGATTGCAGTGGGCAGGCTGCTTTGGATTGTACTGGGACAGATTGAAGTGGGGTAGATTGTTTTGGATTGGGGTGGAGCGGATTGTTTTGAATTGGAGTGGGATAGATTGGAGTGGGCAGATTGTTATCATTTGGAGTGGTGAAGATTGGAGGGTGGCAGATCTGAGTGGGACAGACTGGAGTCGAACAGATCAGGGTGAGGTGGACTGGATTGGGGTGAGGTAGACTGGAGTGTGGCGGAGTGGACTCGAGTGGGGTAACTTGAATGGAGCAGATTGTTTTGGAGTTGGACAGATCTTTTGGATTTGAGTGGGGCATATTGTTTTGGATTGGAGTGGGTCAGATTATTTTGGATTAGAGTGGGGCAGATTGTTTTGGATTGGAGTCGAACGGATCAGGGTGAGGTGGACTGGACTGGAGTGAGGTGGACTGGAGTGGGAAGGATTTGATTGGAGTGGGGCGCACTGCAGTGTGGCAGATTGGTTTGGGTTGGAGTGCGGCAAATTGGAGTGGGTCAGATTGTTTTGGGTTAGAGTGGGCAAATTGGTTTGGATTGGAGTGGGGCATTTTTTATTTTTATTTTGGAGTATGGCAGATTGATTTGGATCGGAGTGGGGCAAATTGTTTTGGATTGGAGTGGGGCAAGTTGTTTTGTATTGGAGAGGGGCAGATTGTTTCGGATTACTATATTTAATGGGGCAGATTGTTTTGGACTGAAGTGGGACAGATTGAAGTGGTGTGGGCTGGGAGGATTGGAGTCTGGTGGAGTGAGGTGGATTGGATTGGAGTGTGGCGGAGTGGACTCGAGTGGGGTAATTGGAATGGAGCAGATTGTTTTGGAGTTGGACAGATCTTTTGGATTAGAGTGGGGCAGATTGTTTTGGATTGGAGTGGGGCAGATACTTTTGGATGGAGTGGGGCAGATTGTTTTGGACTGTTCTGTCTTTCTATCTCTTGTCCCGGGTCAAACCCAAAGGTGGAAAAAAAGTCCTAGTCTCCAAAAAACATAGTGCCAGTGCCCACCACCAAGATCCACCTCTGCAAATGAAGAAGAAACACACAGCCTGGGCAGTTACCCACCTAAAGCAGCCTCTCCTGTGAGCTGGCACGGCATATACACACTCTCAGCACTGACCCGTGAGACAGAGCCTTACACCGGAAGTGTTGCAATCTTTTTTTCATCATCCCGTCTTTGGGTCAACATCTGATATCTGCACCTCCCACCACAAGCATGATGGAACCATGGGAGATACAAAGGGCCTGATTCACAAAGGTAAAGCTAGACTTTTGGTCTATGTTCATACCAGGAGTCTACCTGCTACTTGCCGGTATTTACACAGCATTCGCATTCGCGGTGGAAACTCCGCACCCGGAAGATCTGAGTGCAGAGATTCCGTCCCGAGTGAAGACATAAAGATACTACTAGTAACCAGGGACGTCTTGAGGATTTTGGCGGCCCTGGGCCAATCATATTTTGGGGGGCCCTGTTCAGAACAGCTTTGTATTTATGATCCAATTTCAGCTCTTTCATGCCCTGTTTGCCCAAGTCACTGACACCACACAGACTCCTCCTAATCCCAAGTATGTTTACATCTAATACTCAGGGATAGTGACACGTGTTTCCAATATCATAACTCTGCAGCAGGTCACTAATGTCACTGCAAATAATCTTTGTGAGACCCTCACACTTCTCATGTGTAAGGTCCCTAGTTTTGATCTAAAATATACTTTTTTATGGCTGTTGCATGAAACAGCAACACAACATTTATTAGCAAAATGTCTGTAATAGACTCACATAAGAAATAAATTAAAGGAAAATGGTTATTGAAAAGAATCTGTTTAAGAATTATTCAAGGTCATCAGGGCAGATTCTCTGCAGAACAGAGATGGCTCTATCAGGGGCCCTCTGAAAGGGTGGGGCACTGGCCAGAGCCCACTTTGCCCAGGCCTTAAAACTTCTCTGGAGCTTACCTTGGTGAATACCGAAAGTCGTAAACTTTTGCACTAAGTTTACTTTTGTGAATCGGGCCCAAAAGTGCAGTGTCATCACTCACATATTTTGCAGCTTTTTAGTTTATTTGGAAGCAGGACCAAACTTCTGAGATATTCTGCAGTTCCTAGAATTTTCTCTGCCCAGCCACCTCTTTTCTGATAACAAGCGAACCACTGAAGCGACTGAACCTTATTTGCACAAGTATATTTCCTCCTGAGTGGATGCATAAAACTGTAGGCCGTGCTGCTAAGAGAGATGATTGCGGTGACAGCTCCGAATGAGGAACCCTCAGATCTGGGAGCCAGGGGCGGGCTGAGCTCATTCCTGCTGCAGCGGTAACTCATTCAACCGCTTCGACTATATCCGCTCCCCGCTGCTGCCTGTGTGATCACTTGTTTAAATTTAGATTGCATGCGGTCAGGCCAAATTTATGTGTTTCTCTCTTCCTGGCCGGGACCCGAAATAGCTGCAGAACCACCCCATTGCAGAGCATCCGAAGGAATATTTAGAATTAACAGCGCAGCTGGAGCATAAACTTCTCAATGTGTACCATTCTAATTATACTAAACACACACACACACACACACACACACACACACATATATATATATATATATATATATATATATATATATATATATTTGTATGTGTGTATGTATATGTACACACACACATATATACACTCCCATCACTGACAAAGCATATAACCTTAAGCAACTTCGAAACATAATCAAAGACTCTGTAAAAACATTTCATTTTAAACTTTAAAACGGAATCACTCAAGTGTGAGAGAAGGCAGCACCTTAGGTCGTGAATTTCTCGACTTTTGTTTTTTTATATCACAAATTAGTGAACTTCAAATTCCTTTCGAGGGAGGGTTTTTTCCAAGCATTTTTTTTTAAATATACGTACATTTAAAAAAAAATAGCAAATTATAAATTAGAGTTTTATGTATAATATTTTACCGATATTTGGACAGTAAATATTTATATGCACTTTAAAAAATATATATAAATAAAGTCTGCGACCTTCAAGTGTATTGCAGAGGCACTAGTGAGCCTATGTCCCTTAAGGTTGACAGATGTGCAATGCCTGTTAAGGTTAATTTACTATCTGAACTGCACTATTTCCCGACCTTCAGATTGTGTGCTGTAGATGCTATGCAGCTCCCATCCATGTAGACTTGTTCCAGTGAAACCCTACAAACACACGAGCCCAAAGGGAGTAGTATGTAAACCAGTTGGAGAGCAGTGGCATTGGCTGACCCTGGTACACAAGAATCCGCCCACAGAACCCTGCCCAGCCGCAAGGTCCACCGGGCACTGCCTCATAAGAAGAGCTCTTCCAAGGAAAAAACTACATTTAGGAGAATAGTATGATGGATTCTTGTTTATGAATGATTGGGCAGGAACTTTCCACACTGGTTTCGCTTTCATCCATCAATGATGCCTGCCAGCGCCACTGTTCTTTACAACCACCTTGGGTTTTTAAGGAGACGGGAGAATGCCTGCCCCTAATAACTGGCTCTCAGGACAAGCTCCTGATATTTACTCCTTGTGACGTAGGATGCAACCTAGTGCTAGAAGCCTTGAGTATCGGTGTGGTGGTAAAACTGTGACAGTGTCTTCCCTGTGGGGTTCCTCTCCTCCTGGTCTGATGGTGAAGGAGCGAGGGTATCCGTGTGGGGGCACGATCACTGTGACAGTGTCTTCCCTGTGGGGTTCCTCTCTTCCTGGTCTGAGGGTGAAGGAGCAGAGATGTCCGTGTGGTGGTAAGATCACTGTGACAGTATCTTCCTGTGGTGTTCCTCTCTTCCTGGTCTGATGGTGAAGGAGCGAAGTTATCCCTGTGGTGGTAAGACCATTGTGACAGTGTTTTCATGTGGGGTTCCTCTCCTCCTGGTCTGTGAGTGAAGGAGTGAGGGTACCCGTGTGGTGGTAAGATCACTGTGACAATGTCTTTCCTGTGGGGTTCCTCTCCTCCTGGTCTGAGGGTGAAGGAGCAAGGGTATCCCTGTGGTGGTAAGATCACTGTGACAGTGTCTTCCCTGTGGTGTTCCTCTCCTCCTGGTCTGAGGGTGAAGGAGCGAGGGTATCCCTGTGGTGGTAAGATCACTGTGACAGTGTCTTCCCTGTGGGGTTCCTCTCCTCCTGGTCTGAGAGTGAAGGAGCGAGGGTATCCGTGTGGCGGTAAGATCAGTGCGACTGTGTCTTTACTGCAAGTTTCCTCTCCTCCTGGTCTGAGAGTGAAGGAGCGAGGGTATCCGTGTGGTAGTAAGACCACTGCGACTGTGTCTTTACTACAAGGTTCCTCTCCTCCTGGTCTGAGAGTGAAGGAGCAAGGGTATCCCTGTGGTGGTAAGACCACTGCGACTGTGTCTTTACTGCAAGGTTCCTCTCCTCCTGGTCTGAGAGTGAAGGAGCGAGGGTATCCGTGTGGCAGTAAGACCACTGCGACTGTGTCTTTACTGCAAGGTTCCTCTCCTCCTGGTCTGAGGGTGAAGGAGCGAGTGTATCCGTGTGGTGGTAAGACCACTGCGACTTTGTCTTTACTGCAAGGTTCCTCTCCTCCTGGTCTGAGAGTGAAGGAGCGAGGGTATCCGTGTGGTGGTAAGATCACTGTGACAGTGTCTTCCCTGTGGTGTCCCTCTCCTCCTGGTCTGAGGGTGAAGGAGCGAGGGTATTGGTGTGGTGGTAAGATCACTGTGACAGTGTCTTCCCTGTGGGGTTCCTCTCTTCCTGGTCTGAGGGTGAAGGAGCGGAGGTATCCCTGTGGAGGTAAGATCACTGTGACAGTGTCTTCCCTGTGCGGTTCCTCTCTTCCTGGTCTGAGGGTGAAGGAGCGGAGGTATCCCTGTGGAGGTAAGATCACTGTGACAGTGTCTTCCCTGAGGGGTTCCTCTCCTCCTGGTCTGAGGGTGAAGGAGCAAGGGTATCCATGTGGTGGTAAGATCACTGTGACAGTGTCTTTCCTCTGGGGTTCCTCTCCTCCTGGTCTGAGGGTGAAGGAGCGAGGGTATCCCAGTGGTGGTAAGACCACTGTGACAGTGTCTTCCCTGTGATGTTCTTCTCCTCCTGGTCTGAGAGTGAAGGAGCGAGGGTATCAGTGTGGTGGTAAGATCGCTGTGACAGTGTCTTTACTGCAAGGTTCCTCTCCTCCTGGTCTGAGGGTGAAGGAGCGGAGGTATCCGTGTTGTGGTAAGATCACTGTGACAGTGTCTTCCCTGTGGGGTTCCTCTCCTCCTAGTCTGAGGGTGAAGGAGCGAGGGCATCCCTGTGGTGGTAAGATCACTGTCACAGTGTCTTCCCTGTGTGGTTCCTCTCCTCCTGGTCTGAGGGTGAAGGAGCGAGGGTATCCCTGTGGTGGTAAGATCACTGCGACAGTGTCTTCCCTGTGGGGTTCCTCTCCTCCTGGTCTGAGAGTGAAGGAGCGAGGGTATCAGTGTGGTGGTAAGATCACTGTGACAGTGTCTTTACTGCAAGGTTCCTCTCCTCCTGGTCTGAGGGTGAAGGAGCGGAGGTATCCGTGTTGTGGTAAGATCACTGTGACAGTGTCTTCCCTGTGGGGTTCCTCTCCTCCTAGTCTGAGGGTGAAGGAGCGAGGGCATCCCTGTGGTGGTAAGATCACTGTCACAGTGTCTTCCCTGTGGGGTTCCTCTCCTCCTGGTCTGAGGGTGAAGGAGCGAGGGTATCCCTGTGGTGGTAAGACCACTGTGACAGTGTCTTTACTGCAAGATTTCTCTCCTCCTGGTCTGAGGGTGAAGGAGCGAGGGTATCCCTGTGGTGGTAAGATCACTCTGACAGTGTCTTTACTGTGGGGTTCCTCTCCTCCTGGTCTGAGGGTGAAGGAGCGAGGGTATCCGTGTGGTGGTAAGACCACTGTGACAGTGTCTTCCCTGTGGGGTTCCTCTCCTCCTGGTCTGAGGGTGAAGGAGCGAGGGTATCCATGTGGTGGTAAGATCACTGTGACAGTGTCTTTCTTGTGGGGTTCCTCTCCTCCTGGTCTGAGGGTGAAGGAGCGAGGGTATCCCTGTGGTGGTAAGATCACTGTGACAGTGTCTTCCCTGTGGTGTTCCTCTCCTCCTGGTCTGAGGGTGAAGGAGCAAGGGTATCCCTGTGGTGGTAAGATCACTGTGACAGTGTCTTCCCTGTGGGGTTCCTCTCCTCCTGGTCTGAGAGTGAAGGAGCGAGGGTATCCGAGTGGCGGTAAGATCACTGCAACTGTGTCTTTACTGCAAGTTTCCTCTCCTCCTGGTCTGAGAGTGAAGGAGCGAGGGTATCCGTGTGGCGGTAAGACCACTGCGACGGTGTCTTTACTGCAAGGTTCCTCTCCTCCTGGTCTGAGAGTGAAGGAGCAAGGGTATCCCTGTGGTGGTAAGATCACTGTGACAGTGTCTTTCCTATGGTGCTCCTCTCTTCCTGGTCTGAGAGTGAAGGAGCAAGGGTATCCGTGTGGTGGTAAGACCACTGCGAATGTGTCTTTACTGCAAGGTTCCTCTCCTCCTGGTCTGAGAGTGAAGGAGCGAGGGTGTCCGTGTGGTGGTAAGACCACTGCGACTGTGTCTTTACTGCAAGGTTCCTCTCCTCCTGGTCTGAGAGTGAAGGAGCGAGGGTATCCGTGTGGTGGTAAGATCACTGTGACAGTGTCTTCCCTGTGGTGTCCCTCTCCTCCTGGTCTGAGGGTGAAGGAGCGAGGGTATCGGTGTGGTGGTAAGATCATTGTGACAGTGTCTTTACTGCAATGTTCCTCTCCTCCTGGTGTGGGGGTGAAGGAGCGGAGGTATCTGTGTGGTGGTAAGATCACTGTGACAGTGTCTTCCCTGTGGGGTTCCTCTCTTCCTGGTCTGAGGGTGAAGGAGCAGAGGTATCCCAGTGGTGGTAAGATCACTGTGACAGTGTCTTCCCTATTGGGTTCCTCTCCTCCGGGTCTGAGGGTGAAGGAGCGAGAGTATCCCTGTGGTGGTAAGGTCACTGTGACAGTGTCTTCCCTGTGGGGTTCCTCTCCTCCTGGTCTGAGGGTGAAGGAGCAAGGGTATCCGTGTGGTGGTAAGATCACTGTGACAGTGTCTTCCCTGTGGGGTTCCTCTCCTCCTGGTCTGAGGGTGAAGGAGCGAGGGTATCCCTGTGATGGTAAGACCACTGTGACAGTGTCTTCCCTGTGATGTTCCTCTCCTACTGGTCTGAGAGTGAAGGAGCGAGGGTATCAGTGTGGTGGTAATATCACTGTGACAGTGTCTTTACTGCAAGGTTCCTCTCCTCCTGGTTTGAGGGTGAAGGAGCGGAGGTATCCGTGTTGGGGTAAGATCACTGTGACAGTGTCTTCCCTGTGGGGTTCTTCTCCTCCTAGTCTGAGGGTGAAGGAGCGAGGGTATTCCTGTGGTGGTAAGATCACTGTGACAGTGTCTTCCCTGTGGGGTTCCTCTCCTCCTGGCCTGAGGGTGAACGAGCGAGGGTATCCCTGTGGTGGTAATATCACTGTGACAGTGTCTTCCCTGTGGGGTTCCTTTCCTCCTGGTCTGAGAGTGATGGAGCAAGGGTATCCGTGTGGTGGTAAGATCACTGTGACAGTGTCTTCCCTGTGGGGTTCCTCTCCTCCTGGTCTGAGAGTGAAGGAGCGAGGGTACCGGTGTGGTGCTAAGATCACTGCGACTGTGTCTTTACTGCAAAGTTCCACTCCTCCTGGTCTGAGAGTGAAGGAGTGAGGGTATCCCTGTGGTGGTAAGATCACTGTGACAGTGTCTTCCCTGTGGGGTTCCTCTCCTCCTGGTCTGATGGTGAAGGAGCGAGGGTATCCGTGTGGTGGTAAGACAACTGTGACAGTGTCTTTACTGCAAGGTTCCTCTCCTCCTGGTCTGAGAGTGAAGGAGCGAGGGTATCCGTGTGGTGTAAGACCACTGTGACAGTGTCTTCCCTGTGGGGTTCCTCTCCTCCTGGTCTGGGGGTGAAGGAGCGAGGGTATCCGTGTGGTGGTAAGACCACTGTGACAGTGTCTTCCCTGTGGGGTTCCTCTCCTCCTGGTCTGAGGGTGAAGGACCGAGGGTATCCCTGTGGTGGTAAGATCACTGTGACAGTGTCTTCCCTGTGGTGTTCCTCTCCTCCTGGTCTGAGGGTGAAGGAGCGAGGGTATCCCTGTGGTGGTAAGATCACTGTGACAGTGTCCTCCCTGTGGGGTTCCTCTCCTCCTGGTCTGAGAGTGAAGGAGCGAGGGTATCCGAGTGGCGGTAAGATCACTGCGACTGTGTCTTTACTGCAAGTTTCCTCTCCTCCTGGTCTGAGAGTGAAGGAGCGAAGGTATCCGTGTGGCGGTAAGACCACTGTGACTGTGTCTTTACTGCAAGGTTCCTCTCCTCCTGGTCTGAGAGTGAAGGAGCGAGGGTATCCTTGTGGTGGTAAGACCACTGCGACTGTGTCTTTACTGCAAGGTTCCTCTCCTCCTGGTCTGAGAGTGAAGGAGCGAGGGTATCCCTGTGGTGGTAAGATCACTGTGACAGTGTCTTTCCTGTGGTGCTCCTCTCTTCCTGGTCTGAGAGTGAAGGAGCGAGGGTATCCGTGTGGTGGTAAGACCACTGCGACTGTGTCTTTACTGCAAGGTTCCTCTCCTCCTGGTCTGAGAGTGAAGGAGCGAGGGTATCCGTGTGGTGGTAAGACCACTGTGACAGTGTCTTTAATGCAAGGTTCCTCTCCTCCTGGTCTGAGAGTGAAGGAGCGAGGGTATCCGTGTGGCAGTAAGACCACTGCGACTGTGTATTTACTGCAAGGTTCCTCTCCTCCTGGTCTGAGGGTGAAGGAGCGAGTGTATCCGTGTGGTGGTAAGACCACTGCGACTGTGTCTTTACTGCAAGGTTCCTCTCCTCCTGGTCTGAGAGTGAAGGAGCGAAGGTATCCGTGTGGTGGTAAGATCACTGTAACAGTGTCTTCCCTGTGGTGTCCCTCTCCTCCTGGTCTGAGGGTGAAGGAGCGAGGGTATCGGTGTGGTGGTAAGATTATTGTGACAGTGTCTTTACTGCAAGGTTCCTCTCCTCCTGGTCTGAGGGTGAAGGAGCGGAGGTATCTGTGTGGTGGTAAGATCATTGTGACAGTGTCTTCCCTGTGGGGTTCCTCTCCTCCTGGTCTGAGGGTGAAGGAGCGAGAGTATCCCTGTGGTGGTAAGGTCACTGTGACAGTGTCTTCCCTGTGGGGTTCCTCTCTTCCTGGTCTGAGGGTGAAGGAGCGGAGGTATCCCTGTGGTGGTAAGATCATTGTGACAGTGTCTTCCCTGTGGCGTTCCTCTCCTCCTGGTCTGAGGGTGAAGGAGCGAGAGTATCCCTGTGGTGGTAAGGTCACTGTGACAGTGTCTTCCCTGTGGGGTTCCTCTCCTCCTGGTCTGAGGGTGAAGGAGCAAGGGTATCCGTGTGGTGGTAAGATGACTGTGACAGTGTCTTCCCTGTGGGGTTCCTCTCCTCCTGGTCTGAGGGTGAAGGAGCGAGGGTATCCCTGTGGAGGTAAGACCACTGTGACAGTGTCTTCCCTGTGATGTTCCTCTCCTCCTGGTCTGAGAGTGAAGGAGCGAGGGTTTCAGTGTGGTGGTAAGATCACTGTGACAGTGTCTTTACTGCAAGGTTCCTCTCCTCCTGGTCTGAGGGTGAAGGAGCGGAGGTATCCGTGTTGGGGTAAGATCACTGTGACAGTGTCTTCCCTGTGGGGTTCCTCTCCTCCTAGTCTGAGGGTGAAGGAGCGAGGGTATCTCTGTGGTGGTAAGATCACTGTGACAGTGTCTTCCCTGTGGCGTTCCTCTCCTCCTGGTCTGAGGGTGAAGGAGCGAGGGTATCCCTGTGGTGGTAAGATCACTGTGACAGTGTCTTCCCTGTGGGGTTCCTTTCCTCCTGGTCTGAGAGTGAAGGAGCGAGGGTATCCGTGTGGTGGTAAGATCACTGTGACAGTGTCTTCCCTGTGGGGTTCCTCTTCTCCTGGTCTGATGGTGAAGGAGCGAGGGTATCCGTGTGGTGGTAAGACCACTGTGACAGTGTCTTTACTGCAAGGTTCCGCTCCTCCTGGTCTGAGAGTGAAGGAGCGAGGGTATCCCTGTGGTGGTAAGATCACTGTGACAGTGTCTTCCCTGTGGGGTTCCTCTCCTCCTGGTCTGGGGGTGAAGGAGCGAGGGTATCCGTGTGGTGGTAAGACCACTGTGACAGTGTCTTTCTTGTGGGGTTCCTCTCCTCCTGGTCTGAAAGTGAAGGAGCGAGGGTATCCCTTTGGTGGTAAGACCACTGTGACAGTGTCTTCCCTGTGATGTTCCTCTCCTCCTGGTCTGAGAGTGAAGGAGCGAGGGTATCAGTGTGGTGGTAAGATCACTGTGACAGTGTCTTTACTGCAAGGTTCCTCTCCTCCTGGTCTGAGGGTGAAGGAGCGGAGGTATCCGTGTTGGGGTAAGATCACTGTGACAGTGTCTTCCCTGTGGGGTTCCTCTCCTCCTAGTCTGAGGGTGAAGGAGCAAGGGTATCTCTGTGGTGGTAAGATCACTGTGACAGTGTCTTCCCTGTGGGGTTCCTCTCCTCCTGGTCTGAGGGTGAAGAAGCGAGGGTATCCCTGTGGTGGTAAGATCACTGTGACAGTGTCTTCCCTGTGGGGTTCCTTTCCTCCTGGTCTGAGAGTGAAGGAGCGAGGGTATCCGTGTGGTGGTAAGATCACTGTGACAGTGTCTTTCCTTTGGGGTTCCTCTCCTGGTCTGAGGGCAGTGGAGCAAGGGTATCGGTATGGTGGTAGGACCACTGTGACTGTTTCTCCTGCGGGGTTCCTATCGGCCTAACCTGTTAGCAGTGGAGCAAGGGTATCCATGTGGTGGTAAGACCACTGTGTCTTTTGTTCGGGGCTCCTCTCCTCCAGATCTGTTGGTGATGGCCAAAGGTATTGGTGTTGTGGTAAGACCAATGCAACAGTGGCTTTCCTGCGGGGTTCCTCCCCTCCTGGTTTTGAGGGTGAAGGAGTGAGGATATCGATGTTGTAAGACCTTCAGACGGTGTCTTTCCTGTGGGGCTTCTCTCCTCCGGTTCTGTGGGTGGTGGAGTGAGGGTATCAGTGCGGTGGTAAGACCATCATGACTGTCTTTCCTGCAGGGTTCTTCTTCTCCTGGTCTGACGGTGGTGGAGCAAAGGTATCAGTGTTGTGGTAAGAACAACGTGGCTGTGTCTTTCCAATGTTTTTAAACTGCAGCCCTTTTTTTTGGATGGGATGTGTTTCAAAAAGAAAACTGAAAAGTTTTTTTTCAATTTTTTAATAGAAGGGCTAAAAAATATTTTGACATTGAGGAGGCAGAGACAGTTTGCTAGCACTTCGACGCCTGTACATTCAGCAGCAGTCGCCGCATATGTCAAGGGGGGTTTGGGGAGTTGGGGGATGGGGTGAACGATGAGGGACTATGGGGGAAACAACAGTTAAAAAAAAAGAAAAAACACCTTGCGCTGCCTGCTTCCCTCCACAACTACTTCTCATCTTCACACAACTCCCTATCCCCCTAAACCACTCTCTGTCGCCTCAACAACTCTGCATCTCCTCACTGATTCCCTGCTTCTGCCTCAACTCATCGTCTCCTCAACAACTTTTAATCTCCTCGAAAACTATCCATCACCATAACTTTTCTTCTCCTCTGCAAGTCCCTGCCTCCTCACTGACTCCCCGCCTCTTGAGCAACTGTTGACCTCCCCACCAACTTTCAACCTTCTTACTATCTCCTCACCTCAACTCTCCAGCTCCTCAACAAACTCTCCACCTCATCACTGGCTCTCTGCCCCACCTCAGCTCTTCAATCAATCCCTCAATGAATCTCCACCTTTTCCACCCACCCTGCCTCCCCCAGGGTTCATCACTTCCTCACCAACTCTCCATCTTTTCAACAACTATTCACTTCCTCAACTATCGTCACCTACTCAAAATCTCTCTGTCTCCTCAACAACTCTTTGACTCTTCAACAAGTCGCCACCTCTCCAAATCCCTTCCTCCAAAAACAATTCTTGCCATTATTAACAGCTATTCTCAGCCATCTCACAGACTCCTCATTTCCACTCTCCACCACCTCAACAACTTCCACCTCCTCAACGACTTCTCAACACCTTCCTGCTTCCTCAGCAATGCTCAGCCTCCTCAACAAGTCTCTTCCTACATGGCAACTCCACACCTCCTCAACAACTCTCTGCTCCCTCAATGACTCACAACTTCCTCCCAGCTCCTTGTCCCCCAACAACTCCCCCCGTCCTCAATGATGCTTTGCCTCTGCAACAAGTGTCTGCATCCTCACCTGTTCCCTCCCCCCCCCCCTCAGGCTGAAATAAGCCAAAACACGAGTCCTTTGGAAAGCCTGGCTCTCCAAGGAACTTCCACTCAGACCCTACCTAGTGCGGGCCACATACTCGGTATCTGGCAGAGCGCCTTGTCTTGCTGCCACTGCAGCTGGCCTGCTGAAAGACATTAGCCTGCGTCCCACAAGAGCTGCTCATGGTCATCTCTGCCAAAAGTCCACTCGGCAAGCCACAAGCCAGAAAAGGTGATACTAGGAGAGAAGAAAATAAATTTCCCTAAAGGGAAACTCTCAGGAATCCGTGCATCCAGACGCTGTGCAACTGTTTATGGAGATGTGTCTTGAGTTGCTAAGTGACATCATGGAAATAAGATTAGACTGCAGCCTAAGGAAGCATCAGAAAATAGATTTAATTGAAAAATGGAAGACAAAACTTCCTTTAAGGCAAAGGTCTTCAGACTTTTCTGCTCTGATGCCCCAAAAGCCAAATGTTTTGAAGCTGGGCTCCCTCCAAATCTTTATAGTAAGAACTATGTAAGTGGGAGGGGCAGAACTACTTTTTCTGTAAATCATAACCCCCGCTGAGTGGAAGACTTGTATAAAAAAACGAATGCATCAAAGACAGAAACTGACCAAAAACACTGATCCCCATAATTCATGCATTGTGAGGCCATCACTCTCTTGGACCCCAATGCAACTGCACCTGTTGTACTAATGATAGCCGTGGCACTGACTAGCAGGCTGTGTCCTCTGCCTCTTTAACCCCTTTCTTACCACGTCTGGTGATCACTCCAATCTTCGACAGGCTCTCTCATTCAGAAAAAATTAGCTCTCGTGTGTTGCCCCCTCTCTTTACACCAAGGGTGCCCTCAGCACCAATGCAAGGGAAATGGTCCCTGTGCCCTAATCCTAATGGGGATGCTCAGGGCCCTCAAGCCCCGGGGTCCTAGTGCAACTGCATCTGCTTCACTTAAGATAGCTACTGCCTTGCAAAGTGGTCTGACTCCTCTGCCTGCTCCACTGGGCTATCACTCCCAAGACTGAGGCCCAAAGCAGGGTGCCTGTGCCCTGCATCCCTCTCCCCTCCCGTTGCTTGTGCCCTATGCAGAGGTAAATGGCCCTAATGGGCCCCAATGCTAGTAAGGAAAATGAGGCTCCCCTCCCCTTTTTGGAAGTAAGACAGCTATAACCAGTATGCAGTGAGCCTCACACCTCTGTCCTCAATGCCACTGCACCTGCTGCACTAATGGTAGTGCTGGCCCTTAAACATGATGAGCAACCATAACTTTCCATTGCAATAAGTTATCACTGTTCATTTATAACCCCTGCTGGTCTCCTTCCTGCCACCTGGGGTGCATTCTTTTAATGGACACTTACAAAAATGTCTGCCATAGCTAGACAACTCATAACATATATATATTTTAAAAGCACTCGTTTTATCTTAAACACTAAGGGCCTCATTATGAGTTAGGCGGTTTGTTGCCCACCAGGGCAGCAGTGGCAGTCTGACCGCTGTCAGGATGGCGGTGTAGAGGGAAGTACCATCTTTCTTAGCATGTTACCCCCAATTTTACATGTATGTCAGTTTGTTTTTGCCTGTCTCACTGGGATTCTGCTAGCCAGGACCCCAGTCCTCATAGTTTGTGGCCTGAATGTGTTCCCTGTGTAGTGCCTAACTGTGTCACTGGGGCTCTGCTCATCAGAACCTCAGTGCTCATGCTCTCTCTGCCTTTAAATTTGTCACTATAGGCTAGTGACTACTTTTACCAATTTCAATTGGCATACTGGAACACCCTGATAAATTCCTTAGCATATGGTACCTAGGTACCCAGGGTATTGGGGTTCCAGGAGATCCTTATGGGCTGCAGCATTTATTTTGCCACCCATAGGGAGCTCAGACAAACCTTTACACGGGACTGCCATTGAAGCCTGAGTGAAATAAAGCACACGTTATTTCACAGCCATTTTCACTGCACTTCAGTAACGTATAAGTCACCTAAATGTCTAACCTTCACTTGCTGAAGGTTAGGTGCAAAGTTACTAAGTGTGAGGGCACCTTTGCACTAGCAAAGGTGCCCCCACACGGTTCAGGGCCATTTCCCCGGACTTAGTGAGTGCGGGGACACCATTACACACGGGCACTACATATGGGTCAATACCTATATGTAGCTTCACAATGGTAACTCCGAATATGGCCATGTAACATGTCTAAGATCATGGAATTGTCCCCCCATGCCAAATCTGGTATTGGGAAGTCAATTCCATGCATCCCCGGGGCTCCAGCATGGACCCCGGGTACTGCCAAACCAGCTCTCTGGGGTTTTCTCTGCAGCTACAGCTGCTGCCAACCATCAGACAGGTTTCTGCCCTCCTGGGGTCTGGGCAGCCCAGTCCCAGGAAGGCAGAACAAAGGATTTACTCTGAGAGAGGGTGTTACACCCTCTCCCTTTGGAAATAGGTGTGAAAGGCTGGGGAGGGGTAGCCTCTCCCAGCCTCTGGAAATACTTTGAAGGGCACAGATGGTGCCCTCGTTGCATAAGCCAGTCTACACCGGTTTAGGGAACCCCCAGTCCCTGCTCTGGTGCGAAACTGGACAAAGGAAAGGGGAGTGACCACTCCCCTGTCCATCACCACCCAAGGGTTGGTGCCCAGAGCTAACCCAGTGTGTCCCAGACCTCTGCCATCTTGTTTCCAGAGGTGTGGTGCACTCTGGAGGCCTCTGAGTGGCCAGTGGCAGCAGGTGACGTCAGAAACCCCTCCTGATAGGTGCATACCTGACTAAGTAGCCAATCCTCCTCTGAGGGCTATTTAGGGTCTCTCCAGTGGGCTTTTCCTCAGATTACAACTTTCAAGAATTCATCAGGGTTCCTCTGCACTTCTCTCTTCGACTTCTGCCAAGGATCGTCCGCTGACTGCTCCAGGATGCCTGAAAAACCGCAACAAAGTAACAAGACGACTACCAGCAACATTGTAGCGCCTAATCCTGCCGGCATTCTCGACAGTTTCCTGGTGGTGCATGCTTTGGGGGCTGCCTGCCTTCACCCTGCACTGGAAGCCACGAAGAAATCTCCAGTGGGTCGACGGAATCTTCCCCCTGCTCCAGCAGGCACCAAGCTTCAGCGTCACCTGTACTCGGTGTCCCCTCTAATCCTGACGAGCGTGGCCCCTGGAACACAGGTGGTGGACCCAAGTGACCCAGACTGTCCAGGGGTCCAACTTTCCAAATTTGGAGGTGGTAAGTCCTTGCCTCCCTTCTCTAGACAGTAATCCTGTGCACTGTGTGATCTGCAACTACAAGGGCTTCTGTGCACATTTCTGAGAAATGCTGCATGCACAGCTGAGCCGAGGTACCCAGCACTCTGTCCTGCGATGCTCAGCTCCCTGAGTTGATCTCCGGTGTCGTGGGAGCTCCTTTTGCAGTGTTGAGACAACCACCGTGTTCAGTCTTCTTGAACCCATGTTCAAGGACTTCTGCGGGTGCTTCCTGCCTGTGCGTGGGCTCTCTACGTTGCTGAGGGCCCCCTCTGTCTCCTCTCCCAAGTGGCGACCTCCTGGTCCTTCCTGGGCCTGGGAAGCACCTTTTTTCTTCAACCGCGACTCTTGCAGCTAGAAAGGCTTCTTTGCAGTATTTTGCCTAGGAAACAACTCTGCATCCTCCAGAATGCCGTGGGGCATGTTCTGCACGAAGAAGAACTTCCTACCTCCTTTCGTTGTTGCAAAACCTGCAGCTTCTTCCAACTGGAGGCAGCCATTTTGCACCTTCATCTGGGGTTTAATGGGCTCCTGCCCCCCTGGACACTTTAGCGAATCTTGGACTTGGTCCCCTTCCTTTGCAGGTCTTCAGGTCCAGGAATCCGTCTTCAGTGCTTTGTAGTCTGTTGTGGTCCCTACGAAATCCTTTATCACGACTTCAGTGTGTTTCTGGGGAAATAGTAGAACTTTACTCCTACTTTCCAGGGTCTTGGGGTGGGGTATTGTGAGAAAGTAGCCTCTTTCTAGCCTTGTTACCCCCACTTTGGGCCTGTTTGTGAGTGTATGTCAGGGTGTTTTCACTGTCTCACTGGTATCCTGCTTGCCAGGGCCCAGTGCTCATAGTGAAAACCCTATGTTTTCAGTATGTTTGTTATGTGTCACTGGGACCCTGCTAGTCAGGACCCCAGTGCTCATAAGTTTGTGGCCTATATGTATGTGTTCCCTGTGTGGTGCCTAACTGTCTCACTGAGGCTCAGTGGTTATGCTCTCTCATTTCTTTCAAATTGTCACTAACAGGCTAGTGACCAATTTTACCAATTTACATTGGCTTACTGGAACACCCTTATAATTCCCTAGTATATGGTACTGAGGTACCCAGGGTATTGGGGTTCCAGGAGATCCCTATGGGCTGCAGCATTTCTTTTGCCACCCATAGGGAGCTCTGACAATTCTTACACAGGCCTGCCACTGCAGCCTGAGTGAAATAACGTCCACGTTATTTCACAGCCATTTTACACTGCACTTAAATAACTTATAAGTCACCTATATGTCTATCCTTTACCTGGTAAAGGTTAGGTGCAAAGTTACTTAGTGTGAGGGCACCCTGGCACTAGCCAAGGTGCCCCCACATTGTTCAGGGCCAATTCCCCGGACTTTGTGAGTGCGGGGACACCATTACACGCGTGCACTACATATAGGTCACTACCTATATGTAGCTTCACAATGGTAACTCCGAATATGGCCATGTAATATGTCTATGATCATGGAATTGCCCCCTCTATACCATCCTGGCATAGTTGGCACAATCCCATGATCCCAGTGGTCTGTAGCACAGACCCTGGTACTGCCAAACTGCCTTTCCCGGGGTTTCACTGCAGCTGCTGCTGCTGCCAACCCCTCAGACAGGCATCTGCCCTCCTGGGGTCCAGCCAGGCCTGGCCCAGGATGGCAGAACAAAGGACTTCCTCTGAGAGAGGGTGTTACACCCTCTCCCTTTGGAAAATGGTGTGAAGGCAGGGGAGGAGTAGCCTCCCCCAGCCTCTGGAAATGCTTTCTTGGGCACAGATGTGCCCAATTCTGCATAAGCCAGTCTACACCGGTTCAGGGAACCCCTTAGCCCTGCTCTGGCGCAAAACTGGACAAAGGAAAGGGGAGTGACCACTCCCCTGACCTGTACCTCCCCTGGGAGGTGCCCAGAGCTCCTCCAGTGTGCTCCAGACCTCTGCCATCTTGGAAACAGAGGTGCTGCTGGCACACTGGACTGCTCTGAGTGGCCAGTGCCACCAGGTGACGTCAGAGACTCCTTGTGATAGGCTCCTTCAGGTCTTGCTAGCCTATCCTCTCTCCTAGGTAGCCAAACCCTCTTTTCTGGCTATTTAGGGTCTCTGTCTCTTGGGATTCCTTAGATAACGAATGCAAGAGCTCATCCGAGTTCCTCTGCATCTCTCTCTTCACCTTCTGCCAAGGAATTGACTGCTGACCGCGCTGGAAGCCTGCAAAACTGCAACATAGTAGCTAAGACGACTACTGCAACTCTGTAACGCTGATCCTGCCGCCTTCTCGACTGTTTTCCTGGTGGTGCATGCTGTGGGGGTAGTCTGCCTCCTCTCTGCACTAGAAGCTCCGAAGAAATCTCCCGTGGGTCGACGGAATCTTCCCCCTGCAACCGCAGGCACCAAAAAGCTGCATTACCGGTCCCTTGGGTCTCCTCTCAGCACGACGAGCGAGGTCCCTCGAATCCAGCAACTCTGTCCAAGTGACTCCCACAGTCCAGTGACTCTTCAGTCCAAGTTTGGTGGAGGTAAGTCCTTGCCTCACCTCGCTAGTCTGCATTGCTGGGAACCGCGACTTTTGCAGCTACTCCGGCCTCCGTGCACTTCCGGAGGAAATCCTTTGTGCACAGTCCAGCCTGGGTCCACGGCACTCTAACCTGCAATGCACGACCTCCTAAGTTGTTCTCCGGCGACGTGGGACTCCTTTGTGTAACTTCGGGTGAGCACCGTTTCACGCATCGTCGTAGTGCCTGTTTCTGGCACTTCTCCGGGTGCTACCTGCTGCTGAGAGGGCTCCTTGTCTTGCTCGATGTCCCCTCTCTCTCCTGGTCCAATTTGCGACCTCTTGGTCCCTCCAGGGCCACAGCATCATCCAAAAAAGCTAACCGAATGATTTGCAGCTAGCAAGGCTTGTTGGCGTTCTTTCGGCGGGAAAACACTTCTGCACGACTCTACAAGGCAAGAGGGATCCGTCCTCCAAAGGGGAAGTCTCTAGCCCTTTGCGTTCCTGCAGAAACCGCAGCTTCTTTTGTCCAGTAGAAGCTTCTTTGCACCCGCAGCTGGCATTTCCTGGGCATCTGCCCATCTCCGACTTGCTTGTGACTTTTGGACTTGGTCCCCTTGTTCCACAGGTACCCCAGATTGGAAATCAAGTGTTGTTGCATTGTTGGTTGGTGTCTTTCCTGCATTATTCCTCTAACACGACTTCTTTGTCCTTAGGGGAACTTCAGTGCACTTTGCACTCACTTTTCAGGGTCTTGGGGAGGGTTATTTTTCTAACTCTCACTATTTTCTAATAGTCCCAGCAACCCTCTACAAGGTCACATAGGTTTGGGGTCCATTCGTGGTTCGCATTCCACTTTTGGAGTATATGGTTTGTGTTGCCCATATCCCTATGTTTCCCCATTGCATCCTATTGTAACTATACATTGTTTGCACTGTTTTCTAAGACTATACTGCATATTTTTGCTATTGTGTGTATATATCTTGTGTATATTTCCTATCCTCTCACTGAGGGTACACTCTAAGATACTTTGGCATATTGTCATAAAAATAAAGTACCTTTATTTTTAGTATAACTGTGTATTGTGTTTTCTTATGATATTGTGCATATGACACTAAGTGGTACTGTAGTAGCTTCACACGTCTCCTAGTTCAGCCTAAGCTGCTCTGCTAAGCTACCATTATCTATCAGCCTATGCTGCTAGACACCCTATACACTAATAAGGGATAACTGGGCCTGGTGCAAGGTGCAAGTACCCCTTGGTACTCACTACAAGCCAGTCCAGCCTCCTACATTGGTTGTGCAGCGGTGGGATAAGTGCTTTGAGACTACTTACCACTCTTGTCATTGTACTTTTCATAAGAGAAAAATATACAAAACAAGTTCAGTGAATATACACATTGCCAAAAAGTTTTGCATTTCCTCTTTTCACTCTTTTCTAAGTGCTGAAAAGTACTTCTAAACTTTCTAAAAAGTTCTAAAAAGTTTAAAAAGTTTTTTTCTCTGTCTTTCTAAAAGCTCTGACAAACTTTTTTCTCTTTTTCTATCACTTTAACTCTCTCTAAAAATGTCTGGCACAGGCCAAAATGTTGACCTGTCTAAGATTGCATATGACCACCTTAGCTGGAAAGGAGCAAGGAGTCTCTGTATAGAGAGAGGTTTGAGTGTAGGGAAGAATCCTTCCTTGGAATTGTTACTTAACATGCTTAGAGAACAAGATAAGGCTAAAAGTGCCCCATCTGTTGAAAAAGTAGCTAATGGTTCCCAATCTGATCCAGGGACTCCCCCAGGAAAAGATTCAGGAAAGAAACTTCTCAGCCTGCCCATTACTAGACAGTCTAGCATAGTTGGTACAGAGGTTGAATCACACCATACTGATGGTGTGCTCTCACATTATACTGTTAGCCAAGCTGTTAGGGTGCCCTCTGTAAGGGACAGGTCTCCTTCTGTCCATTCTCACCATACTTCTGTTTCAAGGAATGTCCCTCCCACCCACCCTGATGACAGATTGTTAGAAAGGGAGCTCAATAGATTGAGAGTGGAACAAACCAGACTGAAGCTCAAGAAGCAACAGCTGGATTTGGATAGACAGACTTTAGAAGTAGAGAAGGAGAGACAGAAACTGGGTTTAGAAACCCATGGTGGCAGCAGCAGTATTCCCCATAGTCATCCTGCAAAAGAGCATGATTCCAGGAATCTGCATAAGATAGTTCCCCCTTATAAGGAGGGGGATGACATTAACAAGTGGTTTGCTGCACTTGAGAGGGCCTGTGCTGTACAGGATGTCCCTAAAAAGGCAGTGGGCTGCAATCCTATGGCTATCATTTAGTGGAAAAGGTAGGGATAGGCTCCTTACTGTAAAAGAAAATGAAGCTAATGATTACAAAGTTCTTAAGAATGCACTCCTGGATGGTTATGGCTTAACCACTGAACAATACAGGATAAAGTTCAGAGAGACCAAAAAGGAGTCTTCACAAGACTGGGTTGATTTCATTGACCATTCAGTGAAGGCCTTGGAGGGGTGGTTACATGGCAGTAAAGTTACTGATTATGACAGCCTGTATAACTTGATCCTGAGAGAGCATATTCTTAATAATTGTGTGTCTGATTTGTTGCACCAGTACTTGGTGGACTCTGATCTGACCTCTCCCCAAGAATTGGGAAAGAAGGCAGACAAATGGGTCAGAACAAGGGTGAACAGAAAAGTTCATACAGGGGGTGACAAAGAGAACAACAAGAAGAAAGATGGTGAAAAATCTCAAGATAAGCATGGGGATAAGGGTAAAACCAAAGATCCCACTTCAAATCTTAAACACTCTTCAGAGGGTGGGGATAAAACTAATTCTTCCTCTTCTTCTCAACCTGCACACATTAAAAAGCCTTGGTGCTTTGTGTGTAAAAACAGAGGCCATAGGCCAGGGGATAAGTCCTGTCCAGGTAAACCCCCTGAGCCTACCACCACTAATACATCAAGCTCTAGTGCCCCTAGCAGTAGTGGTACTAGTGGTGGGACTGCTGGCAACAGTCAAGCAAAGGGTGTAGTTGGGTTCACTTATGGGTCCATCATAGAAACTGGGGTAGTCAGTCCCAAGACAGTTTCTGTCACACCTAGTGGCATTGGCCTTGCCACACTGGCTGCTTGTCCCCTTACAATGGATAAGTACAGGCAGACAGTTTCAATAAATCGTGTTGAGGCCTTGGCCTACAGGGACACAGGTGCCAGTATTACTTTGGTGACTGAAAACCTAGTGCCTCCTGAACAACACATCATTGGACAACAGTATAAGATTATTGATGTCCATAACTCCACTAAGTTTCTTCCCTTAGCTATAATTCAGTTTAGTTGGGGTGGAGTTACTGGCCCTAAGCAGGTGGTGGTATCACCTAGCTTACCTGTAGACTGTCTCTTAGGTAATGACCTAGAGGCCTCAGGTTGGGCTGATGTAGAGTTTTATGCCCATGCAGCCATGCTGGGCATCCCAGAGGAATTGTTCCCCCTCATTTCTACTGAAATGAAATAGCAAAGGAGAGAAGGCCTGAAAACTCAGGATCCCTCTCCATCAACAGGTAAAAAGGGTATCACAGTATCCCCTAACCACCCTGCCATTCAGGATACCATTCCTGTGGTGGGAGAAACCTCTCCTGGGGTGGCACCTGTTCCAAGGGAAGCATCAGCTGGCAAAGCTGTACTCCCTGAGGTAGAAGTACCTCTATGTGAGATAACTAACATTGGTGAGAAAAAGAGCACCATTTTAGTTAACATGGAGCATCCCTCCAACCCTCCCAGAGAAACTTTTGTGCAGAAACTCTGCACTGCCTCACAACACTTAGGACAGCATCCCTGCCCTAGTGTGGAGCTCATAGGACAGCATCCCTGCCCTGCTCCAACCCAAGAGAAACAGCATCCCTGTTCTCTCTTCCAGCCATATGGACAAAGTTTTTGCCCAGCTATGGCTTTTCTGAGACAGCATCCCTGTCTGGCATTTCCATCACTACAAATAGGTTCAGTGGACAATTCCCACTGCTCTAAACTAAAACTTACTGATAGAAACTCTGAAAATACATCTTCACATTGTTGCTTAGCTAAAAAACTTCAAACAGGGTGGTTTACATCCCCACAGGGAAGTAACCATATAGTGGATGATAAAGGGAGTAACCAGTCTATTGCAGAGCTACTCTCTACTTATCACCACTTAGACAATAAAGTCTCAACTGGCCAAGGTTAGCCTTATTGTCCTTCGTTTGGGGGGGGGGGGTTGTGTGAGAAAGTAGCCTCTTTCTAGCCTTGTTACCCCCACTTTGGGCCTGTTTGTGAGTGTATGTCAGGGTGTTTTCACTGTCTCACTGGTATCCTGCTTGCCAGGGCCCAGTGCTCATAGTGAAAACCCTATGTTTTCAGTATGTTTGTTATGTGTCACTGGGACCCTGCTAGTCAGGACCCCATTGCTCATAAGTTTGTGGCCTATATGTATGTGTTCCCTGTGTGGTGCCTAACTGTCTCACTGAGGCTCTGCTAATCAGAACCTCAGTGGTTATGCTCTCTCATTTCTTTCAAATTGTCACTAACAGGCTAGTGACCAATTTTACCAATTTACATTGGCTTACTGGAACACCCTTATAATTCCCTAGTATATGGTACTGAGGTACCCAGGGTATTGGGGTTCCAGGAGATCCCTATGGGCTGCAGCTTTTCTTTTGCCACCCATAGGGAGCTCTGACAATTCTTACACAGGCCTGTCACTGCAGCCTGAGTGAAATAACGTCCACGTTATTTCACAGCCATTTTACACTGCACTTAAATAACTTATAAGTCACCTATATGTCTATCCTTTACCTGGTAAAGGTTAGGTGCAAAGTTACTTAGTGTGAGGGCACCCTGGCACTAGCCAAGGTGCCCCCACATTGTTCAGGGCCAATTCCCCGGACTTTGTGAGTGCGGGGACACCATTACAAGCGTGCACTACATATAGTTCACTACCTATATGTAGCTTCACAATGGTAACTCCGAATATGGCCATGTAATATGTCTATGATCATGGAATTGCCCCCTCTATACCATCCTGGCATAGTTGGCACAATCCCATGATCCCAGTGGTCTGTAGCACAGACCCTGGTACTGCCAAACTGCCTTTCCCGGGGTTTCACTGCAGCTGCTGCTGCTGCCAACCCCTCAGACAGGCATCTGCCCTCCTGGGGTCCAGCCAGGCCTGGCCCAGGATGGCAGAACAAAGGACTTCCTCTGAGAGAGGGTGTTACACCCTCTCCCTTTGGAAAATGGTGTGAAGGCAGGGGAGGAGTAGCCTCCCCCAGCCTCTGGAAATGCTTTCTTGGGCACAGATGTGCCCAATTCTGCATAAGCCAGTCTACACCGGTTCAGGGAACCCCTTAGCCCTGCTCTGGCGCGAAACTGGACAAAGGAAAGGGGAGTGACCACTCCCCTGACCTGTACCTCCCCTGGGAGGTGCCCAGAGCTCCTCCAGTGTGCTCCAGACCTCTGCCATCTTGGAAACAGAGGTGCTGCTGGCACACTGGACTGCTCTGAGTGGCCAGTGCCACCAGGTGACGTCAGAGACTCCTTGTGATAGGCTCCTTCAGGTCTTGCTAGCCTATCCTCTCTCCTAGGTAGCCAAACCCTCTTTTCTGGCTATTTAGGGTCTCTGTCTCTTGGGATTCCTTAGATAACGAATGCAAGAGCTCATCCGAGTTCCTCTGCATCTCTCTCTTCACCTTCTGCCAAGGAATCGACTGCTGACCGCGCTGGAAGCCTGCAAAACTGCAACATAGTAGCTAAGACGACTACTGCAACTCTGTAACGCTGATCCTGCCGCCTTCTCGACTGTTTTCCTGGTGGTGCATGCTGTGGGGGTAGTCTGCCTCCTCTCTGCACTAGAAGCTCCGAAGAAATCTCCCGTGGGTCGACGGAATCTTCCCCCTGCAACCGCAGGCACCAAAAAGCTGCATTACCGGTCCCTTCGGTCTCCTCTCAGCACGACGAGCGAGGTCCCTCGAATCCAGCAACTCTGTCCAAGTGACTCCCACAGTCCAGTGACTCTTCAGTCCAAGTTTGGTGGAGGTAAGTCCTTGCCTCACCTCGCTAGACTGCATTGCTGGGAACCACGACTTTTGCAGCTACTCCGGCCTCCGTGCACTTCCGGCGGAAATCCTTTGTGCACAGTCCAGCCTGGGTCCACGGCACTCTAACCTGCATTGCACGACCTCCTAAGTTGTTCTCCGGCGACGTGGGACTCCTTTGTGTAACTTCGGGTGAGCACCGTTTCACACATCCTCGTAGTGCCTGTTTCTGGCACTTCTCCGGGTGCTACCTGCTGCTGAGAGGGCTCCTTGTCTTGCTCGACGTCCCCTCTCTCTCCTGGTCCAATTTGCGACCTCTTGGTCCCTCCAGGGCCACAGCAGCATCCAAAAACGCTAACCGCACGATTTGCAGCTAGCAAGGCTTGTTGGCATTCTTTCGGCGGGAAAATACTTCTGCACGACTCTACAAGGCGAGAGGGATCCGTCCTCCAAAGGGGAAGTCTCTAGCCCTTTGCGTTCCTGCAGAAACCGCAGCTTCTTCTGTCCAGTAGAAGCTTCTTTGCACCCGCAGCTGGCATTTCCTGGGCATCTGCCCATCTCCGACTTGCTTGTGACTTTTGGACTTGGTCCCCTTGTTCCACAGGTACCCCAGATTGGAAATCCAGTGTTGTTGCATTGTTGGTTGGTGTCTTTCCTGCATTATTCCTCTAACACGACTTCTTTGTCCTTAGGGGAAATTCAGTGCACTTTGCACTCACTTTTCAGGGTCTTGGGGAGGGTTATTTTTCTAACTCTCACTATTTTCTAATAGTCCCAGCGACCCTCTACAAGGTCACATAGGTTTGGGGTCCATTCGTGGTTCGCATTTCACTTTTGGAGTATATGGTTTGTGTTGCCCCTATCCCTATGTTTCCCCATTGCATCCTATTGTAACTATACATTGTTTGCACTGTTTTCTAAGACTATACTGCATATTTTTGCTATTGTGTATATATATCTTGTGTATATTTCCTATCCTCTCACTGAGGGTACACTCTAAGATACTTTGGCATAATGTCATAAAAATAAAGTACCTTTATTTTTAGTATAACTGTGTATTGTGTTTTCTTATGATATTGTGCATATGACACTAAGTGGTACTGTAGTAGCTTCACACGTCTCCTAGTTCAGCCTAAACTGCTCTGCTAAGCTACCATTATCTATCAGCCTAAGCTGGTAGACACCCTATACACTAATAAGGGATAACTGGGCCTGGTGCAAGTACCCCTTGGTACTCACTACAAGCCAGTCCAGCCTCCTACAGGTATCTTTTACACCCTTAGTGTTTTCTTACACTCCTAGCGACCCTCTATACACTACCCTAGCCCAGGGGTCCATTCGTAGTTCGCATTCCACTTTCTTAGTATATGGTTTGTGTTGCCCCTAGGCCTATTTCATCCTATTGTATTCTACAGTGTTTGCAATATTTTCTGACAGTTTTACTTACCTGATTTGATTAGTTGAGTATATTTTGTGTATGTTACTCACCTCCTAAGGGAGTATATCCTCTGAGATATTTTTGGCACATTGTCACTATAATAAAGTACCTTTAATTTTAGTAACACTGAGTATTGTCTTTCTTTTGATATAGTACCTATATGATATAAGTGGCATGGCATGAGCTTTGTATGTCTCCTAGCTCAGCTGCTCTGCTATAGCTACCTCTATCAGCCTAAGCTGCTAGAACACTACTACACTCTACTAATAAGGGATAACTGGACCTGGCACAAGGTGTAAGTACCATTGGTACCCACTGCAAGCCAGGCCAGCCTCCTGCACGGTGGGACCGCCGTATTACAAGTCATGCTGGTCTATGGCGCAAAGAACATTGTGGTTCTGCTGGCACCGCCAAGCCGCACAGACCGTCACAGTCACAAGGCAGCACAAACAGGCCGTTGGAGCCTGTGTTGCAGCCGGACACATTATGAGGTTGTACACCGCCAATGTGACAGTGGCGGTCCAACCACCACATCTCAGAAAGCTGAAACGGACAGTATAAAGGGAGACACTCACCTGCAGACAGCCTCACACGTCTGATGACACCATGGAACCCATTATGCACGTCCTGCCGCTGTTGTTGATCATCGAAGGAGCACAAAATCAACGCCGCCTTTGGCACAACCAATCGTAAGTACACACACCTACCTGTGTCATTAACCTTAGCAACAGATCGTAGTACAGTCATCCACATCATTTTGGGAGTCACGCTACTGGCACCAAGTACACGTCTCATCATGCACACCATTGGTTCCCAACCTGTGGTCCGGGGAACCCTAGGTGTCCACAAAGCCTCCTCAGGGGGTCAACGACTGCTCAGAAAATTAAATAATATTAGGAGATTGGTTCCCCGGCTTTCAGTAATGACTCAGTGGGCGGTCCCCGGATTCCAATTACGATTCAGTGGGGTTTCCCGGGTTTCAGTAATGATAAAGTGAGGGTCCACAGAAGTCAAAAAGTTTGGAAACACTGGTGTACACAGTACAAATCATACACAAATATGGACACATTCACAGTCACAATACGCCCCCTTTGGGCAGCTCACTCACACTGCACAGCAACACTACACAAAAACACATGCCCAGATATCTCAGGCACAAGGATGGTGAAGGCTACACAACATTGTCTCACACATCACCAGCAACACACAAACATCACATCTACCAATACAACTCACACACTCACATTCCACACAGGTCAGGGACTGTTGTCACATACAACACACATATGTATCGATTTGGCATGGGACACAAACAACACTCCCAGGAAACAACCCTACAATGGACACACACATCACAGCACAATGGAAGGACAATGGCATACACAATAGACAGAGAGACAATTAGACAAAGAACATTATGCCAACAATACCTGCACAATATGGATGGGGGTATCAGAAGCATTCATGGAAGGAGGTTGCAATGGGACACATACCACTTTGCACAGCCTCCATAAAACAACATGTGCACGGGAAATTGCCCTACATGTGTCTCAGGGACAAATAGTACTAGACCCAAATGCCTTCACATTTGCACAATGTGGAAGTGCAAGTCAACAAAGCACATACAACTCCAACTGCATGGGACATACATCTGGAGTAACTAGCTGCAAGGTACACACAGCTAAACGGGCACATGCACAGTCAAATACAAACAAAGCTAGCACAACAGAACACACTCCATGTCTGCACCAACAAAACTCAAGCTGACACACATCTGATGAATACATAAGACACATCAGGGGACACGTCTAACATCATACATGCTCACTGTGGACAACACAAGATGAAATACTTACCATACAAAACACTGCACAATGCATGACACCACAATTGCATTTACACAGACATATCCATACACTCAACATATACCCTTCTCCTGGGGGACACCAGCACTGCCCACAAAGTCAGATACTGCAAACAACAGCAAATGGAGCAGCAAGCAGGCTCACATACACACAACAGTAGCCACACAACACAAGTCACTCAGGAACAACATTAAGGTAGAAAAGGATTTGCAGGATAAATGTATACCCTCCAAAACAACAACTGAATGGGTTTAATAAACAATAAACATTTGAAGTCCAAAGGCCATTGACCAGTCCAAAAGCAGTCCAATAATAGCACAGTGTTGCACCTAAACTTGACTCCCGGCTGCCATGGAACCTCCACAGGAAGGGGCATCAATGGGGCAGTCAGGCTTCTCAAGGATTATCTGTGAGGGGATGGGGTCGGATTTGGGAGGGGGGTTTTGGGCTTCGGCTTGGGAGGGGTGGCCTTCTTTATGGGAGGAATGGGTTTCTTCTTGGGGGGTGGAGAAGTATGGGTGCTTGTAGGGGAGGGGGAGGCAAGGGAGTCCGGGGAGGTGGAAAGGAGGGGATGGGAGCTAGGTAGGGGCCTCTTGGGTTTGGGATGGAGTGGAGAGAACAGGAGAAAAGTTCAGGTCAAACAAAAAAAGTTTCTTAGGGGCAAATAGACGGTCATCAGAAGGGGGTAAGGATTTGGAGGACAAGGAAGTGGTTGTATGTTGTGTTGGTGTGGATGTGTGCTTCTGGGAGGTATGCTTGTGTGTGGTGTGTGTTGGATGGATGAGTGAGTGCGTTTGTGTGTCTTGGGGGACTGGGAGGTGGAGGTGCTGGAAGATGGAGTTGTGGATGTGTGTGTGGCTGTTGTGGTGACTGTGGGTAAGCTGGATGTGGTGGATGTCTGTATGTCTGTAGTTGTGGTGTCTGCAGGTGTGGTGCCTGTGGTAGATGTCTGGGGGTCTGCTGGGGTGGTGTCTGCAGGTATGATAGGTGTGGTGGGTGTGTCAGTGACTGTTGGTGTTGTACCTGTGGTTATGTTGTGTGTGTGATGCTGTAGGTGCCGAGGGTGTCTGAGGAAGTTGTGACTGGTGTTGTGTCTGTGGGTGGATGTTGCTTGCTTTTGTTGTGGTGGGTTTTGTGGTGCTTGTGTTTGTGTGTGCTCCTCTTGTGTGTTGATGTGGATGCGTGCAGATTTGTCTGTGTGCTTTGGGTAGGTGGAGAAAGGGGGGATTTGGATTGGGAAGAGGGAGGTGGAAGGGGGATGAAGGCTGGTGGGTGACTGGCTGCCGTCAGTGTGGAGACCAGAGCCTGAAAAGATCTCTGTAAGCCACCCATTGCACCATGAATGCCTTCCAGAAATTGCATTGGTTTGAGCAGTTGGGTGGCCAGTCCCTGGATGGCATTCGCAATGGCTGACTCACTCACAGAGATAATTCTTAGGAGGTCTATAGCCTCCTTACTGAGGGCAGCAGGGTTAACAGTGGCTGTGGCAGGGGTGCCTGCAGTGAAGGAGATGTCCACCCTCTTGGGTGAGCAGGCATGGCCAACTTGGTGGCGGGCAACAGGGAGGGCGGTGATAGAACAGGGTGGTGAACAAGGATGGTACAAGGGGGGGCCCAGATGGGTCCACCACCACTAGAGAGTGTCCACTGGAGAAGAAGGAATCCAATGACAATCAGAATTATGTTGTGCTCCCCCTGTGGCACTCCCCTCGCACTCCAGGCCACTGGGTCCATCTGTGTCAGGGGTGTCTTGACCCGAAGCCTAATGACCAGATGCTTCCCCACTCGGCTCTGCCCTGTCTCCTTCACTTGCCGGTGCAGATGCTACAAATACAAAGAGAAATAGAGTAATCACATGTCCATGATCACACTTGAACAACTGCAAACATTACCATGATGTCAAGTTGGCTCCAGCAACAAACTCCACCTAAGTGGCCCATACAGGTGCCGTACCATATGCATGCATGCCATCTGAACTGTCAACAGTTGCCCACAGGAAAATCAGAATCTCACACAACCTCAATTGTATGGCTTAAGTTGTGCAATCACAATGGCTATTCAACCATCATGAGACACCATCACCCTCAAAACTCTAGCCCATGGAGCAAACCACAGTCACCTGTTGGAATACAATAGTAGGGCAAAATAGAATGCATTTCCAAAGACCCCACACTAAGTCATGTACACATCTCTTTGTCACATACATGATGACCCAACAGTGGTGAGGACTGATGATACAAAATCATGCCATGTTGATGACAACAGTACAATATTCTGGAGAAGGTGACATGGAAACACCCATGTCACAGTGGAAACATATCAACAATGTACACTTCACCAAGTGATATCTGTCCAAGTAGAGTCAAGGAGGTACTATTAATGTTGCTCAGATAGGCCACACATGTGGCATGGAAATGAACACTGTGGTAATAGTGTAGGAGGCTGGCCTGGTGTATAGTGGGTAACTTGGGTACTTACACCTTATACCAGGTCCAGTTATTCCTTATTAGTGAAATGAAGTAGTGTTCTAGCAGCTTAGGCTGATAGAGGTAGCTGTAGCAGAGCAGCTTAGGCCTAACTAGGAGACATGCAAACCTCATGCAATACCACTTGTAGTTACACAGTACTTATACACAAGTAAAGACAATACTCAGTGTTACCAAAAATAAAGGTATTTATTTGGGTGATACAGTACCAAAAATATCTTGGAGACAATACCCCTTGTGGAGGTAAGTATTATACACAATATATACACTAGACACCAAAATTAGACAAGTAATTAGTCATAGGATAGTGCAAGCAATAAGGAATGCTATAGGATGCAATGGGAGAAAATAGGTCTAGGGGCAACACAAACCATATACTAAGAAATTGGAATGCAAATCACGAATTTCCCCCTAGACAAGTGTAGTGTACGCAGAATTGCTGGGAGAGTAAGAATGCAGTAAAGGTAAGTAAATTACCCCACCCCGAGCCCAGAAAAGCAGGAGTAAAGTACTGCAAGTTTCCTTAGGACACACTACACCTCGTGATATGGATTATTGCAATAACCAACCAAGTCTGCAAATGACAACTGCTGGATTTCCAGACCTGAAGATCTGCAAAAGAAGGGGACCAAGTCCAGAAGTCGAAAAAAGTTCCAGGAAGGACAGGAGCCCCTGCCAACCCAGAAGAGGGTGAAAAAGAAGAGTCCCCTGTTGGACGAAGCCTGCAGGAATGCACCCTAGGAAGATGCCAGTGGGTTCCTGCATGATGCAAAAGATGTCCCATGACGTGAAGATGGATGCAGATATGACTTCGTGTTGGAAGTCACGAGCAAGCCTTGGTTATGGCAAATATGCGTTTTGCATCAAAATGGCGCTGGCTGCACCCAGGAGGGACCTGGGGGCCTCAACTCTGTGTGAGGAGGAAGAGGGAGCTCTCAGCACTTTAGAGAGCCTTCAGGATGCTAGGCAGCACCCCCGGGAGTCCCAGGACACGGGGACAAAGGAGGTGCAAAACACGGTTGGTGCAGCACTACAAAGAAGGGTCCCACGCTGCCGGAGGTCAACTCAGTGAGATGAGCATTGCAGATAGAGTGCTGGGGACCTGGGCCAGGCTGTGCATGAAGGAATTTTGCAAATAGTGCACAGAGGCCTCAGGAGGTGAAGAAGACGCGGTGCATAGGGGTACTGTCGCTCTCAGGGAAGGCAAGGTCTTACCTCCTCCACATTGCGTCAGCAGGACCTCAGGACAGTCTATGTCAATGGAGTCTACCCTCTGTGTTTCTAGGAGCACGCTCGTCGCTGTGAGAGGAGTCCAGGAGTACCGGTCGTTTACTTGAAAGGTGCCTGCATGAGCAGGGGTGTGACTCCATCCCCCCACAGGAGATTTCTTCGGTCCTTCTGGTGCAAGGTGAAGACAGGGAGTCCCCAGAGCATGCACACTGTGGAAACTGTTGCAGTTGCTGGCTGGAGCTGAAGTTGCAGAAGAAAAGTATCCCTTGTGGATACTTTGTTGCTGTTACAGTGGTTCCTGGAGCAGGCTGAGGTTGATCCGAGGTCAGAGGATGAACTAGAAGTTGCAGAGGATTCCTGAAGGAAACTTGCAAGCAGAATCTGAAGAGAACCCACAGGAGAGACCCTAAATAGCCCTGAGAGGGGGATTGGCTACCTTATCAGGTAAGGACCAATCAGGAGGGGTCTCTGACGTCACCTGCTGGCACTGGCCACTCATAGCCCTCCAGAGTGCCCCCACACCTTGTCTGGGACACACTGGAGGAGCTCTGGGCACCACCCCTAGGGTGGTGATAGACAGGGGAGTGGTCACTCCCCTTTCCTTTGTTCAGTTTCGCGCCAGAGCAGCGGACAAGGGGTCCCTGAACCAGTGTAGATTGGCTTATGCAAGGAGGGCACATTTGTGCCCTTCAAAGCATTTCCAGAGGCTGTGGGAGGCTACCCCTCCCCAGCTTGTGACACCTATTTCCAAAGGGAGAGGGTGTAACACCCTGCTCTCAGAGGAAATGCTTTGTTCTTCCTTCCTGGGATTGGGCTGCCCAGACCCCAGGAGGGCAGAACCCTGTCTGTGAGGTGGCAGCAGCTGTAGCTGCAGTGCAAGCCTCAGAGAGCTGGTTTGGCAGTACCCGTTGTCCATAGTGGAGCCCCCAGGATGCATGGGATTGGCTCCCCAATACCAGATTTGGAATGGGGGCACAATGTCATGATTTTAGACATGTTACATGGCCATGTTCAGAGTTACCATTGTGAAGCTACATATAGGTATTGACCTATATGTAGTGCACGCATGTAATGGCGTCCCTGCACTTACAAAGTCCCGGAAAATGGTCCTGAACTATGTGGGGGCACCTTTGCTAGTGCAAGGTTGCCCTCACACCTAGTAACTTTGCACCAAACCTTCAGCAAGTGAAGGTAGGACATATAGGTGACTTATAAGTTCCTTAAGTGCAGTGAAAATGGCTATGAAATAGTGTGTGCACTATTTCACGCAGGCAGCAGTGGCAGACCTGTGAAAGGGTTTGTCTGAGCTCCCTATGGGTGGCAAAAGAAATGCTGCAGCCCATAAGGATCTCCTGGAACCCCAATGCCCTGGGTACCTAGGTACTATATACTAGGGAAGTAAGGGGGTCCAGTGTGCCTATTGAAATTGTTAAATGAACTCACTAGCCTACAGTGACAAATTTAAAAGCAGAGAGAGCACAAGCACTTAGGTTCAGATTAGCAGAGCCTCAGTGACACAGTTAGGCACTACACAGGCATACACATATAGGCCATAAACTGTGAGCACTGGGGTCCTGGCTAGCAGGATCCCAGTGAGACAGGCAAAACACACTGACATATAGGTTTTTATCTATGAGCACTGGGGTCCTGGCTAGCAGGATCCCAGTGACACAGTAAAAACACAGTGATACACACTCACAAACAGGCCAAAAGTGGGGGTAACCATGCTAGAAAGAGGCTACTTTCTCACACATATAGTGTGCAAGATGTCAGGGAAAGATTTCCCCACAATACACAATACAATGAGTCAGCAAGCCCCAGGGTAATCACCACTGATGTCTGGCACCCCTTACAATACAATACTCTGAGTACCTCAGTAGAAGCCATTAGTCTATTGCATGTTGGAGAGACACAGAAATCTGCAAGGACTTTTAGAAGGCCCTCAACATGTTGCCCAGTGGGAAGGTACATCACTGTCCCAATTTTGCTCATACAAACCCAGATGTCTGTCTGTGGATGAACGCCTGTACCCAAACACGTGATTTAAACATAACTGCAAGTCACTCCATGATGCATATCAACAGTCAGGTTAAAAACCTTAACCATTACACATGTGCAGTGCACCTTTCCACCCACTGCCACATGAAGGGCATAGATGTTCACATTGTGGCTCTAAACTCTAGGCCTCCCTGTCATGTCCTTCATTGTTACTGCAGTTGTACATGCTAAAGACATGCTATGATGGGTGAGGGCATGTGTCAGCCAATAAACAATGGTGACACACTCCTGCCTGTGGTACAACATGAAATGTGCCCCCCTTTGTAAATGTACTTTTCCACAAACAGTTTGCCATGCATATATACGTGAGGGAATGCAGACATCATACCATCAACATAGGTACATCATGCATGAAACTGCAGCTGAGAAATGTTTTCTAAAGAGAAAGATACACATGCTGACACTTAGCCACAAGGATTGTTGGCAACAGTGATGGCACATAAATCGTGTCAATTGGCATTCCCCGCTTACAAAGGGAAAGTAGTGACCTATCACTTCATCCAAAGAACATTGTAAGCCTTGTTGCATGTATGTTGGACACTTTCACATTACAGACTGCAGCAAGGTGCCAGCACCCATCATAAACTGAAGAAATCTAGCTTCTGGGTGGCAGATGCAAACATACACATTTACCCAGACACAGGGCAGAGGACAGCCAACTACTTACCTTTGGTCTGGAACACTGAGGAGTAGTGGTTTGTTACATAGAAATTACACCAACTACAGCAACAAAGAGCACATGATTGATCACTGTACACAGCCATATGTAGTCCCTGCAGAGCAAGGGGTTTGTAGATTACACCCAGTTGTGTCCTAGGTCCTTGGTCCAATAGGCAAGGCACATCAGTATACAACACATGACATGTCAACACAAACAATCACTCATCTACTGTGTGATACATAGCTCATCTCTAATTTTCAGGGGGAGCTGTCAGAACCTCATTCAATCACTTGGTAATGGGGAATGCAGGGGTATATGCCCTGTAACCCCCATGTGGCTGCTGTGCTGCCCTCAAACGCCCATCAAGCTCAAGATAGGCCAGGATGTTGGCGATTAGTCGGTCATGGCCCGACGGACTCCCCACCCACGTTGGGAGGACAGCCCCAGCTGGGCCTCTGCGATCTTCTGGGCCCAGCGTCTCAGGTCCTCCCACCTTTTTCTGCAGTGGGTGCTCCGCCGGCTGTGGACCCCCAGGGTCCGGCACTTCTTGGCAATGGCTCTCCATATCCCCTTCTTTTGATGGGCATTGACCTGCATGGATGCAAAGATAAATCATGTTCACAAGTTTCATCACAAATGGTTGCTTCACATGCATGTCAGTAACATCAAGATAGAAGTTTCCTATTTGTCAGTACTCCCCAAGTGTGACACATACAAGCCAAAACTTACAGGGCCATGACTACAGACATACATTTCCCAATCTGCAGACCAACCTACCACCCTGTTCAGGCACTACAATGACAAAGCAAGCTTACTGACATCATGTGGGCCATGCTCTAGCAACCTGTCTGAGACGTGAGCCACTATGAGACACACATGAGTAAGAATGAAGGGTCCGGCATGGTGGTTCACAAAGTCTCTTCCCTGTTCATGTGTGGATATGTGGACTAACAAATGCAGACTCATGCCACTTCAGGGATGGGGTTCTGTGGTATGTAGCTGTACCAAAGAACACTCCTTTGGACATATGTGTCCATCCTACAGAGATGACATCCAAAAAACAAAGGCATACGCTGTGCAGTTTCTGCTATGTGACCAGACTTCCGCTGGTGGTCGCAGGCAGTTCCTAATGTCCAGTGGAGGAGGTTAGGCAGCCGCCATTTTAGAGGCCTGAAATGCGGAATTGGGCTTCACAAACTGCGTCACACCTCCAAAAATGTTGTTTTGACCTCACAGACATGCTAATCCTGTATTATCATGTAAGTCCTATTACTCAAACACCATTGCAGTATGTTGCAGGGCATAGATGGCATTTCACAGTGGGGCACAGTCCACCCCCGTCAAAGTTCATTTTTGTGGTCGGGATATCCAGTCACATTTCGAGGGGCATTTGTGATGCACATCTTTAGGTTAGGTCCAGATACATGATGTGTACACGTGTGGCAAACCATGAGGGTCACATGTGACCCTTGTGTCATTAGCAGCTGTGATGTGTACTGTTTGCCATGTCTATCCTTCTAAAATGTCTTGTCACATGTTATCACAGACATGCATCATGTATGTAGGTGGGGACACAATGACTAATGTCAGAATTCATTTATTGTCGTATATAGGCACCCAAGGAGAGAGAGGATGCGCCAACCACCTGTCTACCGTCCACTGCCAGACCTACAGACCATGGAAGCACCAAAGGAAGGGGTAGGGTGTTGTTGACGATCCCTGATCAGGGTACTGTTAATGTTCCTCAACAGCCCTGGTAGGGAGGCCAGGTGGGTATTGGTGGTCTCCCACTGTTGAAGCATGTCCCTAGGGAGGGCCCTCTACAGCTGCTTGATCTCCTGGAGTTCTGGTACCAGGTCCATCACGCCTTGGGACTCCTGATAGACCCCCAAGACGTGGCAGGAGCATCCCCAGTGGCCTCACCCTGCTGGCCCACAACATCCCTCCCATGCACCCTACCCCCACAGGCCTGTGCCCTTGCCATAGGGTGTCCCCTACCACTGGTTCTAGGACCATCATTGTCCAAGGGTCAGGATCCTGGACTGGGGGTAAAAGATGGTTGCCACAGTCCTAGGGACACAGGTTGGGGGGCCGAATGGCTGCCTGTGATGTTAAGGCAACTGGGCTGGGAGGTGTTGATGTGGCGACAGTGAGACTCACAGTTGGGGTCTGACCAGGTTGTCCAGATGGGCCTGAACCATCCTCCCCGTCCAGGAGTTTCTTCTTCACTGAGGGCTTCAGGCATGGGGGTAGTGGCAGTCACTTCTGTGGGCTCTGTGTGCCCAGTGGCAGCTGGACCTGTTGATGTGAAAGATACAATGTTACCTGTTGTATTTAGACACCTACCTCCAAAGGTTTACAGTGACATTTTGCAAAGCCTGTGTACATAGTTGATTTGCTGTTGATCCTATTGTGACATGTTCCCATGTTATTGGTTATATTGACCTGACATTCATGAAGCATGCCAATTCCACTTAAGTTAAGCAGCTGCTGAATTTTGCAGGTCATTAGCACTTGGGAGAATGGACAGTGATTTGCATCTTGCCACCAGTGCAGGCAAAACAGTGGCTGGCCAGGATGTTACTCTGACCATTGTGAGGCCTAGTTGATTATTATGCAGGCAGACCCAGGACTTTGTTTTATATGTAATTGGAGTCATCATGTGGTCAGTGCATTGTGAATGTGCCTGCAGCCAATACTATTCTGGTGATGCATCTTGAGTCCTTTGGGATCATTTTTGTTGCACACTGGGTGAGTTGTCCTTTCCGTCCTCAATAGTTTCATCTTGGCTTAGCAGTTCAAGATGGAGCTAGGTGGCCAGACACATCTCTGAGTTGAGTATGGTCTGTATCTTGGTCCCTCCCAGGTGAGTAAACATCATTTGAGAGTGAGCAGGCAAGGTTTTTTGGGATAAGTGACCATTGTTCTGCTATTTGGAGTCACAAACAGGGCCATTTGGGCTTTGTTTTCAGGTCACTCCCCCTACTTCCCAACAGTTGACAAATGGTATACTCCCTGGTAAGTAAACTTAATTTGAGAGTTCACTAACAGATGCATTGGGGCAAGCGGACACTGGGCTGGTGATTGAAGTTACAGTGACAGGCGCTCCTGTGAGTTGCAGTCATGTTACTCTCTGTACTACATGCAGTATGCAAAGGTTATCCTCCCAGGTGAGTACACTTCCATTGTGAGTTAAAGGTATTTGGACAAGAGAACACAGGGCTTGTGTTTGGAGTTGGTGAGATAGACCCGCCTTGCCATAGCAGTCATTTCACTCCCTCTACTACATACACTTGATAAATGTCATCCCCCCCAGGTGAGTACACTTCATGAGTGAGTTCCCAAACGTGAGTCTTTGGAAAAGAGGACACTGGACTGGTGTTTGGAGTGACAGTAACAGAGCCTCCTGGGAGTTGCAGTCATGTATCCCCCTGTACTACACACACTATACAAATGGTTTCCTCCCAGGTGAGTACGCCTCAATTGAGAGTTAAGACACAGGAGTCTTTGGAGGAGAGAATACTGGTCTGGTGTTTAGAGGTAGAGTAACAGTGCATCCTTGGAGTTGCAGTCATGTGACTCTCGCTACTGCCCAATACTTGATAAATGTTATCCCCCCAGGTGAGTAAACTTCATCTTGGAATTGACAAACAGAGGTATTTGCAGAAGAGAACACTGTGCTGGTGTTTGGAGTTACAGAAGCAGGGCCTGCTGGGAGTTACAGTCATGTCACTCACTCTAGTACACACACTATACAAAGGGTATCCTCCCAGGCGAGTACACTTCAATTGGGAGTTAACAAACATGGGTATTTTGAGAAGATGACACTGGGCTGGCTGAGTGGAGTAACAGTAACAGCGCCTCCTGGCCTTAGCAATCATGTCAGTCCCTGTACTACACACACTATTCATATGTCATCCTCCCAGGTGAGTACACTACAGTTGGGGGTTAACATACAAGGGTATTTGGGGTAGGAAACACAGTGCTTATGGTTTGGTTAACACTAACAGTGCCTCCTTGGAGATATTGTCATGTCAGTCCCTGTAATACGCACGCTATACACAGATGTTGTTCCCCCAGGTGAGTCTGCTTCAATTGTGAGATGCCAGAGCGTGGTCTTTGGACAGGTCGACACTGGGCTGGTGAGTGGAGTGGCAGTGAAGGTGGCAAAAGGTGACCAGTGAGCTGGCATGACATGGCATTTTGTGGACATTTTTTGTGTCGTGACTTACCAGACTCCACTCCCCCAGGTACTCCTGTCAAGGCCTCAGGATACAGGATGGCCAAGACCTTCTCCTCCAAAGGATGGAGTTGCAATATCGGAGTGGGAGTGCCACCGCCAGACTTCTTGGCTTGCACCTGGTGCCCGGAGACAAGGGAATGGACCTTGCCCCTGCGGTTGTTCCACCTCTTCCTAATGCCCTTTGTTGTGTGCAGGGCGGTGCCTACAGTATTCACTCTGTCGATGATCCTGTCCCACATTTCCATTTTTCTACTGAGAAAAGTGTGTTGGACTTGGACTCCGAACAATTGTGGCTCTACTCTTATGATTTCATCCATCATGACTCTTAACTCTTCATCTGTGAAACGGGATTTTGTAAAACGTGCCATGGTGGAAAAAATAAATAAACGGGTGACAGTGATTTACTAAAGGGAGGGTAATGCAAAAGGGTGTGATTGGACGAAAGTGTGCGCTGGGTGTGAAAAGACACGGTGAGAAAAAAGTGGTGCCTGTGCTGTATGGTAAAGAATGTTCTTTTGCTTCAGTGTTTGGCGTTGTAAATGCAGAGGATTGTGGTGTGTGAAAGGGTGTGTTTTATAGTGTCCTTTGCAGGTGTGTCCAGTGTGGCAATGTGTGTCAGCTGTCTTGTTTTCAAATCCATTGACTGTGCTGTATTGTATGACTTTGGTGACCGCGGACCACCACAGGTGTCCGCCACTGCGACTTTGGGCTTGGAATACGGTCAGTAGTTGGCTGCTGTGCTGTCAGTGCTGGAGATTGGACTGCCTATTTCCGGGCCTCTCCACCGCTGCTGGTCTGCCTTTTTTGTTTTGCGGTCGACAGTCCTGCTTGTTTAAGATGGCGGTCTTTTTGGGACTGCGAGCATGACGGTCTGGTGCTCCGACCGCCAAACTCGTAATGAGGCCATAGATCATTTTGCAGCAATTTATCTTATACTGTGTGTAATACAATGGTTGTTAGTTCAATAACTTTTTATTGAAAGGTTTGCAGATAACATAAACATAAATACAAAGCAAAAAACGCTATCCGAATTAAGCATTTCGGTACATACTTGGATTAGAAGGGTGTGTAATAAAATTTTAAAATAATTCACATATTCACAGTGCTTTCTGTCACAGGCTGGGACCTTCCCAACTGCACCAATCAGGATTCAGTTTAGTGACTCTCAGGTCACACACACAGACATCTACAGAGATTGCGGTGACCATCTGAGGTATCAAAATGTAAAAAAGTGCATTTCCCACCAATTAGCTTAACTTACATTTATTTTTAATTTGAGGTGACTATGTTATTTTACCTGGCCTGCAATTTTGTCCATGTCCATGCATGATGTGCTGCTCCAGCCCAGGTTTTTTCCTTTGAATTCTGGGACTTTTAGTCCTGTTTTGTAATGGAAAAAATAAAACTACACGTCCCAGACCACGTGTGATTTTTCAAGACAACCCAGATAATGTTAAACTTCCAAAACACACAGCAGTGCTGGGGTGTAAGTACCCAGTATGAGATTGAACTCAGGGACAGGATACTACAGGAAATGTGCTCAGCGAGTGATGAGGGTGCAGGATTTTCCCTGTGTTACAGCAGGAAATGCTGCATGAAATGGTGCCAAGATTTATCATCTATGTACACCTTCACTGAACAGGTAACGCATGGAAACATCACACATTAGATTAATTTGAAACATGGATTTGTCACAGTCATTTGCAAAGCAGCAAAATGGCCATTCTGTGATTGCAGACCCCTATATCAGTTGAGGGCTTGGATGGTTACCTTAAGCTGTAGGGCACCATTCAGTGAGGCAAACGTGCTTATGCCTTTCAACAAGTGCAAAAGAAATTCTGCACCAAAAGCACGCATGAGCATATGGTAGTTTGTATCTATTTTGTACAAGACCCAAACCAAAAAGTTGGTGAGACAAGAATGTCCCCTGCATGGTGTACAGGCATGTAAGCCTGCCCTTAGTGACCGACTGTGTGTGCATCTGGTACAGTGACTTTTATTTTTGGCCCTGATGTCATGCTAACCTAGCAAGCATGCAGAGTCCTTGGCCTGTCCCTAACAATGTGAGGTACAGCATTTCTGAGAGTGGCCTACTGGCCTCTCTTGAGTAGCGTTCCGCTGTTTTGTGAAAGCCCAGACTCTTGCACTGACATCTTGGCTGCATGTAGAGTGCATGTGCATGGGTAGCATCCCATTCTGGAAGCCCCTAGTTTACTAACACACAGGTTGGAGGATGATGATAGCTTCCCCAGACCGTGGACATGTAGTGCCTACATTCCAATGACAGGAGTGTGGAGATCAAAGCCCTGAAGTGAGGAGGATTGAAACAGGGCTACCTTTACAAATTCCATGAAGACTTTGTTATCAAGGCGATGCTTATTAGTGCTTCCTGCTACTTGGTTGATGGTAGGGTGAGGGGTAGGACTACAGCTTCTGTTGTGTAATGTTGAGGAGGTTTCTAGGTCAGGCCACCCCTTTGTCTGGCCCTGACTGCTGCTCAGAAAGGCTGATGACATCCAGGTGCAGAAACCTCACACTTCATGGTGGCCTTGTTTTGGTTGCTCCATGCTGGAGAGCTGCCTGGTGTGAGAAGCATAACTTTAGGCAAAGGCTTTGTCTGGAAAGCCGCCTGAGAACTATATTTGAAAGAGAACAACCCAAACTGGTTCTGAAGTTGAAACTGTGAATACACATCCCCTGGCTATACAATGTGTAAAATAGTGGGGCAGAAACCACCACACTTTGTTCCAGTTCCAAATTATTCATGACCAAGGAAGGGAGTGCTCCACAGAGAACCCAAAAGACTGCTGTGTGACCACAGCTGGTGTCTGCCAAATAGCCAGTCTCCCAGGGTGAAAGGACATCACCGAATGTTTGAACTTTCTGCTGGAGGAGTGGAGGATCTGGCTAGGTCCTAGAAACTTGACTGCCAGCTGAGAGAAAGAAGGAATGTGCCTGGTCCGTCAGGAGGAGAAAATGTTTAGGAGGATACACCCAGGATATTCATGGCCTAAAGAGTAACCAGAGAAAGTTGACAACAGACGGTCTCCAGGTTCTCCTCTGTTTCTGATAAGTACCACGAAAATCTATGTTCATCTCCACAATGTCCTGAGCAGGCTGTATCTACCTTGCCATGTCTAGTGGCCAAGGTCAGGGCTGCATCTAATTTGCCATGTATATCATCCCAAGTAGGGATTACATCAGCCTTGTTGTTGTGTTTTGCATCAGGGCTGCATCTGTCATGCCGTATGTACTGGCCCTGGTCATGCTGCAACTGCCTGACTCTGTGCGTATCGTTGTTGGGGGAGCTACACTTGCCTAGACATGCGCATCAGCCTGTGTGAAGGGCTTCAACTGCTGTTATGAAAGTCCATACCATGTCAACCAGACGTGTGCTATGAGTGGCAAGAGCACCCACATGGCAGTGCCAGGCCCCACTGAATGGTACTAAACCTTCCACGGTGACCATGCTCAGGGGAGATGCTAACTACACACTGGCGACTGCCACTGTAGCCACACACAATCAGTGTGAGACTCAGTGGGATTAAGCTGCTGAGTCCTCACTGAAGGAAGCACAAGGACTAAAGATTTAGGGGGTCATTTTGACCCTGGCGGTACGAGACCGCCAGGGCTAAAATGACGGAAGCACCGCCAACAGTCTGGCGGTGCTTCCAGGCGTATTACGACTGCGGCGGAAGCGCTGCGGTCGCACCGCCGGGGCCGGCGCTATTCCGCCACTTTTGCCCCGGTGATGATAATCCGCCTGGGCAGCGCTGCTTGCAGCGCTGCCCAGGGGATTACGAGTCCCCGACCGCCAGCCTTTTTCTGGCGGTTTGCACCGCCAGGAAAAGGCTGGCGGAACGGGGAGTCGTGGGGCCCCTGGGGGCCTCTGCACTGCCCATGCCCAAACCAGGTTTCCACCCGCCGACCCAGCGGGGATCTCCAAATGGCCGCGGTGGGGGTGCGGCTGCATTGGTGGCTGCACGGCGGTCAGATCTTGGCGGGCGGCTGATGCCGCCCGCCTAGTTCGTAATTGTAGGAAAGTACCATCTTGCCTGGCATGTTACCCCCATTTTTCACTGTATATATGTTGTTTTAGTTGTATGTGTCACTGGGACCCTGGTAACCCAGGGCCCCAGTGCTCATAAGTGTGCCTGAATGTGTTACCTGTGTAGTGACTAACTGTCTCACTGAGGCTCTGCTAATCAGAACCTCAGTGGTTATGCTCTCTCATTTCTTTCCAAATTGTCACTGACAGGCTAGTGACCATTTCTACCAATTTACATTGGCTTACTGGAACACCCTTATAATTCCCTAGTATATGGTACTGAGGTACCCAGGGTATTGGGGTTCCAGGAGATCCCTATGGGCTGCAGCATTTATTTTGCCACCCATAGGGAGCTCTGACAATTCTTACACAGGCCTGCCACTGCAGCCTGAGTGAAATAACGTCCACGTTATTTCACAGCCATTTTACACTGCACTTAAGTAACTTATAAGTCACCTATATGTCTAACCTTTACCTGGTAAAGGTTAGGTGCAAAGTTACTTAGTGTGAGGGCACCCTGGCACTAGCCAAGGTGCCCCCACATTGTTCAGAGCCAATTCACTGAACTTTGTGAGTGCGGGGACACCGTTACACGCGTGCACTACATATAGGTCACTACCTATATGTAGCTTCACCATGGTAACTCCGAATATGGCCATGTAACATGTCTATGATCATGGAATTGCCCCCTCTATGCCATCCTGGCATTGTTGGTACAATTCCATGATCCCAGTGGTCTGTAGCACAGACCCTGGTACTGCCAGACTGCCCTTCCTGGGGTTTCACTGCAGCTGCTGCTGCTGCCAACCCCTCAGACAGGCAGCTGCCCTCCTGGGGTCCAGCCAGGACTGGCCCAGGATGGCAGAACAAAGAACTTCCTCTGAGAAAGGGTGTGACACCCTCTCCCTTTGGAAAATGGTGTGAAGGCAGGGGAGGAGTAGCCTCCCCCAGCCTCTGGAAATGCTTTGTTGGGCACAGATGTGCCCAATTCTGCATAAGCCAGTCTACACCGGTTCAGGGACCCCTTAGCCCCTGCTCTGGCGCGAAACTGGACAAAGGAAAGGGGAGTGACCACTCCCCTGACCTGCACCTCCCCTGGGAGGTGTCCAGAGCTCCTCCAGTGTGCTCCAGACCTCTGCCATCTTGGAAACAGAGGTGCTGCTGGCACACTGGACTGCTCTGAGTGGCCAGTGCCACCAGGTGACGTCAGAGACTCCTTGTGATAGGCTCCTTCAGGTGTTAGTAGCCTTTCCTCTCTCCTAGGTAGCCAAACCCTCTTTTCTGGCTATTTAGGGTCTCTGTCTCTGGGGAAACTTTAGATAACGAATGCATGAGCTCAGCCGAGTTCCTCTGCATCTCCCTCTTCACCTTCTGATAAGGAATCGACCGCTGACCGCGCTGGAAGCCTGCAAACCTGCAACATAGTAGCAAAGACGACTACTGCAACTCTGTAACGCTGATCCTGCCGCCTTCTCGACTGTTTTCCTGCTTGTGCATGCTGTGGGGGTAGTCTGCCTCCTCTCTGCACCAGAAGCTCCGAAGAAATCTCCCGTGGGTCGACGGAATCTTCCCCCTGCAACCGCAGGCACCAAAAAGCTGCATTACCGGTCCCTTGGGTCTCCTCTCAGCACGACGAGCGAGGTCCCTCGAATCCAGCGACACCGTCCAAGTGACCCCCACAGTCCAGTGACTCTTCAGCCCAAGTTTGGTGGAGGTAAGTCCTTGCCTCACCTCGCTGGGCTGCATAGCTGGGAACCGCGACTTTGCAAGCTACTCCGGCCCCTGTGCACTTCCGGCGGAAATCCTTCATGCACAGCCAAGCCTGGGTCCACGGCACTCTAACCTGCATTGCACGACTTTCTAAGTTGGTCTCCGGCGACGTGGGACTCCTTTGTGCAACTTCGGCGAGCACCGTTTCACGCATCCTCGTAGTGCCTGTTTCTGGCACTTCTCCGGGTGCTACCTGCTTCAGCGAGGGCTCCAATTTGCGACCTTCTGGTCCCTCCTGGGCCCCAGCAGCGTCCAAAAACGCCAAACGCACGATTTGCGTGTAGCAAGGCTTGTTGGCATCCATCCGGCGGGAAAACACTTCTGCACGACTCTCCAAGGCGTGGGGGATCCATCCTCCAAAGGGGAAGTCTCTAGCCCTTGTCGTTCCTGCAGTATTCACAGTTCTTCAGCCTAGTAAGAGCTTCTTTGCACCAACCGCTGGCATTTCTTGGGCATCTGCCCATCTCCGAGCTGCTTGTGACTTTTGGACTTGGTCCCCTTGTTCCACAGGTACCCTCAGTCAGGAATCCATCGTTGTTGCATTGCTGATTTGTGTTTTCCTTGCATTCTCCCTCTAACACGACTATTTTGTCCTTAGGGGAACTTTGGTGCACTTTGCACTCACTTTTCAGGGTCTTGGGGAGGGTTATTTTGCTAACTCTCACTATTTTCTAATAGTCCCAGCGACCCTCTACAAGGTCACATAGGTTTGGGGTCCATTCGTGGTTCGCATTCCACTTCTGGAGTATATGGTTTGTGTTGCCCCTATCCCTATGTTTCCCCATTGCATCCTATTGTAACTATACATTGTTTGCACTGTTTTCTAAGACTATACTGCATATTTTTGCTATTGTGTATATATATCTTGTGTATATTTCCTATCCTCTCACTGAGGGTACACTCTAAGATACTTTGGCATATTGTCATAAAAATAAAGTACCTTTATTTTTAGTATAACTGTGTATTGTGTTTTCTTATGATATTGTGCATATGACACTAAGTGGTACTGTAGTAGCTTCACACGTCTCCTAGTTCAGCCTAAGCTGCTCTGCTAAGCTACCATTATCTATCAGCCTAAGCTGCTAGACACCCTATACACTAATAAGGGATAACTGGGCCTGGTGCAAGGTGCAAGTACCCCTTGGTACTCACTACAAGCCAGTCCAGCCTCCTACATTGGTTGTGCAGCGGTGGGATAAGTGCTTTGAGACTACTTACCACTCTTGTCATTGTACTTTTCATAAGAGAAAAATATACAAAACAAGGTCAGTGTATATACACATAGGCAAAAAGTTTTGCATTTCCTCTTTTCACTCTTTTCTAAGTGCTGAAAAGTACTTCTAAACTTTCAAAAAGTTCTTAAAAGTTTAAAAAGTTTTTTTCTCTTTCCAAAAAGTTCTGAAAACTTTTTTCTCTTTGTCTATCACTTTAACTCTCTCTAAAAATGTCTGGCACAGGCCAAAAAGTTGAACTGTCCAAACTTGCATATGATCACCTTAGCTGGAAAGGAGCAAGGAGTCTCTGCATAGAGAGAGGTTTGAGTGTAGGGAAGAATCCTTCCTTAGAACTGTTAATTAATATGCTTAGAGTACAGGATAAGGCCATAAGTGCCCAATCTGTAGAAAAAGTAGCTAATGGTTCTCAATCTGATCCAGGGACTCCCCCAGGAAAAGGTTCAGGAAAGAAACTTCTCAGCCTGCCCATTACTAGACAGTCTAGCATAGTTGGTACAGAGGTTGAATCACATCATACTGATGATGTGCTCTCACATTATGCTGGTAGCCAAGCTGTTAGGGTGCCCTTGGTAAGGGACAGGTCTCCTTCTGTTCATTCCCATCATACCTCTGTATCTAGAAATGTCCCTCCCACCCACCCTGATGACAGATTGTTAGAAAGGGAGCTCAATAGATTGAGAGTGGAACAAACCAGACTGAAGCTCAAGAAGCAACAGCTGGATTTGGATAGACAGTCTTTAGAAATAGAGAGGGAAAGACAGAAGATGGGTTTAGATACCCATGGTGGCAGCAGCAGTATTCCCCATAGTCATCCTGCAAAAGAGCATGATTCCAGGAATCTGCATAAGATAGTTCCCCCTTATAAGGAGGGGGATGACATTAACAAGTGGTTTGCTGCACTTGAGAGGGCCTGTGTTGTACAGGATGTCCCTCAAAAGCAGTGGGCTGCTATCCTATGGCTATCATTTACTGGAAAAGGTAGGGATAGGCTCCTTACTGTAAAAGAAAATGATGCTAACAATTTCCAAGTTCTTAAGAATGCACTCCTGGATGGTTATGGCTTAACCACTGAACAGTACAGGATAAAGTTCAGAGATACCAAAAAGGAGTCTTCACAAGACTGGGTTGATTTCATTGACCAGGCAGTGAAGGCCTTGGAGGGGTGGTTACATGGCAGTAAAGTTACTGATTATGACAGCCTGTATAACTTGATCCTGAGAGAGCATATTCTTAATAATTGTGTGTCTGATTTGTTGCACCAGTACTTGGTGGACTCTGATCTGACCTCTCCCCAAGAATTGGGAAAGAAGGCAGACAAATGGGTCAGAACAAGAGTGAACAGAAAAGTTCATACAGGGGGTGACAAAGATGGCAACAAAAAGAAGGATGGTAAGTCTTCTGACAAGGGTGGGGACAAATCTAAAAATGAGTCTTCATCAGGCCCACAAAAACACTCTGGTGGGGGTGGTGGGCCCAAATCCTCCTTTAATCAGAACAAGGAAAAGAAACCATGGTGCTATTTATGTAAAATAAAAGGCCATTGGACAACAGATCCCAGTTGTCCAAAGAAAGGCACCACAGCTCCTACCACTACAACCCCTACTGCTACACCTAGTGTCCCTACTATTAGCAGTGGTGGTGGGAGCAAACCTACTAATAGCCAATCCAAGGGAGTAGCTGGGCTCACTTTTGGTAATTTAGTTGGGGTTGGTCTAATTAGGGAGACCACAGAGGCTACTTTAGTCTCTGAAGGGGCTATTGACTTAGCCACTTTGGTTGCTTGCCCCCATAACTTGGAGAAGTACAAGCAACTAACCCTAATAAATGGTGTTGAGGTCCAGGCCTACAGGGACACAGGTGCCAGTGTCACAATGGTGATTGAGAAACTGGTGCACCCTGAACAACACATACTTGGACACCAGTACCAAGTAACCGATGCTCACAACATAACACAAAGCCACCCCATGGCTGTTGTAAATCTCAACTGGGGGGGGGTATCTGGTCCAAAGAAAGTTGTGGTAGCTTCAGATTTACCTGTAGACTGTCTATTAGGGAACGATTTGGAGACATCAGCTTGGTCAGATGTGGAGTTGGAGGCCCATGCAGCAATGCTGGGCATCCCAGGGCATATTTTTGCTTTGACAAGGGCTCAGGCCAAAAAGCAAAAAGGACAGGGAAGCTTGGATCCTGGAACAATGGACCAAGTGCTCCCTAAAGCTAGGGCTAGTAGAAGCAAACCACTTCCTACTATCCCTCCCTCTACAGTGGATTCTACTTCTGAGGAAGAAGAATTCCCTCCCTGTGCAGAACCTACACCAGAGGAGCTGGAAGCAGACACTGCTGAGCTTTTGGGTGAAGGGGGGCCTGCCAGAGAGGAGCTGAGTGTGGCACAGCAAACCTGTCCCACATTAGAGGGTCTCAGACAGCAAGCTGTCAAACAGGCTAATGGGGATGTCAGTGACTCTCACAGAGTTTACTGGGAGGACAACCTCTTGTACACTGAGCATAGGGATCCTAAACCTGGAGCAGCCAGGAGATTAGTGATTCCTCAGGAGTACAGAAAGTTCCTCCTAACACTGGCACATGACATTCCCCTAGCTGGGCACCTGGGTCAAATGAAAACTTGGGACAGATTGGTACCATTGTTTCATTGGCCTAGGATGTCTGAGGACACAAAGGAATTTTGTAAGTCCTGTGAAACCTGTCAAGCCAGTGGCAAGACAGGTGGCACCCCAAAGGCACCCCTTATCCCACTGCCTGTGGTTGGGGTTCCCTTTGAAAGGGTAGGGGTTGACATAGTTGGCCCCCTTGACCCTCCTACTGCTTCAGGCAATAGGTTTATCTTGGTGGTAGTGGACCATGCCACAAGATATCCTGAAGCTATTCCTTTAAGGACCACTACAGCTCCTGCAGTGGCAAAGGCCCTCCTGGGAATATTTTCCAGGGTGGGCTTCCCAAAGGAAGTAGTATCAGACAGAGGAAGCAATTTCATGTCTGCATACTTGAAGGCCATGTGGAAGGAGTGTGGTGTAACTTACAAGTTCACAACACCCTATCATCCACAAACAAATGGACTGGTGGAGAGATTTAATAAAACTCTCAAAGGCATGATTATGGGTCTCCCTGAAAAACTCCGCAGGAGATGGGATATCCTTCTACCATGCCTCCTTTTTGCCTACAGGGAGGTACCCCAGAAAGGAGTGGGCTTCAGCCCCTTTGAACTTCTTTTTGGACACCCTGTTAGGGGTCCACTCACACTTGTAAAGGAGGGTTGGGAACAACCTTTAAAAGCTCCTAAGCAGGATATTGTGGATTATGTACTTGGCCTCAGATCAAGGATGGCTGAGTACATGAAAAAGGCCAGTAAAAACCTTCAGGCCAGCCAAGAGCTCCAGAAGCAATGGCATGATCAGAAGGCTGTTTTGGTTCAGTACCAACCAGGGCAGAAAGTGTGGGTCTTGGAGCCTGTGGCCCCAAGAGCACTCCAAGATAAATGGAGTGGACCCCACACAATTGTTGAAAAGAAGGGTGAAGTCACCTACTTGGTTGACTTAGGCACTGCCAGGAGTCCCCTTAGGGTGCTCCATGTCAACCGCCTGAAACCCTACTATGACAGGGCTGATCTCACCCTGCTCATGGCAACAGATGAGGGACAGGAAGAAGACAGTGATCCTCTACCTGATCTCTTCTCTTCCACAGAACAAGATGCTCTTGTGGAAGGTGTAGTTTTGGCTGACTGTCTTACTGCTGAGCAGAAAGACAATTGCATAAATCTCCTAGGACAATTTTCAGAACTCTTCTCCACTGTGCCAGGCACCACTTCTTGGTGTGAGCACACTATAGATACTGGAGACAGTTTACCTGTCAAAAGTAAGATCTATAGGCAGCCTGACCAAGTCAGGGACTGCATAAAGCAAGAAGTTCAGAAAATGTTGGAACTAGGAGTGGTTGAGCACTCTGACAGTCCATGGGCTTCTCCTGTGGTACTGGTACCAAAACCCAATTCTAAAGATGGAAAGAAGGAAATGAGGTTTTGTGTAGACTATAGAGGTCTCAACTTGGTAACCAAAACTGATGCTCACCCTATACCCAGGGCAGATGAGCTCATAGATACACTGGCATCTGCCAAGTATCTAAGCACTTTTGATTTGACTGCAGGGTATTGGCAGATCAAATTGTCAGAAGATGCTAAACCTAAGACTGCATTTTCTACCATTGGAGGACATTACCAGTTTACTGTAATGCCTTTTGGTTTGAAGAATGCACCTGCCACTTTTCAGAGGTTGGTGAACACAGTCCTGCAAGGGCTGGAAGCTTTCAGTGCAGCATATTTGGATGATATAGCTGTCTTTAGCTCCAGCTGGGATGATCACCTGGTCCACCTTTGGAAAGTTTTAGAGGCCCTGCAAAAGGCAGGCCTCACTATCAAGGCTTCAAAGTGCCAGATAGGGCAGGGTAAGGTGGTTTATCTGGGACACCTTGTTGGTGGGGAACAGATTGCACCACTTCAGGGGAAAATCCAAACAATTATTGATTGGGTTCCCCCTACTACTCAGACTCAGGTGAGAGCCTTTCTAGGCCTCACTGGGTATTACAGGAGGTTCATTAAGAACTATGGCTCCATTGCAGCCCCTCTTAATGACCTCACATCCAAGAAAATGCCTAAAAAGGTATTATGGACAGCAAGCTGTCAGAAAGCTTTTGAGGAGCTGAAGCAGGCCATGTGCTCTGCACCTGTCCTGAAAAGCCCTTGTTACTCTAAAAAATTCTATGTCCAAACTGATGCATCTGAATTAGGAGTAGGGGCAGTCCTATCACAACTTAATTCTGAGGGCCAGGATCAACCTGTTGCTTTTATTAGTAGGAGGTTGACCCCTAGAGAAAAGCGTTGGTCTGCCATTGAGAGGGAGGCCTTTGCTGTGGTCTGGGCTCTGAAGAAGTTGAGGCCATACCTGTTTGGCACTCACTTCATTGTTCAGACAGACCACAAACCTCTACTTTGGCTAAAACAAATGAAAGGTGAAAATCCTAAATTGTTGAGGTGGTCCATATCCCTACAGGGAATGGACTATACAGTGGAACATAGACCTGGGAGTAGCCACTCCAATGCAGATGGACTCTCCAGATATTTCCACTTAGACAATGAAGACTCATCAGGTAATGGCTAGTCTTATTGTCCTTCGTTTGGGGGGGGGTTGTGTAGGAAAGTACCATCTTGCCTGGCATGTTACCCCCATTTTTCACTGTATATATGTTGTTTTAGTTGTATGTGTCACTGGGACCCTGGTAACCCAGGGCCCCAGTGCTCATAAGTGTGCCTGAATGTGTTACCTGTGTAGTGACTAACTGTCTCACTGAGGCTCTGCTAATCAGAACCTCAGTGGTTATGCTCTCTCATTTCTTTCCAAATTGTCACTGACAGGCTAGTGACCATTTCTACCAATTTACATTGGCTTACTGGAACACCCTTATAATTCCCTAGTATATGGTACTGAGGTACCCAGGGTATTGGGGTTCCAGGAGATCCCTATGGGCTGCAGCATTTCTTTTGCCACCCATAGGGAGCTCTGACAATTCTTACACAGGCCTGCCACTGCAGCCTGAGTGAAATAACGTCCACGTTATTTCACAGCCATTTTACACTGCACTTAAGTAACTTATAAGTCACCTATATGTCTAACCTTTACCTGGTAAAGGTTAGGTGCAAAGTTACTTAGTGTGAGGGCACCCTGGCACTAGCCAAGGTGCCCCCACATTGTTCAGAGCCAATTCACTGAACTTTGTGAGTGCGGGGACACCGTTACACCAGCTTCACCATGGTAACTCCGAATATGGCCATGTAACATGTCTATGATCATGGAATTGCCCCTTCTATGCCATCCTGGCATTGTTGGTACAATTCCATGATCCCAGTGGTCTGTAGCACAGACCCTGGTACTGCCAGACTGCCCTTCCTGGGGTTTCACTGCAGCTGCTGCTGCTGCCAACCCCTCAGACAGGCAGCTGCCCTCCTGGGGTCCAGCCAGGCCTGGCCCAGGATGGCAGAACAAAGAACTTCCTCTGAGAGAGGGTGTGACACCCTCTCCCTTTGGAAAATGGTGTGAAGGCAGGGGAGGAGTAGCCTCCCCCAGCCTCTGGAAATGCTTTGTTGGGCACAGATGTGCCCAATTCTGCATAAGCCAGTCTACACCGGTTCAGGGACCCCTTAGCCCCTGCTCTGGCGCGAAACTGGACAAAGGAAAGGGGAGTGACCACTCCCCTGACCTGCACCTCCCCTGGGAGGTGTCCAGAGCTCCTCCAGTGTGCTCCAGACCTCTGCCATCTTGGAAACAGAGGTGCTGCTGGCACACTGGACTGCTCTGAGTGGCCAGTGCCACCAGGTGACGTCAGAGACTCCTTGTGATAGGCTCCTTCAGGTGTTAGTAGCCTTTCCTCTCTCCTAGGTAGCCAAACCCTCTTTTCTGGCTATTTAGGGTCTCTGTCTCTGGGGAAACTTTAGATAACGAATGCATGAGCTCGGCCAAGTTCCTCTGCATCTCCCTCTTCACCTTCTGATAAGGAATCGACCGCTGACCGCGCTGGAAGCCTGCAAACCTGCAACATAGTAGCAAAGACGACTACTGCAACTCTGTAACGCTGATCCTGCCGCCTTCTCGACTGTTTTCCTGCTTGTGCATGCTGTGGGGGTAGTCTGCCTTCTCTCTGCACCAGAAGCTCCGAAGAAATCTCCCGTGGGTCGACGGAATCTTCCCCCTGCAACCGCAGGCACCAAAAAGCTGCATTACCGGTCCCTTGGGTCTCCTCTCAGCACGACGAGCGAGGTCCCTCGAATCCAGCGACACCGTCCAAGTGACCCCCACAGTTCAGTGACTCTTCAGCCCAAGTTTGGTGGAGGTAAGTCCTTGCCTCACCTCGCTGGGCTGCATAGCTGGGAACCGCGACTTTGCAAGCTACTCCGGCCCCTGTGCACTTCCGGCGGAAATCCTTCATGCACAGCCAAGCCTGGGTCCACGGCACTCTAACCTGCATTGCACGACTTTCTAAGTTGGTCTCCGGCGACGTGGGACTCCTTTGTGCAACTTCGGCGAGCACCGTTTCACGCATCCTCGTAGTGCCTGTTTCTGGCACTTCTCCGGGTGCTACCTGCTTCAGCGAGGGCTCTTTGTCTTGCTCGACGTCCCCTCTCTCTGCAGGTCCAATTTGCGACCTTCTGGTCCCTCCTGGGCCCCAGCAGCGTCCAAAAACGCCAAACGCACGATTTGCGTGTAGCAAGGCTTGTTGGCGTCCATCCGGCGGGAAAACACTTCTGCACGACTCTCCAAGGCGTGGGGGATCCATCCTCCAAAGGGGAAGTCTCTAGCCCTTGTCGTTCCTGCAGTATTCACAGTTCTTCAGCCTAGTAAGAGCTTCTTTGCACCAACCGCTGGCATTTCTTGGGCATCTGCCCATCTCCGAGCTGCTTGTGACTTTTGGACTTGGTCCCCTTGTTCCACAGGTACCCTCAGTCAGGAATCCATCGTTGTTGCATTGCTGATTTGTGTTTTCCTTGCATTCTCCCTCTAACACGACTATTTTGTCCTTAGGGGAACTTTGGTGCACTTTGCACTCACTTTTCAGGGTCTTGGGGAGGGTTATTTTGCTAACTCTCACTATTTTCTAATAGTCCCAGCGACCCTCTACAAGGTCACATAGGTTTGGGGTCCATTCGTGGTTCGCATTCCACTTCTGGAGTATATGGTTTGTGTTGCCCCTATCCCTATGTTTCCCCATTGCATCCTATTGTAACTATACATTGTTTGCACTGTTTTCTAAGACTATACTGCATATTTTTGCTATTGTGTATATATATCTTGTGTATATTTCCTATCCTCTCACTGAGGGTACACTCTAAGATACTTTGGCATATTGTCATAAAAATAAAGTACCTTTATTTTTAGTATAACTGTGTATTGTGTTTTCTTATGATATTGTGCATATGACACTAAGTGGTACTGTAGTAGCTTCACACGTCTCCTAGTTCAGCCTAAGCTGCTCTGCTAAGCTACCATTATCTATCAGCCTAAGCTGCTAGACACCCTATACACTAATAAGGGATAACTGGGCCTGGTGCAAGGTGCAAGTACCCCTTGGTACTCACTACAAGCCAGTCCAGCCTCCTACATTGGTTGTGCAGCGGTGGGATAAGTGCTTTGAGACTACTTACCACTCTTGTCATTGTACTTTTCATAAGAGAAAAATATACAAAACAAGGTCAGTGTATATACACATAGCCAAAAAGTTTTGCATTTCCTCTTTTCACTCTTTTCTAAGTGCTGAAAAGTACTTCTAAACTTTCAAAAAGTTCTTAAAAGTTTAAAAAGTTTTTTTCTGTCTTTCCAAAAAGTTCTGAAAACTTTTTTCTCTTTGTCTATCACTTTAACTCTCTCTAAAAATGTCTGGCACAGGCCAAAAAGTTGAACTGTCCAAACTTGCATATGATCACCTTAGCTGGAAAGGAGCAAGGAGTCTCTGCATAGAGAGAGGTTTGAGTGTAGGGAAGAATCCTTCCTTAGAACTGTTAATTAATATGCTTAGAGTACAGGATAAGGCCATAAGTGCCCAATCTGTAGAAAAAGTAGCTAATGGTTCTCAATCTGATCCAGGGACTCCCCCAGGAAAAGGTTCAGGAAAGAAACTTCTCAGCCTGCCCATTACTAGACAGTCTAGCATAGTTGGTACAGAGGTTGAATCACATCATACTGATGATGTGCTCTCACATTATGCTGGTAGCCAAGCTGTTAGGGTGCCCTTGGTAAGGGACAGGTCTCCTTCTGTTCATTCCCATCATACCTCTGTATCTAGAAATGTCCCTCCCACCCACCCTGATGACAGATTGTTAGAAAGGGAGCTCAATAGATTGAGAGTGGAACAAACCAGACTGAAGCTCAAGAAGCAACAGCTGGATTTGGATAGACAGTCTTTAGAAATAGAGAGGGAAAGACAGAAGATGGGTTTAGATACCCATGGTGGCAGCAGCAGTATTCCCCATAGTCATCCTGCAAAAGAGCATGATTCCAGGAATCTGCATAAGATAGTTCCCCCTTATAAGGAGGGGGATGACATTAACAAGTGGTTTGCTGCACTTGAGAGGGCCTGTGTTGTACAGGATGTCCCTCAAAAGCAGTGGGCTGCTATCCTATGGCTATCATTTACTGGAAAAGGTAGGGATAGGCTCCTTACTGTAAAAGAAAATGATGCTAACAATTTCCAAGTTCTTAAGAATGCACTCCTGGATGGTTATGGCTTAACCACTGAACAGTACAGGATAAAGTTCAGAGATACCAAAAAGGAGTCTTCACAAGACTGGGTTGATTTCATTGACCAGGCAGTGAAGGCCTTGGAGGGGTGGTTACATGGCAGTAAAGTTACTGATTATGACAGCCTGTATAACTTGATCCTGAGAGAGCATATTCTTAATAATTGTGTGTCTGATTTGTTGCACCAGTACTTGGTGGACTCTGATCTGACCTCTCCCCAAGAATTGGGAAAGAAGGCAGACAAATGGGTCAGAACAAGAGTGAACAGAAAAGTTCATACAGGGGGTGACAAAGATGGCAACAAAAAGAAGGATGGTAAGTCTTCTGACAAGGGTGGGGACAAATCTAAAAATGAGTCTTCATCAGGCCCACAAAAACACTCTGGTGGGGGTGGTGGGCCCAAATCCTCCTTTAATCAGAACAAGGAAAAGAAACCATGGTGCTATTTATGTAAAATAAAAGGCCATTGGACAACAGATCCCAGTTGTCCAAAGAAAGGCACCACAGCTCCTACCACTACAACCCCTACTGCTACACCTAGTGTCCCTACTATTAGCAGTGGTGGTGGGAGCAAACCTACTAATAGCCAATCCAAGGGAGTAGCTGGGCTCACTTTTGGTAATTTAGTTGGGGTTGGTCTAATTAGGGAGACCACAGAGGCTACTTTAGTCTCTGAAGGGGCTATTGACTTAGCCACTTTGGTTGCTTGCCCCCATAACTTGGAGAAGTACAAGCAACTAACCCTAATAAATGGTGTTGAGGTCCAGGCCTACAGGGACACAGGTGCCAGTGTCACAATGGTGATTGAGAAACTGGTGCACCCTGAACAACACATACTTGGACACCAGTACCAAGTAACCGATGCTCACAACATAACACAAAGCCACCCCATGGCTGTTGTAAATCTCAACTGGGGGGGGGTATCTGGTCCAAAGAAAGTTGTGGTAGCTTCAGATTTACCTGTAGACTGTCTATTAGGGAACGATTTGGAGACATCAGCTTGGTCAGATGTGGAGTTGGAGGCCCATGCAGCAATGCTGGGCATCCCAGGGCATATTTTTGCTTTGACAAGGGCTCAGGCCAAAAAGCAAAAAGGACAGGGAAGCTTGGATCCTGGAACAATGGACCAAGTGCTCCCTAAAGCTAGGGCTAGTAGAAGCAAACCACTTCCTACTATCCCTCCCTCTACAGTGGATTCTACTTCTGAGGAAGAAGAATTCCCTCCCTGTGCAGAACCTACACCAGAGGAGCTGGAAGCAGACACTGCTGAGCTTTTGGGTGAAGGGGGGCCTGCCAGAGAGGAGCTGAGTGTGGCACAGCAAACCTGTCCCACATTAGAGGGTCTCAGACAGCAAGCTGTCAAACAGGCTAATGGGGATGTCAGTGACTCTCACAGAGTTTACTGGGAGGACAACCTCTTGTACACTGAGCATAGGGATCCTAAACCTGGAGCAGCCAGGAGATTAGTGATTCCTCAGGAGTACAGAAAGTTCCTCCTAACACTGGCACATGACATTCCCCTAGCTGGGCACCTGGGTCAAATGAAAACTTGGGACAGATTGGTACCATTGTTTCATTGGCCTAGGATGTCTGAGGACACAAAGGAATTTTGTAAGTCCTGTGAAACCTGTCAAGCCAGTGGCAAGACAGGTGGCACCCCAAAGGCACCCCTTATCCCACTGCCTGTGGTTGGGGTTCCCTTTGAAAGGGTAGGGGTTGACATAGTTGGCCCCCTTGACCCTCCTACTGCTTCAGGCAATAGGTTTATCTTGGTGGTAGTGGACCATGCCACAAGATATCCTGAAGCTATTCCTTTAAGGACCACTACAGCTCCTGCAGTGGCAAAGGCCCTCCTGGGAATATTTTCCAGGGTGGGCTTCCCAAAGGAAGTAGTATCAGACAGAGGAAGCAATTTCATGTCTGCATACTTGAAGGCCATGTGGAAGGAGTGTGGTGTAACTTACAAGTTCACAACACCCTATCATCCACAAACAAATGGACTGGTGGAGAGATTTAATAAAACTCTCAAAGGCATGATTATGGGTCTCCCTGAAAAACTCCGCAGGAGATGGGATATCCTTCTACCATGCCTCCTTTTTGCCTACAGGGAGGTACCCCAGAAAGGAGTGGGCTTCAGCCCCTTTGAACTTCTTTTTGGACACCCTGTTAGGGGTCCACTCACACTTGTAAAGGAGGGTTGGGAACAACCTTTAAAAGCTCCTAAGCAGGATATTGTGGATTATGTACTTGGCCTCAGATCAAGGATGGCTGAGTACATGAAAAAGGCCAGTAAAAACCTTCAGGCCAGCCAAGAGCTCCAGAAGCAATGGCATGATCAGAAGGCTGTTTTGGTTCAGTACCAACCAGGGCAGAAAGTGTGGGTCTTGGAGCCTGTGGCCCCAAGAGCACTCCAAGATAAATGGAGTGGACCCCACACAATTGTTGAAAAGAAGGGTGAAGTCACCTACTTGGTTGACTTAGGCACTGCCAGGAGTCCCCTTAGGGTGCTCCATGTCAACCGCCTGAAACCCTACTATGACAGGGCTGATCTCACCCTGCTCATGGCAACAGATGAGGGACAGGAAGAAGACAGTGATCCTCTACCTGATCTCTTCTCTTCCACAGAACAAGATGCTCTTGTGGAAGGTGTAGTTTTGGCTGACTGTCTTACTGCTGAGCAGAAAGACAATTGCATAAATCTCCTAGGACAATTTTCAGAACTCTTCTCCACTGTGCCAGGCACCACTTCTTGGTGTGAGCACACTATAGATACTGGAGACAGTTTACCTGTCAAAAGTAAGATCTATAGGCAGCCTGACCATGTCAGGGACTGCATAAAGCAAGAAGTTCAGAAAATGTTGGAACTAGGAGTGGTTGAGCACTCTGACAGTCCATGGGCTTCTCCTGTGGTACTGGTACCAAAACCCAATTCTAAAGATGGAAAGAAGGAAATGAGGTTTTGTGTAGACTATAGAGGTCTCAACTTGGTAACCAAAACTGATGCTCACCCTATACCCAGGGCAGATGAGCTCATAGATACACTGGCATCTGCCAAGTATCTAAGCACTTTTGATTTGACTGCAGGGTATTGGCAGATCAAATTGTCAGAAGATGCTAAACCTAAGACTGCATTTTCTACCATTGGAGGACATTACCAGTTTACTGTAATGCCTTTTGGTTTGAAGAATGCACCTGCCACTTTTCAGAGGTTGGTGAACACAGTCCTGCAAGGGCTGGAAGCTTTCAGTGCAGCATATTTGGATGATATAGCTGTCTTTAGCTCCAGCTGGGATGATCACCTGGTCCACCTTTGGAAAGTTTTAGAGGCCCTGCAAAAGGCAGGCCTCACTATCAAGGCTTCAAAGTGCCAGATAGGGCAGGGTAAGGTGGTTTATCTGGGACACCTTGTTGGTGGGGAACAGATTGCACCACTTCAGGGGAAAATCCAAACAATTATTGATTGGGTTCCCCCTACTACTCAGACTCAGGTGAGAGCCTTTCTAGGCCTCACTGGGTATTACAGGAGGTTCATTAAGAACTATGGCTCCATTGCAGCCCCTCTTAATGACCTCACATCCAAGAAAATGCCTAAAAAGGTATTATGGACAGCAAGCTGTCAGAAAGCTTTTGAGGAGCTGAAGCAGGCCATGTGCTCTGCACCTGTCCTGAAAAGCCCTTGTTACTCTAAAAAATTCTATGTCCAAACTGATGCATCTGAATTAGGAGTAGGGGCAGTCCTATCACAACATAATTCTGAGGGCCAGGATCAACCTGTTGCTTTTATTAGTAGGAGGTTGACCCCTAGAGAAAAGCGTTGGTCTGCCATTGAGAGGGAGGCCTTTGCTGTGGTCTGGGCTCTGAAGAAGTTGAGGCCATACCTGTTTGGCACTCACTTCATTGTTCAGACAGACCACAAACCTCTACTTTGGCTAAAACAAATGAAAGGTGAAAATCCTAAATTGTTGAGGTGGTCCATATCCCTACAGGGAATGGACTATACAGTGGAACATAGACCTGGGAGTAGCCACTCCAATGCAGATGGACTCTCCAGATATTTCCACTTAGACAATGAAGACTCATCAGGTAATGGCTAGTCTTATTGTCCTTCGTTTGGGGGGGGGTTGTGTAGGAAAGTACCATCTTGCCTGGCATGTTACCCCCATTTTTCACTGTATATATGTTGTTTTAGTTGTATGTGTCACTGGGACCCTGGTAACCCAGGGCCCCAGTGCTCATAAGTGTGCCTGAATGTGTTACCTGTGTAGTGACTTACTGTCTCACTGAGGCTCTGCTAATCAGAACCTCAGTGGTTATGCTCTCTCATTTCTTTCCAAATTGTCACTGACAGGCTAGTGACCATTTCTACCAATTTACATTGGCTTACTGGAACACCCTTATAATTCCCTAGTATATGGTACTGAGGTACCCAGGGTATTGGGGTTCCAGGAGATCCCTATGGGCTGCAGCATTTCTTTTGCCACCCATAGGGAGCTCTGACAATTCTTACACAGGCCTGCCACTGCAGCCTGAGTGAAATAACGTCCACGTTATTTCACAGCCATTTTACACTGCACTTAAGTAACTTATAAGTCACCTATATGTCTAACCTTTACCTGGTAAAGGTTAGGTGCAAAGTTACTTAGTGTGAGGGCACCCTGGCACTAGCCAAGGTGCCCCCACATTGTTCAGAGCCAATTCACTGAACTTTGTGAGTGCGGGGACACCGTTACACGCGTGCACTACATATAGGTCACTACCTATATGTAGCTTCACCATGGTAACTCCGAATATGGCCATGTAACATGTCTATGATCATGGAATTGCCCCCTCTATGCCATCCTGGCATTGTTGGTACAATTCCATGATCCCAGTGGTCTGTAGCACAGACCCTGGTACTGCCAGACTGCCCTTCCTGGGGTTTCACTGCAGCTGCTGCTGCTGCCAACCCCTCAGACAGGCAGCTGCCCTCCTGGGGTCCAGCCAGGCCTGGCCCAGGATGGCAGAACAAAGAACTTCCTCTGAGAGAGGGTGTGACACCCTCTCCCTTTGGAAAATGGTGTGAAGGCAGGGGAGGAGTAGCCTCCCCCAGCCTCTGGAAATGCTTTGTTGGGCACAGATGTGCCCAATTCTGCATAAGCCAGTCTACACTGGTTCAGGGACCCCTTAGCCCCTGCTCTGGCGCGAAACTGGACAAAGGAAAGGGGAGTGACCACTCCCCTGACCTGCACCTCCCCTGGGAGGTGTCCAGAGCTCCTCCAGTGTGCTCCAGACCTCTGCCATCTTGGAAACAGAGGTGCTGCTGGCACACTGGACTGCTCTGAGTGGCCAGTGCCACCAGGTGACGTCAGAGACTCCTTGTGATAGGCTCCTTCAGGTGTTAGTAGCCTTTCCTCTCTCCTAGGTAGCCAAACCCTCTTTTCTGGCTATTTAGGGTCTCTGTCTCTGGGGAAACTTTAGATAACGAATGCATGAGCTCAGCCGAGTTCCTCTGCATCTCCCTCTTCACCTTCTGATAAGGAATCGACCGCTGACCGCGCTGGAAGCCTGCAAACCTGCAACATAGTAGCAAAGACGACTACTGCAACTCTGTAACGCTGATCCTGCCGCCTTCTCGACTGTTTTCCTGCTTGTGCATGCTGTGGGGGTAGTCTGCCTCCTCTCTGCACCAGAAGCTCCGAAGAAATCTCCCGTGGGTCGACGGAATCTTCCCCCTGCAACCGCAGGCACCAAAAAGCTGCATTACCGGTCCCTTGGGTCTCCTCTCAGCACGACGAGCGAGGTCCCTCGAATCCAGCGACACCGTCCAAGTGACCCCCACAGTCCAGTGACTCTTCAGCCCAAGTTTGGTGGAGGTAAGTCCTTGCCTCACCTCGCTGGGCTGCATAGCTGGGAACCACGACTTTGCAAGCTACTCCGGCCCCTGTGCACTTCCGGCGGAAATCCTTCATGCACAGCCAAGCCTGGGTCCACGGCACTCTAACCTGCATTGCACGACTTTCTAAGTTGGTCTCCGGCGACGTGGGACTCCTTTGTGCAACTTCGGCGAGCACTGTTTCACGCATCCTCGTAGTGCCTGTTTCTGGCACTTCTCCGGGTGCTACCTGCTTCAGCGAGGGCTCTTTGTCTTGCTCGACGTCCCCTCTCTCTGCAGGTCCAATTTGCGACCTTCTGGTCCCTCCTGGGCCCCAGCAGCGTCCAAAAACGCCAAACGCACGATTTGCGTATAGCAAGGCTTGTTGGCGTCCATCCGGCGGGAAAACACTTCTGCACGACTCTCCAAGGCGTGGGGGATCCATCCTCCAAAGGGGAAGTCTCTAGCCCTTGTCGTTCCTGCAGTATTCACAGTTCTTCAGCCTAGTAAGAGCTTCTTTGCACCAACCGCTGGCATTTCTTGGGCATCTGCCCATCTCCGAGCTGCTTGTGACTTTTGGACTTGGTCCCCTTGTTCCACAGGTACCCTCAGTCAGGAATCCATCGTTGTTGCATTGCTGATTTGTGTTTTCCTTGCATTCTCCCTCTAACACGACTATTTTGTCCTTAGGGGAACTTTGGTGCACTTTGCACTCACTTTTCAGGGTCTTGGGGAGGGTTATTTTGCTAACTCTCACTATTTTCTAATAGTCCCAGCGACCCTCTACAAGGTCACATAGGTTTGGGGTCCATTCGTGGTTCGCATTCCACTTCTGGAGTATATGGTTTGTGTTGCCCCTATCCCTATGTTTCCCCATTGCATCCTATTGTAACTATACATTGTTTGCACTGTTTTCTAAGACTATACTGCATATTTTTGCTATTGTGTATATATATCTTGTGTATATTTCCTATCCTCTCACTGAGGGTACACTCTAAGATACTTTGGCATATTGTCATAAAAATAAAGTACCTTTATTTTTAGTATAACTGTGTATTGTGTTTTCTTATGATATTGTGCATATGACACTAAGTGGTACTGTAGTAGCTTCACACGTCTCCTAGTTCAGCCTAAGCTGCTCTGCTAAGCTACCATTATCTATCAGCCTAAGCTGCTAGACACCCTATACACTAATAAGGGATAACTGGGCCTGGTGCAAGGTGCAAGTACCCCTTGGTACTCACTACAAGCCAGTCCAGCCTCCTACAGTAATGACCCCCATAGTACCCATTACCACACCAAAGTTAAGAACGGTGATCAGTTGTGCATTTGATTTGTGGGGGTAATATAATTTGCACTTGAGCCATATTCATGCTTCTTCCAGAGTTTGGCGGGGTAACAGATCCAAGTAGGGTCACCACCCAGGTGGCAGAGGGCATGGAGAGGAGTTAAGGGGTGTTGCAGCCACAGGAGAATCATGATCAGATGTACCTGTATCATGGGCTGAATTGTGTAAGATTGAGTGCTTCTATATAATTAAATTGTACTTTCCTTGCCCAAAAAATAAGCACAGGGCTGGACATTAAAATTGTTTCTAATGACTGGGTGTTGAGTTCTGAGCTTGTACCTCCCCCCCCCCCCCCACGCTACCTTCCTGAGAAGCATCTGTTTCCCTCTGCTACTCTAAGAGTTGAGAGTAAAAAAGGGAATGTGCATGGCACACGTTTTAGAACCATAGTAGAAGTTGGACCTGATGACACCTGCAGCTACGGGCCCCACCGCGGTTGGCTCTGTTTGTTCTCTGAGCCCCCCGAACAGGGTCTGACAGAAGTCATCCTCTCAGCGCCCTGTATGGATTCTGACCTTGCAAGGGAGTTTTAGTAAAGAGAACAGCTTGTCTTGTGTCTTGTGGATGTCCCTCGGAGTCCAATTGAAATCCAGCCAAAACGTCATTGCCACTGGTCTACTGGTCTCTGTTTATAGCAAAACCAATGGTTCCCTTTAACCGAGGGTAGTGTCCACCTTGGGCAACCAAAGTGCACTCTGACGACTCTCCCCAGTCCAGGGGACTTGGTTTCTTCAGTTTTTGTGTCCCTGCAGCTGCAACAGGAAGTCAGTCAACTGACTCTTGGAGTCACTTCTGTCTGCGGCTTGGGCAGGGCACTACAGGCACAGTCCTCGCTTTGCTATCCCAAGGATCAGTAGGTGCAGATCTGTGGTGCAGCCTCTCTTTGCTGGATACAGGGAATAGCAGGGCAGGCCTGCGATCCTCCCTCCAGTGGAAACGTGATCTGAAGTCTGAGTGCCAGAGGTGCCACTCTTATGTCCAGGACTTGCCTTAAGGGGATGCAGTGACCTCTAGCCAATGGGCTACTCAGTCCCCTCCCACCTGACAATGATTTCCTATATAGGGTGGTGTCCAGCTATCCCAGAATGCAATAACCTGCCAATCCTCAGGATGGCAGAACCCCTCCGTGTGTGGAACTTGGTAGCCCACCCTAGAGGTGTGGCTACCTGAGGACTACACACCCACAGGAAAAATGGTTTTGCAACTATTTCCCCTTCTCTCTTCCTGACGACAGCTAGAGTACCAGCAGCCCCTCTCATGTGTGTCCAGCATTTGCCCTTCAAAGGTGGCTTCCCTTATGAAGCTCGCCTTTTGGGCTCACACCCTGTTTCGCCAGGGAGAGGTAACACCTCTTCAACAGCAGGCCCTTTCTGTCCCTTTCTGTTCCTTCCTGAGAGTCGTTCACACCTCCCCCCAGGTGTCCAAAAGGCAGTCTTGTTGCCAGGACCCAGTTGTGTGCAGCATACTTAGTACATTGCTGAGAGTACTAAGTACGCTGCACATGAAAGGGTCCAACATAATGGGCTTTATTCACCAAATATACACACTCACGACCAGGAGCATCCAACACCTATGAGCCTCCCATGCAAGTGATTAACATTGTGAGAGCCGTGCAGATGCTGTTCCACTTGCAGAGCATGGAATTCAGATCATATCATAACAAAGCATTTAGAAAGAGATGCAAGTCTCGTGAGGCCGCGCTTAAGACTTATGAGTCTCATAAAGCCACAAGACTAACTACTACCCAGGGTGGCAACCTACCCAGCGCTTCGCTCTCTCACCCTCGCATGTTCAGCGTGCCCAGTTAACTGGGGTATAAACTATGAGCTATGAAACTACTAGGGCTGATGCTCATCCACCTTTGAGAGCCTACGAGGTTATTTGGGGTATGAACCCTTGCCCAAAATGTTGGCTCCCTTCAGCCTAGCCTTTGTGGGTGGAACCTGGGCCTGTTAAAGTTGCGGTCAGGTTGCCAGCCTTTCTCCTTCAATGGGTGCATTTGTTCAGAGGCAGACAGTGTCCCTGTCTTTTAAAAATAAATAAGTAAAATAGAATTACACACGTCTACTGCTGACATCACCGTTCCCCATTCTTACCCTTCGGTAACCGTTTATTCGTCAATGGAGTACTGGACCTTCTCGGATTACCCTCCTCCCTGTTGGTGTAAGGGCTCACAGCATCCTGCTGCCCTGTGACTAGGCTGCTTAGTCCTTAATATATTTTTTATTTGAGCATCTGTCTCTTTCATACCCTCATCCATCACTCCAACAGGCTCTATGTCCTGTAACATGATAACTGCACCTCGGTGGTCATCACCCACAACATGAAAACACTTCCAATAAAGGCTCAAAACAAAAATAACATCCTTTAGTGCCCCACGTAGGGGTACTAAGTGCTATACAAATGCTACAATACAATACAACACAACATACCTTTCCCCTGCCAAGCACACAGCAGCAAATGAAGATATGCTGACGAACTGACTGACTAAATGCAGTAAGCAGGCTGTCTGGGGGAGCTGATAAATGCAGCAGTAATGGAAAACGAGGGAATGCAGGTATGTTTAGTAAATTAATGCATAAATGCAAAACAAGGTGGTACATGAATGGGTATGACCACAAATTGGCAAAGGATTTCAACAGAACCTCTGCCAGACCCACTGCCCTCACCAGACACAGCGCAATAGCATGATATCCTTGCTACACACCCCAAAGAAGAGGTGCAGCAGAGGAGATAAATTAACCAAGACCAGGGGCTCATGGCCAGTCTTGACACAACATTACTTTTGTTATGTGTGTTCGTCAGCTGGGGCGTGTTCAAGGTGGCGGCTGGGTCAGACACCTAAAAACGAGCTCCGACCCACCACATATATTTATCCATGCCTCACCCTCCCTGCCGCTCAAAAACAGTGCAAGACGGGGGGCGACCCACTGGAGATGACTAAGTAAGTGACTGGTGCAGATGTAACAGCTAGGTCAGCCCAGATATTGTCCCTGTACTGATCGCAACTGGGATGCTGCGGCCAATGCCTGGGGAAGAGCCGGGGTAACCGAGTGAAGGGCCTTCCAAGGAGGCATTGCAGAGGAGAACGGCACAATTTCTATGGCGGTGACCTCCGTTTGACCCGTAGAGTCTGCACCGTAGAGGAGAGCAACATGATTGCTGCAAGCGATCACAGAAATCTGGACGAGCAGGATGATGAAAAATTGGTGGCGGCATGCTGGGGGCCTGGGCCTGGCATGCATGAGTCCAGGGTCAATTTGCTTGCTACGAGACGTGGGCTGTTCCCTAGCTGGAGCGGCCACACCTAAAGACTAGGACTACAAGGGACCAAAAGGTCTATGTGACCGTACAGGAGTGCGATGACGAATTATACTGTAGTGCATAATATTAGTGCATGCAAGGCGGCCCCACTCATTATAATGCACCCTTCCATTGACTAGTCATTTGCTGCTTTAGTAACACTGTGCATTGCTGCGTGTAAGGGGCGGACTTCTCATCTCTCTTGCTCTCCGACAGTACGGCTGCCTGTTGTGTAGGAGATAGATGAAGAGGTGGGTGAACCAGCCACTCTATACACGTATACGCTCCAACCGCAGTCCTCCCACGGTATCAATACGATCTTCACACTCTTATACATTCAAGCCTATACTCGCCCACAATATCCAAGGCAAAAATTGAAAAAGGTGCTGATAGCGCTCTCCCACGCTCTTTTGCTGATATGACACAACCGTCAGTAGAGCCCCTTCTTCACAAACACTTCACAAAATGTATGGAACTTTTGGCAGCTATTATCAGCATTCGGTCCGCAATTGAGCCCAAACTATACTCCCTCATCATGGACGTTGGGCTTTTAAGAGAGGAACATGGGAAACTAAAGGACAGGGCACAAGAAATGGACAAGAGAGTTGCCTCACTACAACCCACTGTCAAGGAGCAACAACAGTAATTTGAGGACGCCCACGAGTGAGAGCAGATGATTCTGAAGGCCACTCTCTGCAGAATAACATCAGGGTGGTGGGTATCTCTGAAGGGGCAGAGGGCCCGATTATGGACCTGTTCATGGAGAATTGGAGACAGAAATGGTACTGAGTGGAAAGACTTCCACAATCTTTTTGGTGGAAAGAGCGCACAGAGTTCCAGGTCGACCACTGATACCGGGAGTGGCCCTGCGCCCTGTAGTAGCGCAACTCTTCAATTTTATACTGCAAGTAGCTTGACCCAAAGTTCCACGGTGGATTGAGAACAGTGACGTCACCATTTACCCAGACTACACTATGGATGTACGTCAACAATGAGGTGTCTTCAGGGAAGTGAAGCAGCTTGTTCGAGCACTAGACATCAATCATGCCCTGCTGTTACCGGCAAAACTACAAATCATATCTGGCACCAGGTCGCTGTTCTTCTCAATTCCTTAAAACATATGGACATGACTAGAATCAAGCGAGAGAGTGGATTATCAGAAACTCCCACCGACCACAGACTCCAGAGGTTGGAAAATCCAACCAACCTGTTGACGCCCTGCTAAGGCCAAATATAGAAAAATACTTATTTTTCCGAAGATGGAACTGCAGTGCTGAAGCTCCATGCTGCTGTCGAATGATACATGCTCGTGGCTTGAGTGTGATGGCAAATAAGAAAGGGAACAGGGGGCTGTCCTGTCCCTCTGCCTATTGGAAAGACATCTGACATATGGCGATTAATCCACACCCGGGCCGTCGGGTCAGTATGTAAAAGGCAGATCCATCAGAGGAATCCCTCAGGGATGTCCATACGGGACATAAAAGCAAACATATTCTTCCAGGCTGGTCTGAGTTTTGTGGTTTTTGCGGAATCCAGACTGGGAGACGTCGAGTATGTTGTTGTCCTCCAGGAAGCGGGACAGTTGTTTGTTTACTATTTTCTCTTTGACCTTTGCGGGGAAGGGGAGTAGAGAGATAGGTCGGTAGTTTGTGAGGTCTTCGGGGTCTGCTTTGGGTTTTTTGAGCAGGGCATTGACTTCTGCGTGTTTCCAAATATCTAGGAAGGTTGAGGTCTCGAAGGAACTGTTGATGATGGCCCGGAGCTGGGGAGCGATGATTTGGCTGGCCTTTTTGAAGATGTGGTGGGGGCAGGGGTCTGTTGGGGAGCTTGAGTGGATAGAGCTCATGGTTTTGCTCATTTCTTTATCGTTGGTGGGGGTCCAGGTGTTCAGCAAGTTGGTGCGGCAGGGTGCGGCAGGGTGCTGTGGGGTTGGCTGCGTCAGTGGTGGTGATGGTGATGATATGAAGTTTTCGTGTATGTCTGCGATCTTGCAGTGGAAGTAGCTGGAGAGGGCGTTGGCAGCTATTATTGCCTGCACTGACGACATCAGGACCAGACTGGAGAAGGGTGAAACAGTTGCCCTCATCCTTCTAGACTTCTCAGCAGCTTTCGACACCGTATGCCACCAAACCCTTCGCACACGCCTCTTCGACGCCGGAATTCGCCACAAAGCCCTGAACTGGCTCACCTCCAAAGAATTTGCCTCCCTCCATTCTGGTCTAAAGCCACCAAGACCATATGTGGAGTCCCCCAAGGATCCTCACTCAGCCCCACCCTCTTCAATATCTACATGGCTCCGCTCGCCAGCATGGTCCGCCCCCCACGGCCTCAACATCATTTCATACGTCGATGACACCCAGCTCATCCTCTCCCTCACGAGGAACCCATCTACCGCCAAGAACAACCTACACGCCGGACTCCTCACCATCGCTAGCTGGATGACAGCAAGCCGCCTCAAACTGAACTCAGGAAAAACCAAGATCATCATCTTCGGACCCAGCAAGCCAGCATGGAATGACTCATGGTGGCCCGCCACCCTAGGACCACCCCGACACCCACGCACGCAATCTCGGCATCATGTTAGACTCGTCTCTCTCCATGACTCAGCAAATCAACGCCATATCATCCTCCTGCTTCAACACCCTCCGCATGCTATGCAAGACCTTCAAGTGTATTCCAATAGAAACCAGAAGAACGGTCATCCACGCCCTCATCAGCAGCAGACTGGACTACGGCAATGCCCTCTACGCAGGGACCACAGCCAAGCTTCAGGGAAAACTCCAGCGCATCCAGAACGTCGCCACAAGCACATCTCTGCCCACCTCGGATCCCTACACTGACTGCCCATCAACAAAAGGATCATCTTCAAAATCCTAATCCACACTTACAATGCCCTCCACGACACCGGACCGGCCTACCTCAACGAACGAAACAACTTCCACATCTTGACCCGCCAGCTCCGCTCCGCCGACCTCGCAACAGTCCCCCGCATCCAACGCACCACCTCCGGCGGCAGATCCTTCTCCCACCTCACCGCCAAAACCTGGAACTCCCTCCCCACCTACCTACGCAAGACCTAGGACCTCCTAACTTTCAGAAAGCGCCTCAAAACATGGCTCTTCGAGCAGTAACACCCCTTCCACCCCAAGAGCCTTGAGACCCTACCAGGTGAGTAGCGTGCTTAAGAAATGTGATTGATTGATTGATTCCTTAGGAGTCCTAGCAATACTTAATCTAATACATCTAGTTCAGAGTCTATCAGAAAATAACAGTCATGAGTACTAATTAATGCTCCTTGTATGCACTTGATATGCCGGTTCATGTACAGAGTTTCAATACCTCCCACGCTAATAATGTTTAGTTTGTCTCAGTTGGGAACAATCACCAGTTTCTTCTCATTACTGACTCTTCCTTTCTCGCACTTTACAGGTAATTGCAGAAGCACAGTAAATGCTACACGTAGGAATGTCAAGAATCCCAATTCTGATAAGAATTACAGTGTTTTCCGAAAATGTGCAAACACCGCGTTAACAAATTGTAGATGTTGCTATCTTTCTCAATGTGTAAATGACACTCATACGGACCAGTGGCAGAACAGAGCTGCCCCAAATGCCCTCTATTCATCTATATGAATATATATTTATATATATATATATAGTTAGTTGTCTTATTCAAGATATGTTTATTAGAAGATCTTGGCAGATAGGTAAGAAGAGGATCTAGCAAGAATTTTGACAGTGCACATTTTCTTCCCTTAGGGTTTGTTCTTCACTGCAAAGATAATCAGTGACATTTTATGTAACAAAGTACCAATCTTTTAGCTTTAATACAGAGGACTAACAATCCACTCTTAAATACCTATTGACATTAACATATTTCTGCTAGATACCATGTAACAAAAGACCTGCCTACAGACGTTAGCACAGTGTAACAACAATCCACCCTTAAATGCCTATTGCCTATAACACATACTTTTCACAATAAGTAAGTAAGACCTACTTGCTTTGTCGTAACTTTTTTCATAAACAGATCACATCTAAAGAGCCTAACATAACTTTTCCTAGTAACTGACAAGGCCTCTAGCCTTTACAATGGCGGGACACCATATACAACCCAGGCCTACTGAAGTGTGCATAAGATGGCAACCACCAGGCATACAGTTATAAAATTATAAATATGTAGAAAAACATAGCTTCCAAAACAATACACAACCCTTTCTGAACAAAGCTTAATAGGAATCGTCACAGTGAAACCCCCCAGGATCTGTCAGGAACTGTCTGCACGTAACACAGTATGATAACAACCAACTCGTGTAGGCGTGATGGTGTTATCAAATGCTTTTACAATTGATAGGCAGGAACAACTGCCTTAGGCACAATGCTTCATAATAAGCCAACAAGATCTATGGCATCGGGCATAACATTTCCAAGTCCAGATCTCAAAAAATCTTTAAAATGTTACCAGACCTGCGGATCTAGTGAGTTGACAATATGCTGGACCTATGTGTAATGCTCTTGGCGTATAAACTGGTCTCCAATTGTGTGATCCTAGGAAAATATTATATTTCACTGAGACAACTTTTCTTCGTGATTACATATAAGGGCACCTTTGAATGTGTGAGTTCAGCATGTATGCTGAGCAAAACAACTCATTTGATTTAATAGATTAAACTTTTGCTCCATGTATAATAAGAATTTAGCCCACATATCAGGTACACATGACTCCCGACCTGCTTCTTAGTTCACTAATAACATTGTCATCAGGGTGGAGGCAAGAATCTTTTTCAGTTTGTGTTTAAAAACTCTCACTCTCAAGAAACATGTCGCTAAAGCAGGGTGTAGGCAAGAATCTTTCTCAGATCATGCTTAAAAAATCTCATTTTTAAGAAACACATCCCTAAAGCAGGATGTGGTATCCCATTGTCATCTCAAACAGCACATTTTCCACTGAAATGGCCAAAGAAAATTCCAACTGATCTGCAGTTTTACTGATAAAACTATATAGCCAACCAATAATGTGTGGAAATCGGATTTCAGAAAATATTTATCGTTTGCACATCACCTAGTAAAGTGTTCTGATTTGTTTTAATCCTATTAAAATCTTTGTTTCCATCACTATTCAGAATTACAAAACAAATTGCTTTCCAAATTCTGATATATTTTGAAATATGTGTCCAGTTCCTTTAGAAGCTACTTAAATGTTATGTGTAAGAAAAAACTGACATCATACAGAATTTCATTTCAGACTTCCTGCACCCCAGCATGACTGTCAGACAGTTCACTTTACAGAATCCTCTAGCTTTGCAGTCAACGAAAAGTAAACACCAGTCTCCAGGATAAAATAAGCTCAAGGTTTTAAGACAAAATAAAATGACATTTGACCTCTGCCTTTGAACACACAACACATGTGGCAAGATAAAAACAAGATTTAAAGGCATCTTTATTGTTGAGTCACTTTCTGGATAAACAGAGCACCTGTTCTTTGCCAGCTCGAGCTCTCACCAGAACAGGACAGTAGGCCCTAAAAATAGCTCCGCTTGATAAACACTGACTTGCCATAGTGAGTGGGGAAGTAGATTTTCAAGGCCTGCAGTGCACCAATAAGACCTATAGCTTGCCACCATAACCAACTCAGGCCTACAGTTTAGAGGATAAGCATTTCCACACGGCAACAAGACACGCAGTCATAAAATTGTGAAGGTATACCAAATTACAGATAGCTAAGCAAAATATTATCTTTCCTAAGGAATTACTAACAAGGTTTCTCACAGAACAAACCTTCTATAATCACTGTTCGTTACATGAGGCATCCAATAGCAAATGCATTGCCTACTATAGTAATCTGTGAGAATCCACATAACCCACACTTATCTGTAGGCTTTAATACAGAGTAATAACAACCAACAGTTAAATGTCTATTGACTTTAAAATACATTTTTCACCATAAATATGCCAGGCCTAATGCCTTTATCATGACATTTCATAACAAGCAGATCAGGTCTATAGCTATGGTCATTGGCTTGCCACCATAACCAACTAAGTCCTGCTGTAATGAGTACAGACTTTATCACAAGCCAAAAAGTGCAATCCAAGCTCCCTTTTTAGAAGAAACAGACAGATTCTACCCAATCAAATCCAGTGTTCAGAGGAAACCAATGTGTGGGTGGAGCCTAAACCCCTCTTTCAGTGGACTCTGAAAGCTCTTTTTTGTTGGTCATATAAGGTAAGCGACAATTGCACAGTCAAGCCAGACCTAAAAGTCTGTGTAGATTCGTATATCACTGGGTATCCCATACTGCTCTGGAACATAAAACTGCACTCTGAAGTCTAATGTTAATGAAGGAAGGAGAGTGTGTTGGGACTGCAATACATTTCTCACGGCTGCCCTCCTCCTATCTGTGCTGCTGCCAGAGAAAAAAATAACACTTTACATTATCTAGTCATCTAATTCATGTAAACAGCATCACAATCTCTTCTGTGAGTCCCTAAAAGTTCAAAATCAGGCAGCCATACTGATGTTGGCCCAGGAAGCTGGACAAATAAACAGAATGATCACAACTGCATGGAGGGGGAAGCACTTTTTTTGGTAGAACCACACAACTTCTTCCTAATCGAAATGTACTCCTGGTTACCAACAAGTGGGCAGAGCAAAGGCCCTCTCTGTATTACATCTGAAAGCTCCATTTTAGGTCGATCAAATTACATCTGGCGACAGCTGCACTTTTCAGCCATACCTAAGAAAGGGCTCAGCACTTTGGGTGGAAAGGTATCAGCAACTACGGGGTTAAGAGAAATTCACAGTCCCCTAAAAGTGAGCAGTGGAAGGACAGTATCTAGCCCATCAGAGAGAGGGTAAAGGGGACGGGCAAACACAAAACGGCCATGCTGGGGTAAGAAAAGCCATTGAATAAGGAGTGTACATAATTCACATAATTTTGCAAAAATCTGGCAAAATTATGCAGGATTACATGACATACAAATCCGTCATTTCGCACTATATTTTAGCGTGAAATTGTAGGAGGCTGGCCTGGCTTGTAGTGGGTAGCAAGGGGTACTTACACCCTGTACCAGGTCCAGTTATCCCTTATTAGTGTAGGAGAGGTGTTTCTAGCAGCTTAGGCTGATAGAAGGTAGCTATAGCAGAGCATTTTAGGCTGAACTAGGAGACATGCAAAGCTCCTACTATACCACTGGTGTCATATGCACAATATCATAAGAAAACACAATACACAGATATATTAAAAATAAAGGTACTTTATTTTTATGACAATATGCCAAAAGTATCTCAGGAAGTACCCTCAGTTTGAGGATAGCAAATATACACAAGATCTATGTACACAATACCAAAAATATGCAGTAATAGCAAAAGGAAGTAATGCAAGCAATGTAAAGTTGCAGTAGATTGCAATAGGAGCACATACGTATAGGGGCAACACAAACCATATACTCCAAAAGTGGAATGCAAACCACGAATGGACCCCAAACCTATGTGAGCTTGTAGAGGGTCGCTAGGACTGTAAGAAAACAGTGAGGATTAGAAAAATAGCCCACACCAAGACCCTGAAAAGTAGGTGTAAAGTGCACCTATAACCGCCAGAGAGCACAAAAGTCGTGATAGGGGGTTTCTGCAAGGAAGACCAACACCAGCAAAGCAACAACAGTGGATTTCTGGACCTGAGTACCTGTGAAACAAGGGGACCAAGTCCAAGAGTTGCGACAATGTCGAGAGTGGGCAGATGCCCAGGAAATGCCAACTGAGGGTGCAAAGAAGCTGCCACCGGATGGAAGAAGCTTTGGTCTCTGCAAGAACGAAGAGGACTAGGAACTTCCCCTTTGGAGGATGGATGTCCCATGTCGTGAAGAAGCTTGCAGAGGTATTCCCACACAGAAAGACCGCAAACAAGCCTTGCTAGCTGCAAGGGTCGCAGTTAGGGTTTTTGGATGCTGCTGTGGCCCAGGAGGGACCAGGATGTCGCCACTTGGATGAGGAGACAGAGGGGGCGCCCAGCAAGTCAGGGAGCTCTCACAGAAGCAGGCAGCACCCGCAGAAGTACCGGAACAGGCACTTGGAAGAGGAGTGAACCGGAGTCCACCCGAAGTCAGAAAAGGGAGTCCCACGACGCCGGAGGACAACTCAGAAGGTTGTGCACTGCAGGTTAGAGTGTCGGGGACCCAGGCTTGGCTGTGCACGAAGGAAATCCTGGAAGAGTGCACAGGAGCTGGAGCAGCTGCAAATTACGCGGTACCCGGCAATGCAGTCTAGTGTGGGGAGGCAAGGACTTACCTCCACCTAACTTGGACTGAATAGTCACTGGACTGTGGGAGTCACTTGGACAGAGTGGCTGAGTTCCAGGGACCACGCTCGTCGTGCTGAGAGGGGACCCAGAGGACCGGTGATGCAGTCTTTTGTTGCCTGCGGTTGCAGGGGGAAGATTCCGTCAACCCACGGGAGATTTCTTCAGAGCTCCTGGTGCAGAAAGGAGGCAGGCTACCCCCAGAGCATGCACCACCAGGAAACAGTCGAGAAGGCGGCAGGATGAGCGATACAAGGTTGCAGTAGTCGCCTTTGCTACTTTGTTGCGGTTTTGCAGGCGTCCTGAGCAGTCAGCGGTCGATCCTTTGGCAGAAGGTGAAGAGGGAGATGGAGAGGAACTCTGATGAGCTCTTGCATTCGGTATCTGAAGAATTCCCCAAAGCAGAGACCCTAAATAGCCAGAAAAGGAGGTTTGGCTACCTAGGAAGGAGGATAGGCTAGTAACACAGGTAAGAGCCTATCAGAAGGAGTCTCTGACGTCACCTGCTGGCCCTGGCCACTCAGAGCAGTCCAGTGTGCCAGCACACCTCTGAATCCAAGATGGCAGAGGTCTGGGGCACGCTGGAGGAGCTCTGGGCACCTCCCCTGGGAGGTGCAGGTCAGGGGAGTGGTCACTCCCCTTTCCTTTGTCCAGTTTCGCCCCAGAGCACGGCTGGGGGATCCCTGAACCGGTGTAGACTGGCTTATGCAGAGATGGGCACCATCTGTGCCCATCAAAGCATTTCCAGAGGCTGGGGGAGGCTACTCCTCCCCAGCCCTGACACCTTTTTCTAAAGGGAGAGGGTGTAACACCCTCTCTCTGAGGAAGTCCTTTGTTCTGCCTTCCTGGGCCAGGCCTGGCTGGACCCCAGGAGGGCAGAAACCTGTCTGAGGGGTTGGCAGCAGCAGCAGCTGCAGTGAAACCCCGGGAAAGGTAGTTTGGCAGCACCCGGGTCTGTGCTAGAGACTCGGGGGATCATGGAATTGTCTCACCAATGCCAGAATGGCATTGGGGAGACAATTCCATGACCTTAGACATGTTACATGGCCATGTTCGGAGTTACCATTGTGACGCTGTACATAGGTAGTGACCTATGTATAGTGCACGCGTGAAATGGTGTCCCCGCACTCACAAAGTCCGGGGAATTTGCCCTGAACGATGTGGGGACGCCTTGGCTAGTGCTAGGGTGCCCACATACTAAGTAACTTTGCACCCAACCTTCACCAGGTGAAGGTTAGATATATAGGTGACTTATAAGTTACTTAAGTGCAGTGGTAAATGGCTGTGAAATAACGTGGACGTTATTTCACTCAGGGTGCACTGGCAGGCCTGTGTAAGAATTGTCAGAGCTCCCTATGGGTGGCAAAAGAAATGCTGCAGCACATAGGGATCTCCTGGAACCCCAATACCCTGGGTACCTCAGTACCATATACTAGGGAATGATAAGGGTGTTCCAGTATGCCAATGTGAATTGGTGAAATTGGTCACTAGCCTGTTAGTGACAATTTGGAAAGCAGAGAGAGCATAACCACTGAGGTTCTGGTTAGCAGAGCCTCAGTGAGACAGTTAGTCATCACACAGGGAACACATACAGGGCACACTTATGAGCACTGGGGCCCTGGCTGGCAGGGTCCCAGTGACACATACACTAAAACAACATATATACAGTGAAATATGGGGGTAACATGCCAGGCAAGATGGTACTTTCCTACAGAAATGCACCCTCGCGTCAATTTTTGGTGCAAGTGCACAGTTTAACAAAGCACGGCAAACAACAGCCATTTGCTCACTGCCCTTCTTGTGTGTTCACCGTCAAATTTTACTGTGTCTGCCGCCATTTGCCGTAAATTGTTACAGTGAGTGGCATGCACATACGCAAGGTGGAGTAATTTTGGGAGTCTTGCGTAATCAACTGAACACAAATTCTTACAATTACACACCATAATTAAATTTTTTGGCCAGGCCTAATAAGAAGCAAGTAAATCAGAGTAACAATTAAGACAACCAATGGTGAACAATCGGTGGGCTCCAAGTGCTTCTCTCTGTTTTGAAGTTCTATACAGCGCAAATGCGACCCAAAGGTATTGGAACAATTTACATGAGCACCACCTACATTAAACATGGTCACATTCATTTTTGATTTTTTGGGCATGGGGAGATCAAAATCACAGGATGTTGAGCCAATTGTTGAAACTGCTAAAAGTGAGTCTGTACAGGGCTGTAAGTGGGCAGAAAAAAGTTGAAAATCTATAAACGGGGTGTGCAATATGTTATTAAGGGTTGGCTTAAACATTTAAACTAAATGTATGTGATTTCCATAGTGTGAAGCCCTGCCATGTATCATGCATCAGGCGTGATTCTACACATTACTGTGTGGTTTGCATCACTGCATTGAAATGGAAAATCATGCATTATAGCGCCTCCTCAGCTGTTAAGGAGAGCGCTACAATGCACAGATCAGCTGAGCAGAGGTGCTGGGCTGAGTGCACTGTGCGGTCAGCACGCTAAGAGGCTGGCTCTAGGTGTGCTTGCAGTGAAATACTCTATGTTACAATGTATCTAATGCAGGAAAGTGCCCCTTTTGACATGGTCACCCCACTTTTTGCCTGATGTTGATGCTAACTTGACTGAGTATCTGCTGGGATCCTGCCAACCAGGCCCCAGCACCAGTGTTACTTCCCTAAACTGTACCATTGTTTCCATAATTGGCACACCTCTGGCACACTAAGTCCCTTGTAAAAGGTACCAGTGGTACCAAGGGCCCTGGGGCCAGGAAGGGTCCCTAAGGGCTGCAGCATGTATTATGCTGCCCTAAGGGACCCCTTACCAACACACTGCCACTGCTGCTTGTGTGTGCTGGTGGGAAGAAAAAGGTAAAAGCGACATGGCATCCCTCTCTGGGTGCCATGCCCCCAAACTACTGCCTGTGGCATAGGTAAGTCACCTGCCTGTGGCATAGGTAAGTCACCTCTCTAGCAGGGCTGCTAAGGCAGGGTGCACTATACCACAGGTAAGGCCATAGCTGCATGAGCAATATGCTCCTACAGTGTCTAAGTCCATTCTTAGACATTGTAAGTGCAGTGTGGCCATATTAAATACATGGGCTGGGAGTTTGTCATTACGAACTCCACAGCTCCATGATGGGTTCACTGAAGACTGGGAAGTTTGGTATCAAAATTTTCAGCACAATAAACCCACACTGATGCCGGTTTTAGATTTATTCTAAAATGCACACAGAGGGCACCTTAGAGATGCCCTCTGTATTTTCACCCAACACTTTAGTGTAAGGCTGACTGGTCTGTGCCAACCTGCCACTAACAGACAAGTTTCTGACCCCATGGGGTGAGAGCCTTTGTGCTCTCTGAGGCCAGAAACAAAGCCTGCTCTGGGTGGAGGTGCTTCACACCTCCCCACGCAGAGGAACCCCAACACTTGGCAGTGAGCCTCAAAGGCCTCCTGTTACAATGCCCTAGGGCACTCCAGCTAGTGGAGATGCCCGCACCCCAGACCAAGCCCCACTTTTGTCAGCAGGTCTGATGGGAAAATTAGGAAAAACAAGGAGTGACCACTGCAGTTGGGACCACCCCTAAGGTGTACAGAGCTGAAGTGACCCCCTCCTTGTAGAATTCTCCATCTTGCTTTGGAGAAAGTAGCCAAGAGGGATAGGAATGTTCCCCCAGGGGAATGGGCACAGGAAGGGTGTAGCCACCCTCAGAGACAGTAGCAATTGGCTACCCTCTGAACCATCTAATACCCCTAAATCTAGTATTTAGGGGCACCCCTGAACCTTGCTCTTCAGATTCCTGGCGAACTCAAGAAGAAAAAGGAATGAAGAGCTGACCCCAGGAGTGAAGACCCCAGGTGACAAATGTTTTGGCCCCAGCCCTACCGGCCTGTCTGCAGCGCCAAGACTCCTGCTACAAAAAAGCGACGCATCCTGCAGGACCAGAGACCTCTATGAATCCTCAGAGGACTGCCTGCCCAGCAGAGGACCAAGAACTCTTGAAGACAGCGGCCCCGTGCACAAGAAACATCCAAGAAGGACTCCAGAACCTTCCCAGATCCACAAGCCCAACCCACTTCACCCAACGCCCAAGGCTCGAGTCCAGGTGGCCCACTGGTCCAGAGAAGATCCTCAGGCGATACCACCTCTAGTCCACCCTGGGTTAACCCCTCCAGGCCAACAAGACGAAGCCTGCAGCCTAAATCCGGAGGACCCCCCCCTGACCGTAACCAGATTCAATGAAAATTCCCAACGCCCAAAGGCACCCCCCCACTCGCAGCCCCCTGGCCTCGGGGAATCCGACCGACGTTCCAGCAACGTCCAGCGGTGCCTCTCCTCCTTGTCCAGCCTTTGGTTTTCCGCAACCGACCCCCTGGACCCAGCCTGCAGCATCTTTGTGACCCCCAGGGTTCCCCCATTGAAAAGCATTGGGCGCCAGACACTTTGTTTGCACCCTGCACCCGGCCACCGCTGAGGGGGTGTGTTTGCTGCTCACCTGTGGCTCCCCCGGTGCTGACCTAAACCCTCCAGGTCTGTGCCCTGAAGTAGTGGGTAGTTACCTGAAACCTGTTTCTTTCCGAGTGCCTCCATTCCTCGTAGAATTCCATTGAAAATCCAACACCAACTTTGACCTCTGCACCTGGCCAGCCCTGTGTTGCTGGTGGTGCATTTTTAGGGTCAACTTGAACTTTGACCTGTGGACATCCCAACTCCTGAAGACTGGGATCGTAAGTCAAGTACTAACCTGTAAACTGTGCTAAATTTTTTCCTCCCCTAGGACTGCATGCTTTGGTTCCTATGAGAAATTGCAATGTCTACTTTTGAAATTGAAAAGTGTTACTTACTTGTAAACTGTTCAACATGCAAAACCCAAACAAAGTGCATTTGATATATAAGTTTGATACAAACTTACAACTGTCCTTACCTGCAACAAAGATCCTTTTGGTTGTAGAAATAAAGTAGCAAAATATATTTTTGCTATATAAAAACTATTGGCCTGGAGTTAATCATTGAGTGTGTGCCTCATTTATTGCCTGTAAGTGTACAATAAATGCTTAGCACTACTCTCTGATAAGGCTAACTGCTCGATCACACTACCACAAAAGAGAGCATTAGTATTATCTAGTTTAGCCTCTGTTAAGCATCTGGGGAACCCCTTGACTTTGTGCACACTATACCTCATTTTGGTATAGTATATACAGAGCCAGCTTCCTAAATCTCAAACTTAGTTAAGTTGACGTTACAGTCAGTGAGCATCCAGTGGCCAGGCTAGTTGTTACTACACTTGCCGCTGCAACATTTAATTTGCTGCATTTCGTTTGCCGGCATTGCAAGAAGAACTTAGAAGTTGCAGCATTGCAAGACCTTAGAAGTTGTGGCACCGTGCAAAGGCTGAAATCCTCCTCTGACCCCCTCGGCGACCCACAGGGTTGGTGCAGCTCTGGGTCAGATTAATCTTTGTTGTGGAGAATTGTATCCCTCAACTCATGACTGGCCAGCCCGTGGTTGAGTGACTTCATTGCTTTATTTTCCTGGCAGGGAAAATGTCACTCAGTCACTGAAATGTCTCTCATAATTACACTGAAATTATGAAAATGTCACACATACCAATCAGAAACCTTGCTATCTGATTTTCGTTCCTCTCAGAAATTTTCATTAGTGCATTCAGATACGCAACACAACTGACATTCATCTACACTAGCCAGTACTATTGGCTTTGCCAAGGGTTGTTATCTGTGTACCTCCTTCGCATAAAATAGATGTTTTGTCAGTTAGGGACATGTTTCAATCTCCATTTGCAATGACTACCGGGTTAGAGACCGGAGGGACCCGGTGCATTTAAAGCCTCTAGTCTGTAATCCCAAGAGGCCGATTGAATGAATCATGGAAGTCGGCCATCGATCTGCGCGTGCGCACATAGCTAGCCGAGCACACGGCTACTCTGACCCCACCCTCCGTGACGTCAGACAGGTTGTAGCCAGCGTTACTCTAGGCAGAGCATCCCCTGCTAGCCGTTCGCGTACTGAATTACGTCATGACGTTATGGTCGCTCTAAAGTCCCACCTCCTTCCCTTGACAGACTCCCCCACCAGCCAGCCGTGTGCGCGCTGCGGATGTCATGCCCCCTCGTCCTAGCAACAGTCGCTAGGGCCGCGGTGCGGAAGCCCGGGGCTGCCCATTGGTTTGAAGTTGTTGGCACGCGCCTTGCTGCGGTCCGTCGAGGCGCTGTAAGCTCAGAAGCGCTATGGTGAAGCAGACCATAAAGATCTTCGCGCGGGTCAAGCC